>NC_025698.1:8614444-8618209 GCF_000633955.1 Camelina sativa
CTCTTGTTTGAGATACCTATCAGCAACTTTCTTTGGCTGCTCCATCTCCGTCATTTTCATAATATCACAACCCACACTAATCGAACCCCAAACTCTCTCTACCTTTTCACGTTGAAATCACTCGATACACTTCGATTGCTTTCTGAAATTCAAACAAAATTGGGTAAAATCGACGATGAGAAGGACATGGAGGAAATTAGGGTTTCGACGTTAAGGAGCTCCGGCTCCGGGGGGACAAAATAGCCGTTGGCGCGTTTGCAGACGCAATCGAATCGAGGAAAACAAACAACAAATGAAGAAGAAAAAAAATTGAAAAGGAAAAAAAAAAACAAAAAAAAGGAAACAAAACTCTCTATAGCTGGATAAAGTAGTTTAAGTGCGCTTTAATTTTTTAATCTATTAGTTTAAAAAGGTAAAGCACTTACACGACACCGTTTCGAACATACAATGTCTTACAAACCCGGTCCGAGCCAAATCAGAAACCGATTCGGTTTTTACATTGTCTACTAAAGCATCCGGTTTTAGTGATTCGTAATCTATAAATATCATCATTTACAGTAGAAGAAGCTCTTGAGAGTTGAGAAGAGGAAGTCGAAGAAGAGTGAGTAGTCTATGAGGAAGCAATGCGGCGACAACGACACCAGAAAGCTGTACCGCCACTTCTCCCTCGAGCTACTGCTATTTCTTCATCGATGTAAAACCAAATGAAGAAAGGGTCTTTATTGCTCGGCTCTTCCTCGGCGTCTTTCTTCCCCAAACTGATCTCTAGAGGATCTAAAGGTCCAATCTTTATGCGGATCTGTTCGAAGATGAAAGCTAAGATTCGATTCTTCCATGAAAACCTTCCTTCGAATGTCAATGCTCCTAATGGACCAAGATACACCCCATTCTCTATTCTTTTCCCCTGATTCAAGAACACACTGTTTTGTTACTTCCACAATGATGTCGGCCTTCAAACCAAAACTTTAACAATCAGACCCCAAAGCAGTTCTAAGCTGTAGCCTTGGAAAAGCTCGTGAAAGATGCCAAATCGAAAACGAGAATGACAAGCATACATGATTATATTAGCAGTGTATGTGAGTGGATATATAAGTGGATCAATCAAATCTCTATACAATTCTGTGCTAGAGACTTACCGCAGCATCAAATCTCTGAACAGCGGTTAGAGGGAAGTAACGACCTTTCTTCAGTTTCTTCTGTATATATGGTTATATAAAGATCCCAAGTGAGTGATTGGAACAGATCAAGACTACAACATTTTAACAACAAAAAGGCCAATATGATTTTCTAATGGACCTCGGCGGTGAAGATGAGCATCCATGTTCGTCCAGGCGACTCGGTTCCACCAAGTGTTTCGAGGAATGCTGATGGATCAAGTTTAGCCTTTTCAATAGCAGAAAAAGCAGCTAAAATCTCATCTGCTGCCACTTTTCTAGTTTTTGCAGCGGTTTTTAACAAACTCACGCTCTCCAGTACTTCCTGCATTTCACAAATAAACTCAGAATCTAGAGAAGAACCCCATAAGAGAGTCTCGCATTTGATAAAAATAACTCCTACTATTCATGTAACTCCCATTCAATTCAACCAAAATTGCACAACTCGTATAAACCTAAGGTTCCATGAAACTCTTATCTCCTAGAAATAAACTCATAACACTTATCCAAGAGTCCTATGTTATTAATTTGACCAGAAACTAAAGTCTATAAGCTTACTACTCCTCAGCTCAGCTGGTAGTGAAAAACAACAGGAAATTCTTAGTAGGAGACTCAGTTCTTTATGAAACGACTCTTCATCGGCCTACAAAACAAATCGAAATGAAGAAAGTGTTTACTTTGGTAAGGGTTTGATCTTTTGCCGGCGGAGCAATCTGGTTCCTACCATCGATCGTGGCTTTCACCAAATGTAATCTCTCGCCACGACTAAAGAAGAGAGAAGAAGATGGGGACGAAACCCATGAAGCTAGAGAGACCATCATCGATTCGTCTCTAAAAGGCTCCTCACTTTTTCTCCTTCATCATTCTTTTTATCATTTTCTTCCACAACTCTTTTCAGAGAAAAAAACAAGAAAAGCAAAAAAAACGTCGTTCGATTGTAATCCACACAAGTTTTATTTGGCTGGGAGGGGCTTTCAATTAAATTTATTCGTGTCGACCGTTCTCTCAATACAACCGGACCGAATCCTTATGCAATTCAATTTTGTGCAAGTTCTAATAAAAATGAATGTAACTGATTCAATTCAATTAGGCTTCGTAACAAAAAACCTTGGACGTTATTAACAGATTCAATCCAATTTGGTTCATACCAATGAACTTTGGATGCACACAGAGGTTATGGATTTGACCTGACCAAACCAAGACATTGCATCATCAGTCAGGTCGTATATAGAGCAAAGACGAGAGAAGGCTAGAAAACCGAACTTGACTAAGAGGTATTACGGAACAAATAGTGTTTCCTCAACTATGAAATAGCAATCTCCAAGACTCGTCGGCCAAAAGGGGAGGTAGTCATAGTAACTGTAAATTTGAACTTGACAAAAAAAAAACAAGAAAACTCTCACTCATGGTCATCATAATTCTCTCTAGCTTTAAAATATCAAGAAAAACTGGTCTCAGGTTACACCTCTCCGCAGCTTGTGAATCTCAAACCTCAACTGTGCACTGTGAAAAAGGAATAGGATTTGGGTGTTAGGGAAATCAGATTTCTTAGTCCGAATCATTCATGAAGCATTCTCCTAATCTCCCTCTTGGTGCAACCCGAAAGCCGTCTCCTGCTTTTCAAGGAAACAAAACCCGAGTTTAGGTTAGCCACATTCTAAAAATTGTTCTCCCATTTGCTCTCCAAATAATTGAAATCCTAAGACTCCTCACCTTTTCTCTCACAAAATTTGGATCAAGCGCTTGAGGCAGCACTTGAGAGCTCAATCACCTTTCCAACAGCAATTGTTTTTCCTGTACGTCATCCCAGATAATTTTGTAATCCATGCACATAAAATAGGATGAATGAATAAATCTATTTTTCGTTGCACTTGATAGTCTCTAAAATCTTTACCTTCAGTTCGTAGAGTGAATCTTCCAAGTTGAGGGAAATCCGCAAATTTTTCAATACAGATGGAGTTCGTAACCTGCACAGATACATACAAGTATAAAACCTAAGGCTAAGAATAAATGTATGTGAGAGATAAATATAGAAGAAACCAGACCTGGATTCTACAAACGACAGCAGCACCATTCTTCACAAACAAAACTTTCTTTTTCATGGGTTTCCTTGTCTTGAGATCAATTTGGCTTTTCAATTCGATTATCTCACACTCCTCAACCACCGCATGGATGTGGAGAATTGCCTTGTAACCAGCTGTAAAAATAGCCTACAGGAGTAGCAAAATAATGAAGCCTATCTAAAACTGTATATACCCATTAAAAACATTCAAGAATGAGTGCCTTACGTTGTCAAGCAGCTCAAGGATCTGTAGTTGGGCTACAAACTCAGTAACAACAGGGACAGGTTTCACTGCAACAGACAACAAAAATAAACTCCAGATTGGTAAAGCATACGAAAAGAAGACAATTCACGTGTAGCTAAGGCCAACTGTAAAGCATCACACTTACCAGTGCTGGATAAGACAAAACCTGAGAGGATGTCCTCATCTTCTATACCAGTAATACGAACTCTCAAATTCTCACCAGGTCCTGCACGTTTAACTTTATCTTCATCGCAATATATAGCAACAACTTTCACATGTTCCTGCATTAATTCATGAACGTCATA
>NC_025698.1:8620252-8628803 GCF_000633955.1 Camelina sativa
ACACTTACCAGTGCTGGATAAGACAAAACCTGAGAGGATGTCCTCATCTTCTATACCAGTAATACGAACTCTCAAATTCTCACCAGGTCCTGCACGTTTAACTTTATCTTCATCGCAATATATAGCAACAACTTTCACATGTTCCTGCATTAATTCATGAACGTCATAAGGAAAACAATAAGCTGGCAAAGAAGTATGAAATGGGGAAAAAGACAACTGAAAGTACCTTGTTTGGCATAACAACCAAGGAATCACCCTCCTTAATGCTGCCAGATTCTACTTTTCCCATAACAACAGTTCCCATGTCCTTGAATTTATCAATAATAGGCATCCTACAATCCATAAAACCGATTAGGATTAACAGAGTCTCCAACATAAGAAAACAAGTATACAAACTATAAATTCTCTTTTAATTAAGAGAGTGAGGTAAAAACTACAAAAGACATGTCCTCCTAAGTGAGATAAAGACATTTTCAAAGTTAGACCAGTTGCATGTGCAGAAACACGAGTCATGGATTTCCTAAATGCATCAACCAATAATCAATAACAAACAACAAACATATTGAAAAGAGAGAGAAACAAAAAAATAAAGGAAGGCAGTGGCAGTTCACCTGAATGGACCATTAGGATCCCGTGGTGGAATTTCAATAGAGTCAAGGACTTCAAAAAAGCAGGGGCCACTCCACCAAGGACAAACGGTTTGACCCATCCTCGTGTCCATATTTATTCCCATTAGACCAGATATAGGTAGGAAGACAACATCTTAACACCAAAAGAGTAAGAGAACAAATTAAAAATGCCCTTAGACTATAGTTAACCTTTAAGGTTTACAATTCACTGCATACCTTTCTTTGTGTTGTAGCCAGAGGCTTTCAGGAACGGTACCATTTTTTGTTCTATTTCATCATACCTGCGTAGAATTTACATAAGTACAAAGGTGTATGGAAGAAGATACGAAATCATCAATGACAAGGATTCAAAAGGTTAATGTAATTACCTTTCTTTCGACCAGCCTACAGTTGGATCATCCATCTTGTTTACAACAACAATCAGCTTCGACACACCCAATGTTTTGGCAAGTTGAACGTGTTCACGTGTCTGACCACCCCTCTCATATCCCGTTTCAAATTCACCTTTCCGAGCTGAAATCACCTATAACAGAGAGATATGGGTATTGAAGTCAATAGGCCTCCTACCAGAGAAGAGAAATCAATCAGACCACAAATTATATATTCTCCGACTAACCAGCACACCAATGTCTGCTTGAGATGCTCCACTAATCATATTAGGTACGTAACTCTTGTGTCCCTATGAGTAACAAAAAGTGCACGGGGATTAGAACAGAAAACTCATCCAACATGTATGCGGCAATCCAGATTCCTCAAAACAAAAATAAATGGAAGAAAATTTTATATTGATCCCTTACCGGAGCATCCAAAATGGTAAATCTAGTGCTCTGAGTTTCAAAGTGTGCCCTTCCAACTTCAACTGTTTTACCCTGTCAAGTGAAGTATATTAGCCATAGCTAACATAAAATCAATAACCTTGATGGGATTTTCATACACAAGTGAACTCAGACGAATTGTTAGCAAAAAAAAATAAACACATGAAGTACCTTGAGCCTCTCCTCTTCATTTGTATCCATTATATATGCCATATACCTAGCATACAGGGCAATACCAAGTTTGCAAATTAGTAAGAAAACAAGGCATTCCTTATCAATTTTAACCAATCAGGAGAAGAACTCACCAGCTTTCTCTACTTTTGTCTTTTGCTTCCTTCTCATACTTTTGGATTTGTCGATCATCCACCTGGCCGCTAAGGAAAAGAATCTGTCCTCCAATTGTAGATTTACCAGCATCTATAATATAAAATGGTAGTGTAAAGATTAAAGCAAAAAGTCAGACATTATAAACTTAAACGTACACAGACTGAACGCTCATGACCAATGGGGATTTCAATCTATGTTACATAGGCGATTATATTATAACCTCCAGATATAATAAGAACATGCCGATGGATATATATAAAAAAAAAACAAGTAGATAGCCTTACCAACATGCCCAATGAACACGACGTTCAAGTGTCTCTTTTTATTTGCTTCTGCTTCCTCTTCAGCTTCCTCTTTGGCAGCCTTCTCTTGAGCAGCTTTCTCTTTAGCTAAAATTGATTATATATATCAGAAAGATAGATAAATCTTGAGGCAGAGAATGCTAAAGAGATAAGATGGGAGCAGTATGAGAAGATAGTCTACGAACCTTTTGCTGGGTTATGCACTGGATGAAGCATTACTTCATCATGATCCTCAGAAGCTGAAACCACCGAAGTCCCAAAAAAAAAGAACTCAATGATGTGGCAAACCTTAGATAAAATAAACTCATTTGGAGCGAAAAAAAAAAGAAAGGGAGACTGATAATCCAGGAACCTTGTTGCTCGTCAGGAACTGGGACTGATTCTTGCACCTCATCTTTCAGGTCTGTAAGTAAAGATAAAAACCCAAGATTATTCTCTATATGTCAATATTAGTATTCAATCTCATCACAGTATTAGAAATACGTCAATCATTTCATTTGTGCATTTCTTTCTGTTGTAATAGGCTAATAGCCGCAGTAACACGGTAGGTAGGTGTGCACGCAACCCACAGATAGGCAAAATTAAACAGAATTAAAGAGAAACTATAAACAAACAAAAAAAAGGCATGCTGCAACAAACCTTCTGCTTCTTTATCCGATTTCTCAACTTCAACAGAGTTATGATCTTCTGGAACGACACCACCATTGTTTTCATCTGCATATACACACCCAAATTCAATACCATTGAAATAAGAGAAATATTGTTAAGCTAGTTATCTCTATTACCTGCTGAATCAAGCTGTAATGCGCGGATCTCTGCCTCAAGATCTGCGTGGTTTAGAAATGGTATGAGAGACAGGAAATAAGAAAAAGAAAAAAGAATGAATGAATCACAAGTCCCAGATACTACAATTGCATAATAAATAATTTATTGGAAACAGACTAACAGCTACTATGTGGTGCATATTAAACACCCATGAAACAAAAATCACAATCAAACAATAGTTAAAGGTAGCAGACTCATTAAGATTTCACATAAACGGAAGATCACGGTGACTCAATCCCACAACATATATGTACAGTTAGAATACAACATTCAACAACTAATGAATGAATAAAGCCACTGCTGAGCCATCTGCTACGTCCCTGCAGTTAACCATAACATAATCCAAATTCTTATGCTAGAAAACTATACAGCTCTTACTTCAATTTTAACCACGATTGCATAGATCCAGAAATTTCTACAATAATTTTGTGAAAAAAAAAAAACACCTATCCTCTCCAACAAAAAAAATTGGCAAAGAACAATATCTGCAAGTTAAAATTAACACGATTTTCAAAGAGGAAAGAAAAAAACCCAGGTCAGTTCTACACAAGCCAATTAAAACCAACCAATCAGCTAAACCCTAATCCGATTCCTAATCACACAAGCTGCAAGCTGATAATCTTCCTTCCAATTTCAGATTTAACTAACAGAGAAACGAATCAATCAACTTTACAATCGATGTTAACACAGTACGGAACACCAAACATTCAACCAATAACAGGAGAAAAGATCCGATCGAACAAACAAAAAGAAGTAAGCGCATAATCGAGAAATCGAGAAACAAAGAAGACGCATAGAGCTCGGAAACCCCTACCCATGGCGGATTGTACAAGTCCGAAGGGAACGAGGAGGAAACTGGATTCTAGGTTTTCTCGCGAAAGATGAAGAAGAAGAAGCGCGTGAATGAACTAGTGCCGCTTCTATGAGGCTCTAATTTTTGCCTAGGTGGATCTTTTTATATTCCCTTTTCTTTAGTTTTTTTGCGTAGCCAAGTTTTCCTTTTTTCTCATCCGAAGAAAAAACTCACGTGTCGAGTTTCACTAGCTTTTTTACACTAGACGACGTCGGTTAGGATATATAAGGCCCGTCGCAAAACCCAATTAATAATCACTTAAGATGGGCCTTAATGGATCCTTGCGGCTCAATCGTACGTATAGATTTGTTGGAAGGCCCAAGTCCATGATTGTGAACAAACTTTTTTGTTTGGTTGTACAACAACTAGATATTCACCCCGGCTATTTTTTATAACATATAATTTATTTTATAGATTAACTATATATATAACTAATGTTTAATTTGTATTTTTTTAAATGTACAATCTTACAAATATAGATATATTAGTTAGTATAGAAATTAGAAAGTATTTTGTTAGTAGTATAGAATTCCTACGTGTACTAAAAGTAGGAATGTTATATCGACCGCTAATACTTAACTATATATGTTTTGTTTATATATTTATAGAAAAGTAGATGTTATATTCATAAAATATAAACAACCTAATAAACTAATTGATCCGTGTTTCAACCAGTCCGACTAATTGACCCAGCAACCCAAAAAGATTTCTGGTTCATCTTCCGGTCCGGTTTTAAAAACATTGTCGTTTACTGATTATGCCGATTGTTTAGGAAATGTCTGTATGCAGAAAATATTGTTTTGTAAAATTAGAAACTTAATATTAATTAAATTAATTATAATTTTAATACTTAATGTTAAATGGAGTGGTTCCTATTGTTTTGGAAATTTTAATAGGATAGGAAATCTTGTTTCCAAAAATCAAAACTTAATATTAATTAATTAAATAAAAACAAATTAATAATTAATGCTAATGACATGCGTGTAAATAGGTTGCAACTCCAAGATTTATTTGCTAAATGTCTCCAAAAATGGGTATATAGATGTAAACAATATTTGCAATGCAGGAATGAATAATTGAACTTAAATAAATTCAAAAAATGTTTCTAAAAATGTAAACACACATAGATTTTTTTGTAACTGTATTTTTTTCTCTCTCACACCATTAGAATCTTCAATAATTTATATATTTTACATAGTTTCCTCTAGTTAATTAAAGTTGAATGCAAAAAAACACAAAGCAATAATGTAACAAGTAATAATGAGACAAAAGTTTTCTTCTGTAAGAAATCTACCCATAGATTCTCTTTCGGGTTATTATCATCTGTTATATCCATCCTCCAATCCTGACCGCCCATTTTTTGTTGTTTTGTATATTTGGAAAAAAAAATTGAATGTTGCAATAAGATTTAAGAAATTATAAAAGGAGGAGTGGGGTAAGCACAAAAGCCAATGAAGAGGCATGTGACGTTTTTATTTAAAAAGGGAATCTAAGCTAAACAATGTCAGTACCTTTTTTCCCAAAGTCCTTTTCATGTCCACCCATCACTTTTATTTTTAATAATTTTGTATTGTATGATAATTTTTTCATGTATCAATCAACCAAACTTCATATCCCTTATAAATCGATGTTATTTTTATAGCAAATCGTTATCAAACTCGTCTATTCATTAGTTGCCGTGTCCACTCTCTTTAAATATTCTTGTTACAATTGAATATTGGCATCATGCCAATCTAAAGTAAGGTTAATTAGAACTTCTAACCAAATAAAAAGTAGGTTAGAAAAAGATATATTGGAATAGTTTTGTTTGGTTGACAAGATTTGTTTTGTGATTATTGGTAATATAAGTAACGAAAAACATTGAATAGACATGAAAAAGAGTGAAGTAGAAAACAAAAAAAAAGTAAGCACTTGAGTATATGAGTGACAACTGTTACTGAATAAGTGGCTAACGAATTATGTATTATGTACATATATAATTTTGGATTAATGTAAAAGATTTATGAATTGAATCAATTGTAAACCATGGTTTCAAAAAAAAAAAAAAAATCCTCGAAATGATCTATTACTATCTTTGACTCTCTCTCTCTCTCTCTCCTCTCACTAGGGCTAAAGATTTTCGTCTTTAAAAGGCCATTCTCCGAATGGTTTATTCTTCATCTTGTTCTCTTTCTCCTCCTTTATTTTTTTTTCTTTCCAGGATTCTCATATATTATAGGTTTTTATCTCTGATAATAGATCCGATGATCTACCAGCTTCCTTCAATCAAGTTTTATCTTTCCATTTGTTATTTTAACTCTCCTGTTTTAAACAGTTTAATGGTTAATTTATAGAGGTTTTGTTTAAACTTAAGAATCCACAAGTCTATCCCTCCTTGTTTTTCTTGTTTGGATCTCTAGTGATTTAAGGCTTCGTGTTGGTTTCAAATGCTGCAAATATCATCTGCCTAGTTTTCTTACCCTCCGTATTATAGTAAATATCTTCATATATGAAACGAATAGGTTTAGGTTAGATGATGCATGTGACTGCCAACACAAAAAGAAAAAGTGTTTAAGGGGTTCATGATCATATGAATATGAGTTACTCAAAGCAGATCCACACGATATTATGTACAAGGACAAAAAAGGAAGAAGAAGAAGAGGAAGAGCTCCTTGAAGTTCAATGGAGGGTTTAGCAGGGTAAAGTAAAGCTGCTAAGCTATGGATCCCATAAGCCTTATCAAAATCATTGATGATAAGGTTTTTTTATGGATTCCATATCTCAGGAGCTTTCACTTACCCCTTTAATGGCTTCACTCTTCTTTGGATTGAAGGGAGCTCTTCATCTCTCTCTCCCTATCTCTCTCTCAAATTATTATTGACTTTCATAATGACTTTGATCACTATTTGTGTGCTGCAGGGGTGAACATACATGGATGATGGATCTTGACTAGGTTGGAAAAGGATTTTTTTTTTTTTTTGGTAACATGTTAATATGTAACTTTTTAATATGCTTGGTACTTTGTATTTCCACTTTACTTTAAGTCTTTAATTATGTTGCACTGTTAATTAATTCGCATGTGAAGTTATGCTTCTCTGTATACCACGACTATGTATATCTTTTAGTAAGTTCTTTATAATTTTGCTTCCTGCCTAAATAAAGCATCTAGTTTGATGCACAATAAACCAAGTGTCTACAAGTAATTAATATCCGTATTAATAGTTGTACTTGTTAATCATATATCCACCTCTTATAAAATACAGTATGTGATTTGCTCGGAACCGGCTTTTATTTAAATGAACCCAGCTGATATATGTGTGTAGTTGTTACACACTGTTCGAAGAAATTTAATACTCAACAGATTTAGTTGGAAATTTGAATGCCTGAATTTCAAATAACTTTGGCCAAATCGTTGTTGGGTCATCTTATTAAATTCAGATTGAAAATGAAAACCTATACTATTTCAAAATTTGTAATATAGTGTGTAGGTAAATGTTCAATGCAGCTGGAAATGTTTTCCAAGTGTAAGTGTGGAGTTCCATACTTCCATATATTTCTTTCCCACTAGCAATTGTTATTGCTTTTCCAGAATCCATAATATTTACATACTTAAAATAGCTTTGATACTAAAATGTTATGCTATATTTTAATAAGATTTTATGCTGTTTCAGCTGATATTGAACTACTTTTAAATAGAAAAGATCTAGTATTGACCTGATGACTATATTTCCTCATATACCACATGTAAGGAAATACTGTATGTGATTGAAAACAAACTTAAAAAGTTAGAAACTGAAATATACTACAACAAATTCGTTATCTTTTACTATACGAAAATAATGACCAATTCATAGATTCATTCCACTCAATTAGTATTTTTTTTATGCCATAAAATTTTCTAGTAATATCAAAATCAGAAAATGCAAAATGTTACTAACGGTCAATATTAAATAGGAGGATGCTTCTTTTTCCGTCTTAAAACATACTCAAGAACATTGATTCAGTTTCTCCCTTTTAACAGTTGAGACAAGCTAATAAGAGATAAAAAGAAAATCAAACTTTTAAAACAGAGCAACAAAAAAAGTAAAGATGAAGCATGCTTGGTATTGGTATCTGCACAATAGTGTATACAAATACAAACATGCTTCTTGTGTCCATTATGTCGCAAATGTAGCTTCGAAGTCTTAGCCACGAATCAGGATAGGGTTCTTTACATCTTTATAATACTGACCAAACCTGAGAACCATTCTCAAAAATAGTTTCTCCCAAATCCGAGATTATCTAAACAACTCATATTGTCCAAATGAGGCTCGTAGAAGGTGGAGTGAAGCTATTTAAGAGTCTTGACTCTTGAGTGGGATGTGTTTTTTTTTATGCACCAACGGATTACATGAAGCTGCCACCAAACCAAATACACAAAAGCCCATTAAGATGTATTAGACCCACTAATAAATCTATCAAATAAGCCCATTATTAAATGAACCCTAATCCATTTTCTGTTACACTCATATATATAGCTTCTTCTGTTTTTTTTACGCCCTTCTTCTTTGTATTTCCGCCTCCCCGAGAAAACGAAAACCCTAGTTTCAGAGGCATTTCCCAGACACCGACAATGGCGGAAGGACTCGTTTTGAAGGGCACCATGCGTGCACACACCGACATGGTGACCGCAATCGCCACGCCAATCGATAACGCTGACATCATCGTCTCAGCTTCCCGCGACAAATCCATCATTTTATGGAAACTCACCAAGGACGACAAGTCCTACGGTGTAGCTCAGAGGCGTCTCACTGGTCACTCTCACTTCGTTGAGGATGTTGT
>NC_025698.1:8631562-8637428 GCF_000633955.1 Camelina sativa
TGCAAGTGGAGGCAAAGACGGTGTTGTTTTGCTGTGGGATTTGGCTGAGGGGAAGAAGCTTTACTCTCTTGAAGCTAACTCTGTGATCCATGCCCTTTGCTTCAGTCCCAACAGGTACTGGCTATGTGCTGCAACTGAACAGGGTATTAAGATTTGGGACCTGGAGAGCAAGATCATTGTTGAGGATTTGAAGGTTGATCTTAAGGCTGAGGCCGAGAAGGCTGACAACAGTGGTCCTGCTGCCACCAAGAAAAAGGTACACACATACTAACAAACTAACTCATGACTTGATTTCAAGCTTCACTTTGGTATTGATAGAATGCTCTGTTGTTGTTTGTAATGATGGTTATGTCTGATGATTAAGTAGTAATCTAGGTCTGTTGTAGGAAAATGAGGATCTTCATTGAAAAGATTGTAATGGATGGATTTATTATTAATTCTGGTTGTTTTCTTTGCTATGTCATGTGAGTTACTTGTGTTTTCGTCTTTTGCTTGTATTTAGCTTCTCATAGAGGCATTACCGTAGATGCACCCTCTTGGTGAGGATATGTATCTCTGAAACCTGTATAATAATTGCGTTTTTAGTCTATAGATTTGAGACTACCTTGTCAACGTAGGGTTTTAATGTATTTCATTCTCCATACTACTCGATTACCTGAGATTTCTTGCAAGACTTGATATCTTATAAAGTGTTCGTTTTTCGATGATTCATGTTGTTAGACTTCATTCCTGAAGAATTTCAAACATAGCCCATTGTTTTCTGTGTATAACAATGGAAACTGAATTCGATATGTATGTTGATTGGGTCAGGTTATTTACTGCACAAGCCTGAACTGGAGCGCTGATGGAAGCACCTTGTTCAGTGGTTATACCGATGGAGTTATTAGAGTTTGGGGTATTGGTCGTTATTAGTAATCCCATCACTCGTGCACTTGGTTGCTCTATCTGCTATCTCGTTGTTGGTTTTCTTTTATCCCTTATGTTTTGTCAACAACTCATAAAGTACCCTGAGGTTTTCAGAAGGATGTTTGGTTTCATGTCAATCTAGGTTTGCTTTTTTATCTTATCACGTAAGAATCTTGCGGTTTTGGAGTTACTCTTATTTTGTGTCAAATGAATTCATCAGTAATATATACCAAAAATAGCGGAATATGCATTTGAATCTGTAAATTTTTATATAGTCACTTGAAACAAACGAGTAACTAATCGAGTAAACGAGTAAACAAACGAGTCATCATTTGTATAAGCCGTTCACATCTTCAGTGAAAGGCTTTACACTATTTTAACCTGCTGCCAATACGCATAAACCATACGCTTGCTGTTTTCTTGTTGTCTAAAATGACTTGTATGTCACCTTTTTGTAAGAATGCCACCCTTTCTTTTTACAAGAAAACAGTGTGCATTGCCGCTTTTTTGTTCACTTAAAAGTTGACACCTTTTGAGACTTGAGCAATCAAGTTTGTATGATTACAAAAAGAGAGAAAAATAAACAATCTTTCGGAACCATCTTAATGCAATCACTGTTATGAATATAGAGTTTAGGGATAAAGCTCTTGTATATTCTTATTGATTAAACTCGAGGTTACATGCTTATATAGTAGAGTACAAAGGCTAAAACTAAACCGATATAGGATTAGGGTGTTGCCGAGAAGGCCATCGGCCGATGGGCCGATTGTACATGGACCGAAAGGCCAAGGACATAAGGACGGTATATGGGCCGGTCCGTACGAAGCCCACTAAATGTTTTACAACACTCCCCCTTGGACGAGACGACCGTGCCTATGTTGGATGGGATCGACGCAATGTGCTTAGGGGATGCTGCCTCATTAAAACCTTACCAGGAAAACCCAATGGGACAAAACCTTGGTGAAGGAAAAAGAGTACAACACACATTGCTCCCCCTGTCCCAAACATCACTCCAAGTCCCTAAGCCTCCGCATTCCAATCTGATGCGCGAGCTTCCTGAACGTTGTAGTCGGTAGCGATTTGGTGAAGAGGTCGGCGGAGTTGTCACATGACTGAACTTGCACTACTTGAACTTCTCCGGCCTTTTGTAGTTCATGTGCGAAGAAGAACTTTGGCAGTATGTGCTTCGTCCGATCTCCCTTGATGTAACCTTCCTTGAGCTGTGCAATGCAGGCCGTGTTGTCCTCATAGATTACGGTTGCTTCCTTGATGTCCTCCAATCCACTATCGGTCCGAATATGCTGAGTCATGGACCGCAACCAAAACACACTCACGGCTGGCTTCATGTATGACTAGGATCTCCGCGTGATTTGACGATGTGGCCACAAGAGTTTGTTTCATGGAACGCCAAGAGATCGCAGTACCATAGTGCGTAAACACATTAACCTGTTTGTGACTTACCATTGTGTGGATCGGATAGGTAACCTGCATCAGCAAAACCAACTAAACCATCTTTGTTATGGTTAGTATAAAATAAACTGAAATCTACCGTTCCTTGTAGGTAACGCAGGACGTGTTTGATACCATTCCAGTGTCTTATAGTTGGACAAGAACTATATCTTGCTAGGAGGTTCACGACAAAACATATGTCCGGTCTAGTGTGGCTAGCCAAGAACATTAACGCTCCTATAGCACTGAGGTAAGGCATTTCAGGTCCAAGAACTTCTTCATTGGCCTTCTTTGGACCAAATGGATCTTTATCCAAGTCTAAGCTTCTAACAACCATTGGGCTAGTCAATGGGTGAGCTTGGTCCATTTTAAACCTCTTGAGTACTTTTTTTTGTATATGCCTTTTGATGCACAAGGATACCATTGTTTTTGTACTCAAGTTGCAATCCCAAACAGAATCTTGTCTTGCCTAGGTCTTTTCATCTCAAATTCTTTCTTGAGGTATTCTACTGATTGGATTCAAGAACCGCAAGCTCTTCTTTATATTCAAAGTTTGGTGCTTATATAATCTACACAATACATTCGTTTTCAGGTGTNTTGATTGGGTCGTTCTTATAGCCTTTCTTTGCCAAATAATCACTTAGGCGGTTATACCACATTCGACCACTCTGTTTCAGTCCATAAAGTGATTTGTCTAGCATTTTGCAGTACTGTTCTCGAGAACCATTCTTTGCTTTAAGTTCAATACCCTCTGGTAATCTCAATATAGATTTCATTATCTAGTGGACCGTATAAGTACGCAGTTACAACATCCATTAACCGCAAATCAAGTTTTTCTCTGATGGCCAAACTTATTAGGTACCGAAATGTTGTTGCATCCATCACAGGGGAGTATGTCTCCTCATAATCTATGCCAGGTCTTTGAGAGAATCCTTGTGCTACAAGCCGTGCTTTGTATCTCACGATTTCATTCTTCTTATTTCTCTTTCTTACAAAGACCCACTTATGTCCAACTGGTTTAATTTCAGGTGTTATCCTTAAGATCGGACCAAACACACTTCTCTTCTTTAAAGAGTTTAACTCCACATCAATAGCTTCTTTCCATTTAAGCCAATCTTTGCTTTGAGTGCACTCTAATATGGATGTGGGTTCTAGATCCTCATTTATGTCAAGTGCTACCTTGTATGCAAATATATCATCGATGTCGACATCTTTACGGTTCCATTTAATTCCAGACATTATATAATTGATTGATATTTCATTATTATCAACACCTATAGGACCTTGAAGTTCAGCGTCCTGAACTCCATTCGGCTCCTTAGGATTTGCCGCGGCAATGTCTGCATTTTCTATAATTCCCTGAACCTCGGTCTGTTTTGCACCTTTAGACTTCCGAGGGTTCTTATCTTTGGAACCTAATGGTCTACCTCGTTTCAAACGGGCTTTAGACTCTGTAGCAACTTGATTATTGTGTTCCTTCTGAACATCAATACGTACTGGTGCATTGCAAGCTGGTATGTACGATTTTGTTACTCTATTTGGGTCAGCAAAGGAATCTGGCAATTGATTAGCTAGCTTTTGCAAATGTATAATCTTTTGAACCTCTGCATCACATGCTAGAGTTCGAGGATCTTGCCAATTTAAGGATGTTTGATTCCAAGTAAGTTCTTTGACCAGCTTGCTAGTCTCACCACCCACTTCAGGGAATTCGGACTCAACGAATTGACAGTCCGCGTACCTGGCCTTAAATAAATCTCCTGTGGTTGGCTCAAGGTACTTTATGATGGTGGGAGACTCATATCCAACGTATATTCCCATCCTCCTTTGAGGTCCCATCTTAGTCCTCTGTGGTGGAGCAATCGGTACATAAACGGCACAACCGAATATCTTTAGATGGGACAAGTTTGGCTCATGACCCGTTAATAGTTGGGATGGTGAATATTTGTGTTCACTAGATGGCCTGATGCGTATGAGTTCTGCTGCATGCAATACTGCGTGTCCCCAAGCCGACACAGGAAGCTTCGATCTCATTAACAATGGTCGAGCTATTAATTGTATTCGTTTAATGAAGGATTCAGCTAATCCGTTTTGTGTATGGACATGTGCCACGGGATGTTCCACACTCACCCCCATGGACATACAGAAATCATTAAACGCTTGGGATGTGAATTCACCAGCATTATCTAGACGTATAGTCTTAAGTGGAAAATCTGGAAAATGTGCTCTTAGCCTTATAATTTGAGCTAACATTCTAGCAAATGCTAGGTTTCTTGTGGATAACAAGCAAACGTGTGACCATCTGGTTGATGCATCTATCATCACCATAAAATATCGAAATGTCCCACAAGATGGGTGTATTGGTCCACATATATCACCTTGTATCCTTTCCAGAAAATTTAAAGTCTCTTTATGGACTTTGGCTGGTGAAGGCCGTATTATAAGTTTCCCTTGTGCACATGCTACACACGTGAGATTTTTAGGGATAACTTTCCTTTCTATAAGGTTGTGCCCATTCGAACTCTTAATTAGTTTACGCATCATGTTCGAACCCGGATGGCCTAGCCGGTTATGCCATAGAGTGAACTGTTCGTTGAACATTCTGTGCTTTGCCAAGTTAGCCTCTATCATGTTAATCCTAGCTTGGTATAAACCAGTGGCTAGTGCAGGTATAGTCCTAGGACTTTCTTTTGTCCATTTACATTTTCTGTAATGTATAGGAATTCTTTAGTTCCTTCACCCTTGGTTTCAACATGATAACCATTTAGTCTTATATCTTTAAAGCTCAATAAGTTTCTCTTAGAGCTGGGTGAGTATATGGCATCACTTAGTTCAATATGTGTGCCATTAGGCAACATAATGTGAGCCTGGCCGTAGCCATCTATCAAGTTTGCTATACCCGCAATTGTACTAACATTGGCATTTTTCATGGTGAGGTTGATAAAATATCTTTTATCTTTTAATATGGTGTGGCTGGATCCACTGTCCACCACTAGCTCACTCATATCCTCAGCCATTTCTATATAAAACAACATTTTGTGTTGTAATGTAATAAGGCAATAGAATAAAATTCTTAAATTTAAACCAAATCAATCATCCAATACATAGAAATAAATCAAAGCATAGAATTAAACCAAAAATAAAACCAAAAATTTATTCATCATCTTTGAAACAATCGGAAGTCTCTAGTAAGTCATCATTCTCATGATCGAAGTCTCCTTCATCATCGAGATGCACATAGTTAGCTTCTGGATTTTTCTTCAAGATCTCTTGGTATGCATCAATAAGGTGTTTGGGAGTCCTGCAGTTCTTTGCCCAGTGGTTTGACATACCACATCGGTGACAAACCGATTTTGCCTTGGTTTGTGGCTTAAAAGGCCCGCGGCCCTTGTTACCACATCCGCGGCCGGCTTGGCCTCCACGACCGCTACGTCCTCTGCCACCACGGCCGCGGCCGTAGTGTCTTTCTCTGTGGACGTAGTTGGTCTCTCTAGGCTCTCTAAGCTCGTTAGGC
>NC_025698.1:8639649-8640897 GCF_000633955.1 Camelina sativa
GAGTACAAAGGCTAAAACTAAACCGACATAGGATTAGGGTGTTGCCGAGAAGGCCATCGGCCGATGGGCCGATAGTACATGGGCCGAAAGGCCAAGGACATAAGGACGGTATATGGGTCGGTCCGTACGAAGTCCACTAAGTGTTTTACAACAATCACAACAATGATTTTTTTTTTTATATTTTCACCCACTCGAGAAAACAAACATTACCCGGTTTTTTTTGCAAGACTACAAATCTCTAAACATGAGACACACGGATGTCCACAGAAATCAAATGAAGTATATCCACCAAGATGATGACAAACGGATTCCGCAACTATCTTTCAGTTTTCGCCTCAAATTGTAGACATGTCAAGGCTGTCACAAGTTACAACAGTGCGAGAGTGGTCATGTCTACTCTTCGTGCCACAAGTTACAACTGCTCTCAAAAACTATATGTGAATTTTTCACTCAAGGTCAGAAAATGGCTCTTGCATGCTTTTAGCATCTTTGCAAACTTTGCCAATAAATTATCTTTTTAATTTCTAGCGCATATTTCTTAGTACGAGGATCAAGATAATTCTTACAATATATTTCTTTACCAGCTGTTTATTTTCTCTCCCTCATGTTGGAAAGACTGACTCACTAAAACAGTCTCTGCATCTCGAGCCTCAAATTCTCGAGATATTCAATCTTTAAAACAGATTCACATCCAACATATTTCCAACATTCTTTCAAATTCCATCTTATATAACTGTCTTGGAGCAATTAACATGTATAACACATTTAGATGGAAGATATCTGGTTTCTGACCCAAACCAATTGTAATGAGGGAGTAATCATGATTATTCGTTGGCATGATGTGAATTACTTGACATATAGAGTCATTTATGTCAATTACTTAGCATGGTTTCACCACCATTGTCAATTAACTAAATACTCTCGCAAACTCCATTTTGCAAGTTAATGACAAACATATATAGTGGATGATCTGTCCACAATATCGCTTTGTATACGTACCAGAAAATTGACATTATCCAAATTTATTGGGTCGGTGAAAACCATATAATCGGTTTGCTTTGTAAAGCAGCACACATAATAAATCACTAGAAAAATTTTTAGGTTCTCTAGTGAATGTTTTCAGAAATTTCTGATTATTCTTTCGCATCAATACTAAACCGGAATGGCTTAACCGGTCATGCCAAACAGTGAGATTTTTATTAAACCTTCTGGTTTAATATAAACATTTTATCTTTTAGATAATGCATG
>NC_025698.1:8644961-8645382 GCF_000633955.1 Camelina sativa
CTCCACCCTTGTCTCTTTGTCCCCTTAGCTTCTTTATATAGACCTTGCACGAAATTATACCTCTCACATTCTCTCATTTGCTCAAAACCATTCAATTCAAATTTTAAAGTCTCTCTCATAGCTTATCTTTTGCTCAAGCTTAGTTCTTTCAAGTTTTTGGTTCACTAACCCATTAACTTTGAGCTTTGAGTCTATTCCCTTCAGTTCTATTTGAAAAATGTCTTCAAGAATCACTAGGAAGTCTCAACAAACCGCTGCAACCTCCATGGAACGTCATGATGCTAGCCTTGAATCAAGAGGAGAAGCTGGAAGGGCCACTCGACGCCCCACTCGATCATGTACTCGACCGAGTGGTGGTTCGAGCAGCCGGTCGTGCCAGATGTCGTGTCCAAGGAGAGAGAGAGTTGAGGAAGATCCTGAG
>NC_025698.1:8645442-8653376 GCF_000633955.1 Camelina sativa
ATTTATGTCAATTACTTAGCATGGTTTCACCACCATTGTCAATTAACTAAATACTCTCGCAAACTCCATTTTGCAAGTTAATGACAAACATATATAGTGGATGATCTGTCCACAATATCGCTTTGTATACGTACCAGAAAATTGACATTATCCAAATTTATTGGGTCGGTGAAAACCATATAATCGGTTTGCTTTGTAAAGCAGCACACATAATAAATCACTAGAAAAATTTTTAGGTTCTCTAGTGAATGTTTTCAGAAATTTCTGATTATTCTTTCGCATCAATACTAAACCGGAATGGCTTAACCGGTCATGCCAAACAGTGAGATTTTTATTAAACCTTCTGGTTTAATATAAACATTTTATCTTTTAGATAATGCATGTAATCTCTAAAATACTTTTCTTGCCTTGGGTAATAATACTTATGATTTCAAAGTATTTTATTTGCTTTTTGTCTCAACATGATTACTTTTCAAATCCTCAAGTGTTGCTCTATCATATGAGTGATTAAACTCATTTTGGGTGTGAACATAATCTTAAATTTGTTCTATCACCTCTGTATGTGGGATTCATCAATTCTCCCCCTCGAGATGATGACACTTGATGTCTATCAATCTCGATTTGAATCCCACTTTGTAATCAATAAAGTTCTCAAATTGGGTCATGTATTATATCTTAGACCCTTTTAACTTTGAGACTAACTGGGAGATTATAACACATTAATATCAAACTGTGTTCCCATAGACAATAGTATATATACTCTTCAAGAGCTTTCAATACTTTTTCTACTACTTCTTATTATTGTAGTAGAATAGTGGAAGTTGTCTCACACTAGCTTTTTTCATCATATATATATATATATATGAGATAAGTATCACTTGTACTTATTATTCACTTCTAGCGGAGAAACAAGTCGATATTGAAACAAATTTTGTATAAAATAAAATTTAACCAGTGTTATAGCACAAATACTTATCTAGAATCATTAACAGTATAAAGCTTACAAAATATGTGTTTTTTTTTCAAACCATCATATTTAGCATATGATTTTATTGCTTAATGTTTTATCCAAAAAAACTTTTAAAAACAACCACATAAATTTTATTTTATATAAAAAATATAATATAAATAAATGAATTTTAATCTGTGCTAGAGCACGAGTCTTAATCTTGTACACTAATATAATCCTTGACAAACAAAAAAAAAATACTAATATGATTTGAAATTACAAAATAATTGAGCACCTGCAACGAATGAACAAACTAATATGAAAGTACTAGACATAACACTAGTCATGGGCGTTCGGGTATTCGGTTCGGTTTTGGATCTATCCATTCGGTTCCGGTTAGTTTGGATATAGAGGTTTAGTATTCATTCGGTTAATTTACTATTTCGGTTCGGGTTCGGTTCGGTTCGGTTTCGGTTATTTTCGGTTCGGTTCCGTATATCCGAAATAGTGTAATATAAATTTTTAAAATATTATTTAAATAAAATTTGATTATATTTTAATAAATATATCTAAAAACTTCCTGATATTTGATTTATTTCAAATATTTTGGTATTTTTTTCTAAATATATATGGTTTTTTAGTTTACTTTTTATTACCTTATATAAATTAACACGTAATACAAAACTAAAACTTCAACGTGGCGCAGTGGCCATGTTGCACACTCCAGTTTGTAGAGTTCTCAGGTTCGGCTAAAACATAATTTTAGTACGTGTTCGGTTTGATTCGGATAACCGAATGAATATCGGTTCGGTTCGGTTAATAACCAATATCCATGGATAATTAAAATACTATCCAATCGGTTATTTGCCCAGGACTACATAACACTCTTTGTCTTTTGGAAATCTACATGATTAGATTGCAACTCTCAACAGTTGCTTCTTGTCGCGAAAACTGGTATAGTGGGATAGTCGAACTCGAACATATTTTTATTCACTCCCGCCATTGGCATTTCGCGCCAAGGTTATCTTTTTTAACTTGTGTTNTTTTTTTTTTTTTTTTTTTTTTTTTTTCTCACTCACTCGGAAGCTAGCGAGACCGGAGATTAGAAAAAAAAAAAATACAAGATTAAAGAAAAATCCTCAAGAACCCTAAAAAGAAAAAGAAGAGAAGATAAGGAGAAAGGGGAAATGGGCATAAAGGATCTTCTCAGGTTCATGAAGCCTTACATCCTTCCCATTCATATCCAGAAATACGCCGGCAAACG
Source organism: Camelina sativa (assembly GCF_000633955.1). Classification (NCBI taxonomy): domain Eukaryota; kingdom Viridiplantae; phylum Streptophyta; class Magnoliopsida; order Brassicales; family Brassicaceae; genus Camelina; species Camelina sativa. The sequence goes on from NC_025698.1 coordinate 8,647,656, forward strand.
AGTAATTCCCTCCGATTTGGTTTCTTCATTTCTTTTTCCTTTTCGATTTTCAGTTTCCGTTAATCGTTCTGGGTCAGTAAATCTCCATTAAAATAAAAAAATCAAGTTTTTAATTAATGCCTTTTTTAACACATTACAGGTGGGAATCGATGCATATTCATGGCTTCACAAAGGAGGTAAGCTTATTGCTCTCTTCAATCACCCCTTCATTTCGTGCTTGGCCCAAATAAAATTGCTTTTTTTTTTTTTTTTTTTTTTAAAATCTGTTAGTGAACCTTAAAATTGTAATGAATACACAAAACTAATGGATATTTCGAATGTGGAAACTGATTGATGCGTTTCGAGCTGATACTTTAAATTTCATGACTTAATTGGATTCTTGTTCTACCAGCATACTCATGTAGTATGGAGCTGTGTTTAGATACTAATGGGAAGAAGAAGCTGAGGTACATTGATTACTTCATGCACAGAGTCAACCTTCTTCAACACTATGAGATCATCCCTGTCGTTGTTCTCGATGGTGGTCATATGCCCTGCAAGGCTGCCACTGGTGATGAACGTCAAAGGCAAACTCTCCGTCTCTCTCTCTTTTGTTTTCTCATATCTTCTTTGTTTCTTTTTCCTTTATTAACTTTTTTTTTAATATAACTAATCGTTTGGCTTTGATTTTAATTACCAGGAAGCGAAAGGCGAACTTTGACGCTGCAATGGTTAAGCTCAAGGAAGGGAATGTCGGAGCTGCCACCGAGCTTTTTCAGGTGCTTACTTCTTATTTCAATGGCTTAAGTCTATAACTTGTAGATCTGTTTGCCTTTAGAGTTGCTCTAATTAGCAGCTAGCTACTGAGCTTTTTCAGGTGCTTAGCTCTATTCATTTCAATGGCTTATATCTTTGAGTTGTGTAACTGTTTGCCTTTAGAGTTTCTAGCTATGAAAGCTTTGGGACTAGTTTGGGATTCACTAGGACGCACATATTATTACTACTCAGTTTTTCTCTTTATCCGTTTTTTTTTTTTTTTTGTGTCTGAATTTTAGTCAATCAAACATAACATGTTCATCTTGATTCTTAAGTCTAGTTAGGCATTATTGATGTGTTGGTTTGTGTGTTTAGTCAGTAGCTGATCTTGTACTCTGCTTATAGAATTTAGTCGAGACTATGATATTGTGTGAGCTCATGCCCAATGTCATCACTATATGCAGAGAGCTGTCAGTGTAACATCATCCATGGCTCATCAATTGATTCAGGTATGGATTGTTTATTAACCTGAGTATATTTTCTTTATAATAAAATGAACTTTCTTTAGACCCTAACAATTTCACAGGTTCTGAGTTCAGAGAACGTCGAATTTATTGTAGCTCCATATGAGGCTGATGCTCAGCTAGCTTACCTATCCAGCCTCGAACTGGAACAAGGCGGGATTGCTGCTGTTATAACTGAGGACAGCGATTTACTTGCATATGGCTGCAAAGCTGTAAGATTTTCTTCTTTTACAAAATAAACAAAGTTCCTAATAAGTGTTTTAAGAGCAATGTATGATATGTTTCCCCAACATTTGTTTGGTAAAAGGTAATCTTTAAGATGGACCGGTATGGTAAAGGGGAGGAACTAATTCTTGATAATGTTTTCCAAGCCGTTGATCAAAAGCCTTCGTTCCAGAATTTTGATCAAGAGCTATTCACTGGTTAGTATTATACTATATTATGTAATCTTCCCAACATAGTTCGATACATTGTTGATGATTGTTCTTGGTCTGGTCTCTTTACAGCAATGTGCGTATTAGCGGGATGTGATTTTCTCCCCTCGGTTCCTGGTGTTGGCATTTCAAGAGCTCATGCATTCATCTCCAAGTACCAGAGTGTAGAACGCGTAAGCATTTACTTTCTCCTATGATTGCTTAAATACTTTCTCCCATCACTAAAGCAAAAAGCGTAAGACATTTAAATGTGGGAACAATATTGTATTACAGGTTTTGTCAGTTCTCAAGACGAAAAAGGGCAAACTATTTCCTGATGATTACTCCAGCTCTTTTGCAGAAGCAGTTTCAGTTTTTCAGCATGCTCGTATGTAAGTAACTCTTGTCTCACTTAGGTGTTGCTAGTATAGTAGTATCCATTCCTTTATGCTTCACACTAAAACTTCCTTTGATTCAATATGTTGCAGATATGACTTTGAGGCTAAGAAGCTCAAGCACTTGAAACCCCTCTCTCAGAACCTCCTGAGTTTACCAGTTGAACAACTTGAGTTCCTGGGACCGTATCCTTTTTCATTTCCTCCCTAAATATTTTGAACCTTCTCTTATAATATTATAAAAATCAGGGCATTAACCATTCTAAAACGCAATAATGCAAGTCCAGTATCATTCATCACATCTTCACATGACTGTTTTGCAGTTTTGTTCACCTTGACACTTCTAACTCATCAGAGATTTGTCGCCATCTGTTGCTGCTGCAATTGCTGAAGGAAATGTTGATCCCATAACCATGGAGGCTTTTAACCGCTTTCCGGTGTCTAAGAGACAGTTAGAGGCGCCTGCTCGATCATTCAAGGAACAGGAAAAGAGAAGCTCCTTTTTGTTATGTTCTTTGTCTGAAAATGAGGAAAGAATAGAGCTCAAAAGGAATGCAGATGAAGCTATGATCGATCTAGACACTGTCCTGAAGGAGACAAAGAATTCCAAACAAGATTCAGATCTACACAAACTCCTTTCTCAGCCTAACAGGGATCAGAAGGTTATCCGGCCCAGCAATCCCTCACTCATTCCAGACAACAACCCGTTCAAGATAAGAAAAACCGATGAAATCAATCTGGAATTTGCAGAGTACGGTTTGCAAGAACTTGAGAATTCTTTTGTGACCAAAAGCCAAGCAGTGGATGTGTCTTCTTCTTCACCAAAATCTAACGAACACGAATTTGCAATGGATAAAGAAGAGGTAATGATCGATTTGTCCAAGCTTGAAGACTCTGTAATCAAAGAAGACTCGGAGAAGAAAATAGAGAAGGAAAATTTCGAATCAACAGAAGAAGATATAGTGGAAATTAAAAACCATGTGAACATTACAACAAAGAGAGTTCGTGGAGCAAAACCTAGAGCGGAGAGTTTCAAAGTGAAAACAAACTGTAGAAGCTCAGAGAGCAAGAAGACTACAATCAAGAAGAAACACAGTATATTAGATTTCTTTCAACGATTATAGTCGTTATTTTTGGTATGTAATCTGTTCTTAGCTTCATCATAACTCTTTAATATATGATTTATTAGAAGATAAAGAGACGAACACCATATATTATAGCAAGCAACTCCATAATTCCATCATATGGAAAATAAAAGGAGGATACACATATTTATCTGCAAATACAGATTATAGGTATAACCGGATAGACACATATTTTTTTATGGCTATATTGCTTAATATAGGCTATAGCTATAACCGGACTAATAGAAAATGTGGTTTGACATATTAACCCACATTCTTGTCCGCTCTGGTTTATATATATAGGTAAAGGCTCTTTTTGGTTTTAAAACCAGAAAGTTCCCGATTTTGGGCTCAGCAGATGGTATTTGTTTGTTGCTTGTACTAGCGCCTGCGTGAAGCAGGCTCCTTTTGGGCGTTGAAGTAGACAGTGGCCACAGGTAGACCAAGATCGAGATGTCCGGCGAACATTCGGGTGCTGAAATTGGCTCGTGACAGCGGCTGCTGCACCATCAGACCCACCGGTGAGTTTTGCCTGAAGAGTACAAATATGTAACGGTGAATCCCCACTGGTGGTTTTGGTTCCATGTAAGGAAGTATCTCCTTTCCTGAAATTCAAAACATAGAAATATTTTTCATCGTACTAAAATAAAAATAAATTAAGCAATGACATGAAAGTCTCGTCTCGTACAAGACGGCTTCCTTTATTCATTTGTGTTTTGTGGTGTTTAAGGTTTTTTATTAGATGACATGTGTACGTTGTTTAATCGATATACATCAATGTACACGTACGGACAAACATGAGATGTTGGTTTGAGAGGACACCACATGTCGCAACTGTGGGACATAGCTTGAAACACAGGAATATTAACTAGTGACTCTAATTATATGCCTTAAAGATAACCATATATAGTTAAAAACTGATGTAAACTACTAATTGGGTTCATCTTTCTTCAAGAATAATGTTTTTGAATTTGAATTATGTTTGGTTTGCAAATGTTACATCTCGCAAGATAAACCTTGGCTCTTACCAACTAAAATTATATAACATAAGCAACTTATGAGAGAGTTAGGTATATTGTTTTCGACCAATCGACATCGTGCCATACTGAAGTCGTTGTTCCCTAATCAAGTTATGTTTATTCTTATAATATTCATTTCATATGTAAACCGAAAGCACCACGGTCCGAAGATAATATGATTAAATGAATAATATAAAAAATAGTGTAACGGATAGTCAATTAGATCTAAACACATTATCATGGACATAATTAACTATCACTACATTTTCTTAATGCCTTGCACACTAACGTCACTTTATCTATAATGCAAGCAAATTAAAATACAAAGCAATAAACCTGTTTTTTAACACAAAAAAAAAAAAAAAGAAAGAAAGAAAGAAAGAAAGAAAGAAGCAATAAATCTGTTCACTGTTGTTGTAAGAATCTGTTCACTTTCATGAGTTATAACTGTAGCAAAGATATTAACGTAATAGAATATCCTAAGAAGCAATTTGAGTTTTGTTTTCAAACTCGAGAACTTAGCTTTGATATTTTTCATACCTTTTGAGGGGTTGGTGCCACCGGGAATATCCACGACAATCCTGGAAATAAAAAATAATAGTGTTATTCTTTTGCTAAGACTAATAATAGTGTTATTTTACCCTTATTTATCCGTTATAAGACTAATAAAGTGTTCACGTTGATATCAAAACAAAAAACAAGAGTGCGTCACTTGTACGCACCAATGGACCCATTCTCTCAGGCTCGGCTCGCTTGGGCTAGGTGCGTCCGGGTCAGTCATCACCTGCATGCATCGAAATATTTACATTTACAGATGGCCAATGAAATTTTAACACATGCAACAATTAAACGTTATTATTGTAATCAAAATTTCAGCTAAACCGTGACTAACACATTTAAGTATGTATTAGAAACTCACTGATATTTACACCTATCTATGTTAATATAAAATTTACGTACGTCAACATCTATGTGAATGTACCAGTATGTGTAAAGTAGTACAGCACTTCAACGTTTGTTTTTGAGTATATCTAATATTCTAATGTATTAAGAAAATAGATTCCAGATAGATGCTTCATGCTTCAATATGTATACATAATACATGTTTGAAAGTTTTTATCATAGCAAAACACTTCTATTTAAATAAATACATGTTTGAAGTTTATCATAGAAAAAATATATATATATATATATATATAGAGAGAGAGAGAGAGAGATTGTGTTCGAATGCATTGGACATCTTAAAAATGGTGCTGAAGTAATATATGCATGCATGTTTCTACTATAATGATGACGGAGACCATGATCATGATGAAAAGGAATCATGTAACGCATGTGCATATATATTTACACACATATATGTTTATTAATACATAAATGGATAGATGTGAGAAAATGGATACATACGAGAGTGTAAAGCTCATCGGAATGGCCGGAGATGTTGACTTTTGGAGGGTTGAGTGTGGTGGAGGGTTTGATCTCGCATCCGTTAGTGATGTGTTTGGGGCCGA
>NC_025698.1:8657097-8658615 GCF_000633955.1 Camelina sativa
GTGGTGGAGGGTTTGATCTCGCATCCGTTAGTGATGTGTTTGGGGCCGAAGTAGACAGACATAGTGGCGGTTGGGATGAACATGTCCAACACATCTCCGATCACTCTTCCGACCACCAAAGGATCAACAGAAGCTGCCATCGAACCACGGAGAGGGAGATATAGAGAGAGAAAGAGAGAGAGATTCTTATTTTAAAAGAATCCTTGTTTTGTTTATATCGCATGTCCGAATTCGGATGGACATCTATGTGATGGTTTATATAGAAAATCCTTTCACAAAAAAACAAAATGGTAAAAAATACTTTTTTTTCCTTGCATCAGGAAAATATTTAATAAGAGCCTCGGACAAATACAATGAATATGAACCACGATGGCGATACATTCATTTTTCGATATTATTTCGACGTTAAATTATTCTAACTATTTTAGTTTGTACTGGAACAATATTAATTGATTTTCTTACTATGTTTTATTTTTAACATTTTACGAAATATCTATTGCAGCGCAGTAACACACACAATACAAACTTTTTATTGTTTTAACAATAAATTCTCTGTTAACTAGTAAGAACAAAATTTCTATGTATAAACTTTAAAAAATTATGAGTGTTTAATTTTTTTAAAAGAGAATTATTTTATTTTTGGAATATTTTTAATATATATTCTTACGTAACGTATAAACGTAACGTGTAATGTTTTTATAATAATAAAAATACAATAAAAAAACTATTGTGAAGCGTTATTTTCTTTTTTTTTGGATTATTATATGAAGCGTTATTTTCTTTAACAAATTTTGTTGTTAATTAGATGTGTAATCACATGTAGCGGATTTTCCGCATAATTTTTTTTGTATTTATCGAATTAAAAAGTTAATATAAAATTATATTTTTTTAATGTTAAGATAGTATTGTAAAAAAAGTATAAACTCTATTTTTATTATAAAGAATGTTATTTTGACATTTTCATACAAATTAAGAAAATTATGTAAATTTTTACTATACTTTTTACATATACATTAAAATATATTCTTTTTAATTCGTAAATTAAATTATTAAAGATATAAAAAAGATTTAATTATAAACTGTAGGATTAAATCTTAAAATGATATTTTTGTGAAACAATATTACAACTTGATACTTATTGTGAATCAGAACAAGTAAAATTTTTGGTTGAAAGTAAATAAACAAATAAACTATCATCTATTTTGTCGTCAATAGTAAAAATATATCATGACACAGTCCACTCGTGTCGTATGATATATGGTCGGTCCAATCATGATCAGTATTAACATCAAAAGCATAAAAAGAAAGAAAAATATCAGTACATCAAAGAACATCAAAATGTTTTGATACAAATTATACCGTGAGAATGAAAATATATTTACTTTCCTATAATGAGTAAAAGTGTAAAACAACAGAACTAAATGTTGAGAGATACCGGAAGTAAGTTTAGTACTCATTAATAGCAAATTTAATGTTTTCGGGTCAATTACAATATACAGTTTTTTTCCTTGGTTATAA
>NC_025698.1:8662163-8682020 GCF_000633955.1 Camelina sativa
CCTTGGTTATAATGAGCGAGCTAGAGAGGAAGAAGAAACTGAAGGAAAAGGTTAAAAGAAGGATTTGGTCGGATTAGTGTAACCTATAGGCCATGCATAGGCCATTTCAAACTCTTTTGCATCCACAATTATGATACGTGTCGTATCTACGTCTCAGCTGTTACCCACGATCCCTTTTGTTCATCGTGCCACGTGACATCATTTCTGCCGTCGGTTAGGAAGGATCATCCTCTACACGTGGAAGTTCCTTGTGGTACTCGATTGGTAAACTAATTTCTACTGGTGGTAACTCTTATTAAAATCATATACTATAGGTTTTTGGAGCTCATGTACACGGTCACACACAACTCACAAGTAAGAATAAAGAAAATCTGTTGGGATGATCGCATCGAGACAACATATCGCAGAAGGAGTAGAGAGACTCACATTTATTAGAACAAAATAAAAATAGAGTATTGGAAACCTAATCTCGTTCAATCTTGCCCAAATTAAATTCTACTAACTCTGTCAATTACATTATGCATATACACGAACTCTCACATCTTAGAGAAGAAGCTGCAGCGAATGCCATAATTATTGTTCAAGAAGCAATGTCTCCATAAGCCACGTCTTGAATAGAGAAGAAGTTCTTGTAACAAAACGACATTAAACCACGATTGCGCCAAAACCAAAACCATCTATTCAAAAACAATCACTTGATTTTTTTTTTTTAGTTGAATGTAATAATATTCAACCAAAATACTTATTTACATTGAAAGCATCAGTTATGTATAGTTTATTTTCTTTGAAAGAAATAGAAGATGATTGAAACAGGAATCGAATGTTACTCCTGCTTATGTCATGGATCGTGTGAAAAACCACACCCTTAAAGTGCCTTCGTGTTTAAAAACCACTACTTTTAAATATCAGTTTGGTTTAACACTATTCAAAGGAAGCCGTACTGATCATGCCAATTAGTTTTATTTATAATAAATATTTGGTTCGGATCTCATATACAAACAATTTGCAACCAACCGCGTCGAATAATCAGGAGGTTAAAGCAAACACGCCACTAAAGCTTCTTTTCAAAAGGACTAATTGAAGGCGTAAAATATGTTCATGCTCTTTAACAACAATCACTAGATTTGTTTTTTTTGTGCAACCAATCACTAGATTATAAGAACTCGTATATATTAACAAGTCCAGTGTCATCTTCATCTATCGCATATACTAATAAGCTACAATGACAGGGAACTGTAATCTGGTCACTCTTCTTGGGGCATTATTGGTACTAACCATCTTCCATAATCAGGTTATTGTTGCTACCAACCGCGGCGAGGGTATTCCGGGGTAGGACTGTTCACTTTCGGAGACTCCTACTTTGACGCTGGAAACAAATTGTTTCTCACCGAAAACCAAAATCCTCCCCAAAGCAAATGGCCGTATGGAAAATCCCGAGATGACCCTAATGGCAAGTTTTCTGACGGCAACATTGTCCCTGACTTTATCGGTACATTACACTTACATACTTGTAGCTAGTTTGTATATTATTGAGAACTCAATGCTTACTAACTATATATATATATCTTTCTCTATAAAATAAAATAAAATAAAAATAAATAAATTTGGTGATATAGCTGAATTCATGGGCATTACGAAAGAGATCCCACCAGCGTTTAAATCTGGCGTTGATATTTCACGTGGAGCCAGTTTTGCTGTCGAGTGTGTCGCCGATGCTTCTATTCTTCCCGGAACATTCGTAAGCCCTCATTTAATTAATTTCCTTTCGAAACATTTATTAGTAATTTAAATTTTCTTACAAGTATATATTTGTACGTATATATGTAGATGACACTAACTCAACAAGTGGATAAATTTAGAAGTATGAAATCAAACTGGACGGACGATTTCATTGGAAAGTCATTGTTTATGATTTACATTGGTACAGAAGATTACTTAAACTTTACCAAGAGCAAACCCAATGCAGACGCCTCTGCTCAGCAAGCTTTTGTCATTTCCACTATTAATCAATTGAAGAAGGACATGAACGCACGTACGTTGTTGATATATATGATTACACGTTAAATTTATACATTCACGATATAAATTAACACTTGTAATATTTGCAGTTCCTATACTCTTTAAAAGCGAGTAAATTTGCCATTCAATTGTTAGCACCATTGGGTTGCCTACCAATATCGAGACAAGAATATAAGACAGGCAGCGAGTGTTACGAGCCGCTCAACAATCTGGCCAAACAACACAATGAGAAGATTGGTCCAATGTTGAACGACCTTGCTATTACAATTCACCATCTTCGATTTCTACAACGCCGTTCTACGTCGGACACGTAGGAATCTCAACTACAGTAAGTCATCTTGTCATCCAGCCAAAACTATACAGTTACGACAATTGATTTTATTTGGTTGTAAACTTAAGAAAACAAATAAAATCGGACAAACAAATATAGGTCAAAACCATGTAGTACAACTTGTTCCATATATCAAACTAATGGAGTATATAAACACTATAATTAAGCAGGGTTTTATGTGTCAAACACGTCATGTTGTGGTGTGGGAACGCACGATGCGTACGGCTGTGGTATGGGAAACGTGCGGTCGGAGCTATGTGAGTACCAAAGGGCTTATTTCTTCTTCGACGGACGTCACAACACAGAGAAGGCACAAGAAGAATTTGCGCATCTTATCTTTGGGGCGGACACTAACGTCGTTCAGCCGATGACCCTTCTTGAGCTCATTGTTTATCCTTTTAACGAGCCTATGCGTGAGTATTGGCAACCAAATAATTCCAGCATCACAACTGATGGTTAAAGACGACTATACTTCTAATGTTTTTCCTTCTTTTTTTCTTTGTCTGTTATTCATAAATAATTTGTCGTTTACAATGATGTAAGTTCCATGCCAACTTGTTGACGAAAAAGAAAGAAAGATGCATGTTAACTTAAAGCTATTTGAAGGTTTACTCCCGATCGTTTAAAACCTTTTAGAGATATATGTCGTTTGTAGCATATCTTTAAGACTGTTAACCATAACTTTCATTTCTTGAAATGATATTTACATTCTTTTGACGACTGACGAGACTGTTAACCTAATTAAAGCTCATATTGACAAATGTCTTAATTAACTAATTAACAAGTTAACGAATCTCCCTACGAGCCGGATTAACCCACTCACCAAACTAAACGCTCAATCACACACAACACAATCAGAAATCGAGATAAACAAAGTATCGGGGAAGTTTTTTTGTTGTTGTTAAATCGAAATTTACTAGATCAATCAATCGTTCCATCCACATGTAATATATATATAGGAAGATTGACATTTCATGACTCGTACAGTACTACGCGAGTACCTTTAATTAAGATGGAATTTAGGTATAATTTTAAAATGATCGATGATGATATTGATACTCAACTACTGTATAATTCATAAATAGTTCTTTACTAGATTTGAACGGAAATTGAAACGAAAATTAAATAATCTATAGTGTTATATTTATTTTATACGAATTAAAATGAGAATTTGAGATTGCGGTCGTCATAGAGTGGGTACGGCTTCCCCAGATAGATGGTAAGTGATGACCATGCCCATGGTATGTGTCTTTTTGATCCTCCACTATGAATCTATATGTATATGTGATAGTTTCGATCTTATTGGATATTGTGTTATGCAAGCCGGTCCATTATTATCATAAGTCTTCACTCTTAATCCATGTCAACCGAGGAAGAGACACTACTTAAGCACAGCTCTGTAGACAATCTAGGAGAATATATTCCTTGGGAAGTAAGAAGGACAGAACCCGTCTCAAACACCGTTATGCTAAATAGTCTCGTCAGTCGTCACAAGTAAAACCAACCAAGCATTCAATGCCAAACAATTGCGTTAGTAATAAAGATCTTAACTGACACATAGCATGTCAGCTACTAGTGTCATTGCCTGAGTAGACTGCATATGTTGTTGTACACCAATCCTAGCCTTTTAAAACATAACTAGAATTGGACCCGTGCTCTAGCACGGTTTAATATTTATTTTATTTATATTGTAATTTTTATTTAAAGTGTTATATTTATAATTGTTTTATTTGTTTTATTTTTTTTTTGCTCAAACACTATGCCATGAAATCATATGTTGAATATAACTTACAAAAATAACATCTATTTTGTAAGATCTATTCTAGTAGATCAAGATTTTGACCTGCGGTACACTTCAGTTTAAGTTATTTGATAAAAATATTAATTTTTGTTTGTTAATTTTATTTGATTTGTTTAGTTTTTAAAATTATATATTGTATTTTTATTGTTAATTATATGAGTTAACCTACACTATATCGCATATTAATTATTTTGTTACAATATTAATTAATTGATTTAATTAGATATGTCTGTTAATCTAATATTTATATTGTTAACAAAATAATGAGACGATATTTTATCCATGTAGCACCGAATTAATGACATTTTAAGTTTCTATTAATATCTACTCAAACATGTCTAGTCATATAACCCGTCGTGTGATATTTTAATTCGTTGTACACCGCAGAAAAAACTTCATAAGAGTCTAAATATATTTTTAAAATGTTTTAATAAAGTTTCTTTTTTTTTATAGAAATTGAACTACTTATAATATTTGAACTTCTTATAAAGTTTAAATATTATTAATATCTTAAACAGTTATAAAAATTAACTATTTTAATAATTGAAATTTTAATAATCTTTAAAGTTTTTAAAAAGTTCACAAAATAATGAGATGATATTTTACCCGTATAGCACCGAATTAATGACATTTTAATTTTCTATTAAAATCAACTCAAACATGTCCTGCCATATAACCCGTCACGTGATATTTTAATTCGTATATTTTATTAAAAATGAAAATGTTTGAATAAATTTTATTATTTTAGAAATTGAAATACTTATAATATTTGAACTTCTTATAAAGTTTAAATATTATTCATATCTTAAACATTTTATAAAAAGATAAATGTTTAAATAATTGAAATATTAATAATCTTTAAAAAAATTAAAAAGTTATTAAAAGTTGAAATTCTTTAAAATAAAGAACCATAATAAAATGCATAAATTTTTTAATTTCATTGCATGATAAATCAAGGTTTCTGCTCATTTGTATTCAGAATCATTTTGGTCTCTTTTTTATTAATATGACTTTGAATCTTTGCCTAGTTTTTTTAGGTGATGTAGGGCATTTTGTATATTTTTTTTATTCATCAGTTGAGCAATATATGTCTGTTTAAAAAAAATTTAAATTACATCATATGCAGAAAAAAATCATAAATTTTATTAACTAAATATATTAGATATAAATTCAAATAATTTAAATATAAAATAAAATAAATATGAAAGAAGAATCACATATTTTTGTTTTAATTAGGTTGAAAGATTTCCTTATTTTTTAAATGTTACTTATAATTGATTTATATGTTACTATAATTAACTAAATCCATACTATACTTACTTACCAAAAATCAGACTAACCCGTATATTATGATACATCTATGTCACAAGTTTATAACCAAAAAATCATAAATATATCTATTATATAGTCTACAAAAAAATGTGGTCTATTTCCGTTTTATTATACTGGGGATAATAGTTTTTAAACATATTAAACACTCAAAAATCAAAACAAAAACACATATGATGAACACTACTTTGTTTAACACTGAGGAAGATCATGAGGGGGAGGAAGCAGAGTCTGTGAAGGAAGAGGTCCATCCTTAACGATAAAACCCATAGCTAATCCCCAAGAAGTATGTTGTTCGAGATGACAGTGAATAAACCAAACTCCTGGGTTATCCGCATTGATCCTAATCGCCGCCCATCCTCCCGTCGGCACCGCGTAAGTGTTCCTCTCCGGCGGATCCACCAGATTATACCTTTTCGGATCCTTCTCCGGGTCGAAATTCCCGAATCCTCTTCCCACTACGAAGAAGTTGTGTCCGTGTAAATGTAACGGATGGTTCTCGACGTTCAAGAAGCTCGTCCCCTGAAACACGATCTCTAACCTCGTCCCGAACTCCACTTCGAATAGCTCCGTCCCGAACTCGGTGTTCATGTTCTCCGATACCGGATCCACTCCCGTGAAATCGAATCTGTTCGGCGGATTCTCAGGGAAATCGAGTGAGAACACTCCTTTGCTCTGTTTTTTGTAGTAGCTCTGGAGGATCGAGATCGGAGGTCGAACGAAGGAGACGTTGTTCATAGATGCGAAGAATCTCTTCCCGGCGTAACCTCCGCAGGTCTGATTTAACGGACAGTTCTGGAGATTGAGACTGATCGTTGTGATCACGCGCTTGTCGATCTTCGTCGGGACTTTACATGGATACTCCTCCGATCCGAGGCTCTTGATGTTATCGGAGAAATTAGTCGCGAATTTCGTGTCCAGCATGTTTGGGAGAGCCGCGACGACCGTCGACATAGCCGTTAATCGCCGTCTCCGCCGTGTGATTTCGGAATTTTTTTCCGGTTTGGTTTTGCCGCTGTAACGGAGGAAGCCGACGGTGGTTGAGTTGTTGAATGTGAAGACGGAAGTGACGTAAGGAGTCGCGGCGATGAGAAACTCTCCGCCGGAGAGTTGGTTGGTGCGGAGAAAGAGGGTGGTGGTTTGACCCGGAGCGATCATGATTGCTTTGGTTTCAACCGGTTTGGTGTAAACCGCGTCGACCTCGACGACGGTTAGTGTGTGATTCGATACAGCGAAGAAGAGCTCGCTGTTTAGAGCTGCGTTGATGATGCGGAGGATGTAGGTTTTTCCGGCGTCTACGGTCGCCGTGAAAGTATCTGCGCACAATCATAATCAGTGAGAAACGAACCGAAATGGACCGGAACTGAACGTATCCGAATCGGAATTTTAAAATCATCGGTTAAGAGAACAAATTGTTGGACCTTTAGTAGAACAAGGATAAAGTGGGCCGGGAAGCCCGTTAAGGGTGTAAGCGTCGGAAGGTTTAGCCCCACCTCCGGTCATGATCATTTCCTTCTCCACTTTGTCGACGTCATCATTCCACCATTCACCTACAACAACATTTTCACATATTTATCATTTTACATCGTGTGCAATAAATAATATATTAGTTTAAAGATCATTCTATTGGCATAGTTTTGTTTTTCACTTCGTCTGAACTGGACTTTTGACATGTACGATATTTTAATGGAAAAGAAAAGACAAATTAAGAAAATTAAAGTTATAAATATATTGTACCGAGTATAATGGGAATTTCGGATTGGATGTGGCTGCCGGAAAAGGGATAAGGCTTCCGTGGATAGACGATGAAAGCACCGTAGACAGAGGCGCGTTGCCATGAGTGATGAGCATGCCAAAGGAGTGTGCCTCTTTGATCTTCCACTTTGAATCTATACGTATATGATTGTTTCCATCTTATCGGACACTGCGTTATGTAAGCAGGTCCATCTGCCCAACCGGTCCGATATTGCCTTAAACCATGCCTACTCGCAATCACAAACCCCAAATCAATCGATAAATGTATGAACTCACAGAAAGAAGTAAGTGTTTAAGTTGTCCATTCATGAAATGTTGTTGTTATATTAATTTTTACCAATGAATAGTTGTATTTTGAGCGATCCGGTTAGTCACTTTGATTTCTACGGTGTCACCTTCGTGTACCGCCACCGTCGGTCCTGGATATTGTCCGTTCACCGTTAAAAGTTGTTTCGTGTGGCACAATCGAGTTACTTTCTTCCATTCGACCTAAAAACCAAAAAAAAAAAAAGATTAACAAAAATAAAGTGTAGGTGCCAAAAACATGAAACTGAGTGAAACTAAAATTGCTTACATTGAAGTGAAATCGGCGGATGGTTGAAGCCGAAGAATGAGGGAGAAGAGTTGCAAATAGAAGCAAAAAGGTCGAAATCATTAGAAACCCTAAATTCTCCATTTTCATTTATAGAATACTGATCTAGCTTCTTTGTTTTACTTAGCTATGATTATTGATCAAGTTAGCTGTTGTGGAGGTTCTTTATATAGGATCACATTGGGGTTAATTTGCTTTCTACTTTTAATACATAATTCTGTCAAAGTACCTATACTTTTTTAAGACACCCCCCCCCCNNNCCATTTTATCTTTCTCCCCAAAAAATATCGTCTTGCAAGGATAAAAAAGGAGATGAATAATAACCGTTAAGTTTTCTTGCATTATTGGATCGGTAGGTGAGTGTACCACGTACGAAAAAGTGAGCCAGTTAGTTTATATATTTTTGAAGATTTCAAATCTCTCGTATAGTCTCATCTCAAATGGATTTAATTCACTGCTTCTAAATAATATAAAACCACTAAAACGATTATCTTATAAACGAAGCCTTTTTCTTGTTTTTAAGTCATAACTAGTTAACTAACTTTTTTATCTATTAGTCCGAAGTCCGAACATTTTTTTTGTAACGACTAATTTTATAAATTTTGATCGTATTAATTATCTTCAGCTTTAGCTTTATATGAATCTCTCTACTACGTACAGGCCGATTTAGTTATTTTCCCCATCATCCATAAGACCACCACGTACGTGACATCCTACAACCAATTGAACTCTTTAACAACAAAAAAGACAAGAAAAAGAAAAGAGAGAAAGATAAATCAACATCAGTTGACCATACTCATTTGTCTAAAAGCTACTTGCCCTCTTGTGTTGAATTAAAGTTTTTCTTTATGTATACCCTACTTTCTTTTTCTTCTTTTTTTTTGTTGAAGAAGATTTTTTTTTCTTTGTAAAGCTTGAATTCCTGGTCTCAAATAGTTCTAGCTACTATGTATTACTTTCTTATTATAATTCTTAATTTCTCTTCTCAGGGGACCTCATATCTCAGCTACATCGGCTTCTCAATTTCAGTACCCAATCATCTCTTTATCACCAAACTTCCCTCGATTTATATATGTATCGGGCCGCCGATACCTCTTGTATCAACAACTTGCTCATTTTTGTAAACACACTCGATTCCTCTTTTTGTCACATTTGATAGTTGATTAATTAAGATGACTATAAGACTTGATATCTTAGTCGTCACGTGTCGGTCTTCGACTAAAAATAACAATTTGATCTAACGAAAATGGATAGCACTAACAAATGTAATACAAAAGGTAATATAAAACAGGACCAACTAATTAAAGGTCCATAATTCTCGGTGAATATAGAAGAAGGAAGATAACTTAGTTCATGTTCCAACATATGGAAATCTCAACTATGAATACTTGAAGTTGAACGGCTGAAAAACAATTTCATTTTCGATATTTTTCTGTTTACAGTATACAGTCCGACACTTCACAAGTGGAACATATCCACGGTGGTCAATCCTTCTGAAAAAGAAGCACATGCATGTGTGAACTTTGGTTACGTAAAAAGTTATGTCTACTTTTTAGTCTTCAGTAGAAGGACAATTCTTGGGTTTACCTACAGGTGATCTTTCATTTACCCTTTTTAAATTAAAAAAAAAAACAAATCTTAACTAAGCAAACAAATTCTGTAAATTAATCAATTTTAAAATTATTAATTTTGGCAATTAAATTAACTATTTTTTACAAACCCAAACTGACATATAATTTTGTTTAATTGTAAAATCTAAATTTTATCCACTCTTTTATAAACTCAAACCGATATATAATTTTGTTTGATTGTAAAATCTAAACCCTAAATACTCTTTATAAATCCAAACCGACATATAATTTTGTTTAATTGTAAAATCTAAATCTTAACCACTCTTTTGTAAACCCAAACCGATATATAATTTCGTTTAATTGTAAAATCTAAACCTTAACCACTCTTTTGTAAACCCAAACCGACATATAATTTTGTTTAATTATAAAATCTAAATCCTACCCATTCTTTTATAAACTCAAACCGACATATAGTTTTAAACATTATAAATTTAAATCCTAATCTTCTTTTATAAACTCAAATCGACATAATTTTCTTGATAAAAGATCTACATAATTTGTTTCCTTAATTTGTGTTGTCCTTTTATTTTAATTTTGATTTTTAAAAAATATGATATGACATGACATATTGTTGTATTTTATTGGTTAATTAAGATGGGGTGAATGAGAGTTGTTCACCTCTATGGGTGAACCCAAAAAATTTTCCTTTTATAAACCCAAACCTATATATAATTTTGTTTAATTGTAAAATCTAAATCCTAAACACTATTTTATAAATCCAAACCGACATGTAATTTTGTTTAATTGTAAAATCTAAACTCTAACCACTCTTTTGTAAACCCAAAACTACATATAACTTTGTTTAATTGTAAAATCTAAGTCCTAACCACTCTTTTGTAAACCCAAACCGACATATAATTTTGTTTAATTATAAAATCTAAATCTTAAACATTCTTTTATAAACCCAAACCAACATATAACTTTAAAAATTATAATTTAAATCATAATCTTCTTTTATAAACCCAAACCGACATAATTTCCTTAATAAAAAAAACTAAATAATTTGCTTTGTCCTTTGATTTTAATTTTGATTTTTTTTAATATGACATGACATATTATTGTATTTTGATTGGTTAACTAAGAAGAGGTAAACGAGGAATCCAAAAATTTTTCTTACTAGAAACTGATTTGTGGGGTAAAATTAAATTCACACATGTAAAACGTGTACAATTTTTTTTTTAACCGTCTTGTATAACGATTAGAAAGTGTTTCAAAGTTAGAAATAAACCCAAAATCTCTTTATTTGGGTTCAAGGGTCATCATGAGAATTATTGAGTTTTTTTTGGTTGTGAGAGAGTTGCCGTATGTTGCTGCAACATTATGTTGCAATGGTGCATCTCCATCGGTTAACAACAAATACTAACAATTTAAATAAAATTTTGTTATTTAATTAAATTTGATTTTGTTTAAAACAATCCAATAATCAAGTGACAAGAGTGTAAATTGAGGTTTTTATTAGGATACTATAATTTTTAATAAAGGGGTACTATAAGAATGACGTTAGACTTTTTCTTGAGAATATAATTAACTCCACGTTACTGGTATATATATCTATGAGACTATGATGATAAAAAATACTTTTAAAAAGTATTTTTTTTTTTGGAAAATCATTAAAACTTTATTGTCGATAAAGTGATGTGATCGGTGGGTTGGTGCGAGCCATCGAAGAGAACAAATAATACGACTAAATTGCGAATTGTTTTAAATTTAATAGAAAGCAGATGAATACATACTACAGAACACAACTCATAAATCTGAGAAAAAAAATATATAACAATTTAACATGGGTTTAAAGTTATAAATTATCCTTGTGAAATCGGAAAGAAATTACAACCCGATGTTATGAAGGAGTAAAAAATAAAAGAAAATAAAATTGTATGTGAAATTGTGAAGTTCAACATGATAACCGCAATTCATAAATCATAACTGTTAAAAAAGCTATTCAAGCGTTCAATATTTTTGAATGTCTAGCTACTTTGAACAATGAATTTTGAAAATGTAAATATAATCCAAACTGTATTATATGAAAACAGAAAAATATGTAATTTTTGAACTGCTAGTTTAGAATGTTTTCTCTCACTGTTTCAGTATTATTAACTAGTTTAACCTTAACCCCACAATTTCAGTCACTGGCCATTCGAAACGAACTAATATAACTTTTTAATATAAAATTTTAACTTTTTTAAAAAGTGTGTTAATTATTCCTATAAAATGACTGATATTAGAGCATATTTATTGGGGGTTCATATAAGGGGAGTTCTTAAATTTTTTATGAATTAATTGTGTACTGTTTGGAATATAAGAACCCATGATCTCTTAGATAAAATTTTCTTTTTTATTGGTAGGTTCTTATTTTGGGTCTCTTATTTTTTAAATTATTGTTTTTAAAAATTTTAAAATTTTAAATAGAATAAAAGTGGTATAAATGTGTAAACATTTAAGATTTTATAAAATTAGAAAATATTGCATTTAACTAATTTTAGAATATACAAAACATAATAAAAACATTAATACATATTACAATAGAAGTGCAATTCATAAATGGAGAAAATAATTAATTTTAATACTGATTTGCTTCAAATTTTGCTTAAATATTCTCAACCAAATCATCTTGCAAGCTTTAATGATGGTGTGATTGTTGGACCAAGCTTAACAAATTGTTAGATATAAGTATTTGGCAATCATTTACAAGATTGATATAATGTATATAATGTTAAAATCTTGAGATTTTGCATCAAAAGACAAGAAGTAAACTCAAAGAAGTTTTTATTAACACCATAGGCTTTTTTATGTGTACACATATACCAAAGAGAAGACCTTCTGGCTTACACACCGGTTCAATGAGCCGGTGAGGGAAAGCGGTGTGTGTTTCGTGAGATTGGAGGATGCATGCACAGTGAACTGATTGTAAATGGAGACAACCACTCATGACAAGTGAATGCCTGCCTGAACAAGTGTGGAGTGCTGGGAATGTATCGCATACCGCTTGAACCAATGAGTACATCGCTCTGTCTGTAATGTTTCTGCAGTAGTATAACCCCAATGACCTCAAGTGTACACACCGGTTTGCCAAAGCCACAACACTCTCATCTGCAACAACAACAAAAACAACAACAAATGTTTAAGAGCAGAAATCAGAAGCTTTGATTCGGGTTTCGTAAAGTTGAAAGGTTTACCTGTAATTAATACACAGCCACAAAGATCAAGAGTTCTGAGATCAGGACAGCCATAAGCTAAACTCATCGAATCCATCTCAACAGATGACACTATTTGTGTGAGACTTGTCCTCAACACCAGAATCATCTGCCTGCTTGAAATAAAAAGTTTCAAAAGTATCAGACCATGAAGGTTGCAACAGAAGAATCAACTAAGAATGCTTAAAATCTAGATCTACGCTTTCAAGGTTGCAACAGAAGATTAAAAGAGAGGAAGAAGGATCAACAAGGATTGGAGATGCAAACCTCTGGTTAACGAGGTACTTAAGCAGCAACCTGTAGCAATTCCCTTTCAGCGCGTTCCCTGATCCTTCTCTCGAGCTCTGGCCTAAAGTGCCTTATCAGACCTTGCACAGGCCATGCAGCTGCATCACCCAATGCACAGATTGTGTGTCCTTCGATCTGTTTGGTTACCTCCTGGAGCATATCAATTTCTTCCAGCTTTGCATTACCAACTTTCATTCTCTCCATGATCATCCAAAGCCAACCTGTTCCCTCTCTGCAAGGAGTGCACTGCCCACAGCTTTCATGCTTGTAGAAGTAAGAGAGCCTTGCAATTGCATCCACAACATCGGTTGACTTATCCATCACAATGACTGCTGCAGTTCCTAACCCTGATTGGACAGCCTTGAGCGCATCAAAATCCATCAGCACATCCTCGCAAACGTTCTTAGGAATCAGAGGAACGGATGAGCCACCAGGGATGATAGCAAGTAGATTGTCCCATCCACCTCTAACACCTCCACAATGCCTCTCAATCAGTTCCTTGAGAGGTATACTCATCTCCTCTTCGACCGTGCATGGCTTGTTTACATGGCCCGATATACAAAACAGCTTTGTCCCCGCGTTATTCTTCCTACCGAAACTAGAAAACCACTCAGGTCCACGCCTTAAAATGGTAGGCGAAACAGCCACTGTTTCCACATTGGTAACAGTTGTGGGACAGCCATATAAACCAGCGTTAGCAGGGAACGGAGGCTTCAACCCAGGGTTTCCTTGCTTCCCTTCAAGGCTCTCAAGAAGCGCGGTCTCTTCACCACAAATGTATGCACCAGCACCAAAGTGGATATAAACATCAAAATCATAGCCAGAACCACATGCATTCTTCCCCAAGAGACCAGCCGCATATGCTTCTCTTCTAGCCTTCTCTAGATTCAAACGTTCATTTACATATTCACCCCTGATGTAAATGTACGCTGCACTAGCTCTCATTCCAACACCAGCAATCAAACACCCTTCCAACAATTTGTGAGGGTCATGACGCATGATCTCCCTATCTTTACAAGTTCCAGGCTCACTCTCATCAGCATTCACAACCAAATAGGAAGGACGGCCATCAGATACTTTAGGCATAAAAGACCACTTAAGGCCAGAAGGGAAACCAGCACCACCACGTCCACGAAGACCAGACTTCTTCATTTCATTGACAATCCAATCAGTACCCTTGAGCACCAAATCTTTGGTCCTATGCCAATCACCTCTCTTCATCGCGCCTTTGAGAAATGGGTCATGTAGACCATAGAGATTGGTAAAAATCCGATCTTCATCCTTGAGACCACCGAAATGAGTCTTTTCCGGAGGCGGAGGAGGTGGAGGCGGCTGTGGAGTGGTGGAAGTGGATGCAGCTTGGGTGCTGAATGATCTCAAAGCTGGAGCCAATCTGTTACTCTCCTTCCAAAGTGATACTGCCCTTTGCAAACCAAGAATCCCCCTAACGGGTGCCTATCATCAAATCCACATAACATAGAGGTTATATTGCAAAATCAATTCAAAGTAACAAACACTCAAACGCATGATTCTGGTTCAAAAGCAAAACATCACAAAACCAATTAAAGGAAGTGAATAAACCCAATCGCTCTTGAAAAAATACGATAACCTCGAGGCAGATCAAATCAAATTCCAATCAATCACAACCAGCTAGATCTATATGAAAGAAGATGTCGCATTTTGAGATTATTCAACTACATACGAAATCAATACAATCAACGTCACAAATTCCAAAAACCCTAACAAATGCGATCGAGAGAGAGAGAGAGATTAAAAAAACAAACACATAACCTAGAAATGAAATTGAAGAACATCAAAGTGAGATTACATACCATTGGAGACAACGTGAAGTAGTCGTACAGAGAGAGAGAGAATGGTCTTTTTGTTCTTGAAGCCACCTGAGACCAACGCGAGTTATAAATCGAGTTTAGAGGAATTTGGAATCAGAAGGAAGGGTTTGGAATCCGCCGATTCAAATCGCCTCCGACCCAACACTCCACTAATTCTATAACCTCCGATTAAAGCAGACCTTTCTTTGTCGGATCGAGACTTTGATCGCGAGAGAAATAGAGAGAAAGAGAGAAAGAGAGAAGAGATTAATTGTCTCAAAAAAAAAATCGCTTTTGTATTATTCTGTCCGCCAACTATATAAGGACACGTAGCGTCTCTTATAAACGATTTGAGTCTATTATATAAGAGAGCCTCTTCTGTTTTTTTGTAGTTTTTGATTTATTTTTTTGTCACAAAAACTCTAAGAACCTTGCTATGAACTCCCGATAAACATGACCTTACTCCAGAGACTTTTGTGACAATGTTTTTTTACGATATATATAATTCACATGAAATCCATTTCTTTTACTTCTGTAGTCATAATTTGAAGTCAAATTCCAAAGTGTGGCGGCATATCTATTCTATTATAAGTATAAAGTGAGAAGTTAGATTTTTGACTTTTGGACATTTACAAATTAAGTTAGTATTTCTAATAAATTATGTAGAAAACAGTGTAGCCTAATTTGCTTAAACAATCTGGCGTATATGGACTTTGTTCTGGAAAATGCCATTCAACTTTATTGCAGTTTCTTGTTGAGGCTGTGGTTTGGAGTTGGTGGTGGGGCGGGTATGGGTAAGCTCCCTAGAGCTCACTTTACTCGACCATACCATTATCAAAAAATCATTATATTCCAGACCAATGATTTATTCATTATAATTTTCTTTTTTGTCGTTATGACTTATGAGATTAATCCAAAAACAATAGTAATTCAGATGGACATCATATTACACAGATCGGATAATGATACAATTTAGGTTCTGACACCGTGGACTATAATAATAGACTCTAGATTAGTCTTCGTCATTAGAAAGCCAACTAACACAGTCATTATGTGTGCTGATTTTTTTTATTTAATCACTTTTAACTTTTAAGAAGTCGAGTATGTCTTCCGGGTTTATTATAAAAGACCCAATATCCCGGTTTGAGCTAACCGGATCATACCAACCACACAAACTGTCCCTGAGTGTGAGTACTGAGTACTGAAACGAATTGATTAGGTAAAATACTAATTAGTAAAATGAACTTCAAAATACAGTAAAATGAACTTCAAAGTATTAGTCTTTAAAAAGGAGAAACAAAAAAATTACATGGAGATCGCTGTCTTTATTTGAAGTTTTCATTCTCACCTCCAAACTATTAAATACAACAATCAAACCCAACCACGAAGATAGATGTGGAAGAAGGGAGAAGAAAATGGAGAAACCAATTTTTCACCAGAAAACTTTCGCGAAAAGAACAAAAATAACTAAAATCTTGTTTTTTAAGAATTATGAAGAGAAGCAACTCTATCAGTAAGCTCTGCAACAGTTTCATCATCTTCTTCCTCAGCTATGGTGTCCTGCAAAACAGAGAGAACAGAACAACAGTAAGCAACAACTTCTTCTTCCTGTTCCTTTCAAGATCTTCTGTTTTTCTTTCTTTCCTTCTTTACTAACTAATTAACTAACTAACCTCTTTGTCGGTTTTAGACTGGACACCAATGCATTTAGAACCGCTGATGCTCGCGCTCTTCATGAGGTTACGAGCACTGTAACCTCCTCCATTGTCTGCCTCCTCAGATTCCAAGGTTGAAGCCACAGCAGCAGCTGCTCTTCTCTCAACATCACTGGTTTCTTCTGCAGTTTCACCATTCGGAGCAGGAACTCTCTCTCTGCAACACAATCACAGAGAAGCACAATGCTCTCAGAGAGAGAGAGAGAGGAGAAGAAAGAGAGATTCTGTTAAAGACACTACCTTGGCAAAGAAGCATGATGTCTGTGAAGTGCAGTACTTCTTCCTCCTCCTGCTGCTCCTGGTTTACCTTGATTCTCTTCAAGATGCGCAAATTGCCTCTTAAATCGGTCAACACCACTGCGTGTAACAACAAAAAAAAAGATTTATTGATTTCATAACTTTCTGTTTTCAAGATTTATTGTTTCTGTAACTGTTAATTAGCTAACCTGGGGTACATGAAGCTAAGCTGATCACCACCACGAAGATATTCCTCCAACATCTGAGGATGATATTCCAATATCTGAGTTTTGGTTATCCAAAGACACGTGATTGTTAGCATCGATGAAGAATATAGAAACAAAACTAGAGAATACAAAGATTATGTACATAGAAGGCTTCTTTCTCTTTTTTTTTTTTTTTTTTTTGTTACCTCTCGGTAAATTAATTCTCTGACATCATCTTTTGTTAACTTCTTTCTCTCAAAGTCAAATTCAAGCTTTGAAATTGGCTGTGTCGATGGTTCACGCTCTGAATTTGACAAACCACTGAAATATGGATCAGCTAGTGCCTGTAAATAAGGAAATCAAAACGACGAATATAAGAGCTTCAGTCTGTGTAAAAGAAACAAAAGGGAAAAACAAAGCAAATCTACTTCTCACTTACATCTTCAGCTGATGCACGGTCTTTCGGATCAAAGGCAAGGAGGCGTTCCAGAAGGCGGAGAGCCAAAGGATCAGCTTTAGGGAACTTATGAGAGAATGGGACTTGCTGTTTTTTCCTCATGCTACTAAGATATCTCCTCGCCTTTTCATTTCTAATCTGTAGAGTTTCAAGATTGCAAAACTCATTACAGGGAATCAGATTACTCTCAAATTATGGATGGTATGGAATACATTAAATTTGCTACAGAAACTATGGACAGATGTTTTGATTGACTAACCCTTGAAATCGACTCAGGAGGTGGAGTGCCAAGAAAGTCAGTCATTAGGTCCAATTGGTGCACCACGTTTTTCCCGGGAAACAAAGGCTTACCCAAAAGCATTTCCGCAAAAATGCAACCGACACTCCAGATATCAATCGCAGGGGTATACTGAAAATATAACAAGAGTAGACTTAGCATGAGATGGTTGGTCGTCTTATCAACACTAGGGAACCACAGACCAATATTCTACAATATAGAAAACTAGAAGCCTTTTCTTGATCCAGAGAAATAACAATAACAAAAAAATAATTCTTACTTTGGAGAAAAACGATCCACAGAGTTCAGGGGCACGATACCACCGAGTAGCTACATAATCCTACAAACACACATAAAGGGATTTAGTTTACAAGCACATAAAGAGTTAGAAGAAACCTAGTGAACATTTTTGGTGTCGCATTCTTCGAGTTAGATGACTCACAGTCCAAAATATAGCAGTTGGGGCATCGTTAAAGGAAACACGAGCCAGACCAAAATCACAGATCTTCAATTTGCAATCAGCATTAGCAAGAATGTTCTTTGGTTTCAAATCCCGATGAAACACATTAGCTGCAAACAGAACCCTCAAGTGTTTCAATAAAAGTATATAAAAAAAAAAGACCATGAGGATCAAAAAAGGGACCATGAGTGAAAACAAGAAAAATAACCTGCGTGAACATATTTGAGACCACGGAGAAGCTGATACAAGAAAAACTGATAATGCTCAGGAGTTAAATCATCGTTGGCCTTGATGACTTGATGAAGATCAGATTCCATCAACTCGAAGACAACATAAATATCACGGAACTCTCTACGAGAAGGAGGTAGCATGATGTGTTTAATCTCCACAACATCAGGATGACGAAGCAGCCGAAGCAATTTGATCTCTCTGAGAATCCTAGTAGCATCAGAGACATGCTCAAACACGTCGTTAATCTTCTTGATGGCAACTCTCTCTCCAGTGTGTGAGTCAAGAGCAGAAGCCACAACACCGTAGCTACCTTTCCCAACGACTTCTTGAATCTGATACCTGTTTGCTTCACCATACTCCGTGAAGAACTCAGTATCCTGCACACCCTCAAGAAGTTATTCATGTATTCATTCTTACTTCAAAAAACTAATAGATCTTCAATCAAATGGAACACAGAAGTCCAAAAAAAATCAATCCTTTAGTGAAGCCAATGCAATAATGACACATAACATTAAGAGAACAGAAGAGAACAGGCTCAACATTTTCAAAATCAATCAATCACGTAGAACAATAGAAGAAAGGTACCTTCTTGTGAGGATCCATAGGAGGTAAGTGATTACGTTTAGGAACCTTAATAAGAGTTAGACCAGAGAAATCGAGATCTTTAATAATAATAAACTCTTTGAAATCTCCAGAGGAAGCGGAATGATCGGGGTTAGAAGGAGAAGGAGAAGAAGAAGAAGAGGAATTGAGAATGGATTGTTCGTGATTGCTATTATTGGAAGAAGAAGAAGAAGAAGAAGAAGAAGAAGGTCGCTTAAAAAGCCATCGACGAACACCGTCGACGAGATTCCCACCACCACCCATACACCACTACTAGATTAGAAAAGAAGGGGAAAAAGAAAATTAGAAAAAGATTAGTAATTTACAAAATTGGGTATCCGAAAATTCTCTGAGCCAAACGATTCTCGTCAAATCACCATATTTCTCGCCGCGTTTCTCGATTTGGTCCTTCGGAGTTGGAGACCATGTTCTTCTCCTCTCTCTCTTCCCCTGTTTTTTAATTATAATTTTCAGTTATTTTATTACTATCATTTATTGTTTTTTTTTTAATTTTCTTTCCCATCATGCTCAGATATTTTTTCCCTTATTGGATTGGGAGAGAGACAGTGTGGAGGGAGACGAACAAAATTAATTTTATTTTAAGTTTTTAAACCTTTGTGATAATATTTCGACGACCCGGTTTGATTTTACCGGTTTTTACTAACCGGACTTGGCCGTGTGGGCATGCATTTATTGTATATTATATGGAGCCCATACAATAATAATTTTAATGGATGAAGATTCAAAAAAAGTTTTGTTTTCCTCCAACAATATTCGAATTAACATCTATATTAACATTGTTGAAGTCTATTTTGGTTTATGTTTTTAAGTTTTAATTATTTAATTTTTTTTACAACATTAACCCCTAAAACAATTCCATAAATAACATTGCAAAGAAACTC
>NC_025698.1:8687975-8700179 GCF_000633955.1 Camelina sativa
TTAGAAAAGAAGGGGAAAAAGAAAATTAGAAAAAGATTAGTAATTTACAAAATTGGGTATCCGAAAATTCTCTGAGCCAAACGATTCTCGTCAAATCACCATATTTCTCGCCGCGTTTCTCGATTTGGTCCTTCGGAGTTGGAGACCATGTTCTTCTCCTCTCTCTCTTCCCCTGTTTTTTAATTATAATTTTCAGTTATTTTATTACTATCATTTATTGTTTTTTTTTTAATTTTCTTTCCCATCATGCTCAGATATTTTTTCCCTTATTGGATTGGGAGAGAGACAGTGTGGAGGGAGACGAACAAAATTAATTTTATTTTAAGTTTTTAAACCTTTGTGATAATATTTCGACGACCCGGTTTGATTTTACCGGTTTTTACTAACCGGACTTGGCCGTGTGGGCATGCATTTATTGTATATTATATGGAGCCCATACAATAATAATTTTAATGGATGAAGATTCAAAAAAAGTTTTGTTTTCCTCCAACAATATTCGAATTAACATCTATATTAACATTGTTGAAGTCTATTTTGGTTTATGTTTTTAAGTTTTAATTATTTAATTTTTTTTACAACATTAACCCCTAAAACAATTCCATAAATAACATTGCAAAGAAACTCAAATACTAAATTTTCTTAAATTGATCAACATTTGTTACATTTATTGCCATAAAATCTTAACATCTATACATTCCGATTTTTCCAAAAACAACTCTACCCATTAAAGTTTTAACCCATTTAATCTCCAAAACTATTTTTATGGATGCTAGAATCTCTCAAATTTAAATTATATACAACAGATTTTCCATAACAAAAGTTTACAATATCCATAATTATATTAACATGGAATGACGTCCTATTTCTCCCTCGGAACTATCATATCGTACCAGATTCACATCAAACTTTAATCTCGTTCTATATCTCCCACAAACTTAAGTGATCTACCTATTTCTCTCCGAATTGATAGTTTTATTGCTATTTCTCCCTCGGATTAAAACTTATATCTAATTCTCCATAAATATGGTTTGTATGGTTTATTGTTGGTTTAATATTTACTTAACCAACTAACAAATCCTACTAACCAAATTAAACCTTACTTGAACCCGATTTTAAAATTAAACTCATTAAACCAGGTGAAGAAAACAAAAAATTTAACCAAAATTAAAAAAAGAAAAACAGAAAAAGCTTGAACAAAAAAAAACAATTGAGATATCCGATCTCACCCAAAAAAAAGTTAAATTCTTTAGAACTAATCCCAAGTGAGTGAAATCTCAATCTCTCTTCCCGTCCGTATTGGCTCTGTCTCTCTCTCTCACTCACTCCCTCATCATCTCTCTAAGATTTCAAATTCAGCTCAAATTTCTTCGTTTGGTGTGTGAAAATTTTCCTATATTCATGGCTCACCATTGCTGCTCTCGGTTCTTGGCCCTCTCACAGTTCAGAGGTAGTGACTGTAATCGATTTTAATATTAGGTTTTGTGGTTTGTTGAGCTTGAACCGCATCAAGACATGATTTTAATATTAGGTTTTGTGATTTACTGTAATTCTCTTTTTTTACACGACGTTCCACTTTGGATAGAACCAGATCGGAGAACGCCGGCGTCGAAGTACATCGATCGAAGAACATCGATCGAAGAATGTCGACCGTCGTCTCTTCCACTGTCACCACTGCTGAAGTTAAAAGTATTTGGGGATTTGGTTTTTAGTTTTAATTTGGTGTGAATTAAGTTTCGATTCAATCAGCTCTGTTCATTGTATTTGATTATCTCTCACATGTTTCAATCAGCTTGGTACTATTTCAAATTATGATCTATTTAATGTGAAATCGAAACTATTGAGTTCTCATCTCTTTAGAACTTAGCTTGACCTTGTTGTTTTATGAGCTAACATCTGATTTTGAGTGTTGTGTGAAGCATGAAGCTTGATTCGTTGCTCTTTGGAATCATTTGTTCTTAGATATATTTTATGCATATGATTTTGAGTCATATAAGAATTCTTTTGTTGTGGATATTTTTTTTAGCTTGAAGAACCGGGTGAAGAAGAAGAAGATCTTGGATCAGATTGTTTACGGTCGGGTCAAGTTTTTAATGTTTGTCTGGTTTAAAAAATTGTTTTATACCGGATTTGCGTCGGTTTTATTAGATTTGGTTAATAAACCGTTTAAACCAAAAAAATTGGAGAAATAGCAATAGAACAATCAATTCGGGGAGAAATAGGTGGAACACTTAAGTTTGTGGGAAATATAAAACGAGATCAAAGTTCAATGTGAATCTGGTACGATATGATAGTGCCGAAGGGGAAATAGGACGTCCTTCCTATTAACATTAATAAATTTCCTAAACCGAAAATCCAATTATAAAATGTCACATTAAATATGTTGAAACCCCCATATAATTTGTTTTTTTTTTTTTTGAAGAATTACCAAAAAAAAAAATTCTATTAATTATCATAAACCATATATATTGACATGGAAAAATTATAAACTATATAAGTATGCTAATTTGGTAAAACAATTAACATAATTAAACTTGATAAAAAAACTTATTTTGATGATTTTTTTATATGCAAAAATTTTGATTTTGGTGAGACGGGTTGGCATTAATCCTATATAGGGAGTTAAGTGGAATTGTTTTTTTTTAAAGACTTTTAGATGTGTACCAGGAGATAAATGTATTACTAGACTATACATATACCACATGGATTAAAACTTTGAAAACACTACAAAAATCCTATACTTTGAATACTTATATCAAATACATGTAAAATTTTATATTTTTAAATTAATAAAACAATAATAAAATAACAAATGAATACAATATAATTTTAAAATTTTTAAAATTAAAAATATTGTCCAACGCCGCGGGTTAAATTCTAGTTACGTAACAAAGTACAAAACCGAAACTAAAAGTTCTAATTATGAAACTGAAACACTTAAAAAGGCTAAACACCTCTTTGCTTATTCGACGAGACCAAGGGGGCGCGTATTAGGACTAGCCCCTGCTGCCTTGTAAACAAACTAACAACCGTTACCGCGTTGATGATGATATTACCATCTTTCTTTCATCACCATGAGTTGAGAGAAGGAGTCTGTCGTGGCTCATGCACACATCATAGATGAAATCCGACAGTCGTGTGCTAATCTAAGTTTTTCACTTAGCAGTAATGAAATGAAGTATCAGTTTCTGAAAGTGCAAAGGTGCATATAGTCTCGAATTATATAATTTGTTGTTGATCTTGTGAAGGTACGTCTCAATCTTCAAGGGATAGAGAATACATACTGATCGTTTTTTTTTTGTTTTTTATTTGTGTCGTCCAATTGAACATTTAGATCTCATATAATGATGATGTTTCCTCTTTCTCAAGTTTTCTCATTATTAACTTTAGATGTCCAAAAGACCATATACATACACTTTTCTCCTTCAATTTGCTTTTAGCAACCAGGCCTATATTAGTTTTTTTTTAGTAATAATAATCAATGAAAATGTAATTTTGATAGATTAGTAAAAAGTGATGATAAGTCATGGAGAATAATGCACAAGGTGGTGAGCGATGCATTTAAAATTTAAAAATAGCCCTAAAGAAGGAATTTTGGATATGGAAAGCACGATCATAAACAATTCAACAATTGTATTATTTCCTATTTTAAAATAGCTAACTTACTTACAGTCATATAAACTAATTAACGAATTAGCAATAAAAATGACTTGCTGAGTTTTTTTTATATATATATATATATATATCTGTTAATTAGTGTTTGAACAAAAAAAAATTTGATTTGTTTAGAGACTACGAAAACAAGAAATAAGTATTGAATAGTCGTTTTTATTGATCAAAATCATCGAGAGCGAAACAAGAGACCTAAAACACAAAACATATGACTCAAGTCTAAAACACGGCTAGAGCTTATAGATTGATTCGTTGTGCCTTGAATTATTGTATTTGAGCATTATTGTTTTTGACCTGGAGACTTTGATCAATAAAAACGACTATTCAACATCTATTTTTTTGTTTTCGTAGTCTCTACACGAATCAATTATTTCCCAAACAATTAGCTTTGGCTGGTCGGTACAAAATAGAGAATTTCTTTGTACAGAATTGAGTCTAATTCTCGAAATTGCTTTGATTTCACCAAGAAAGTAAAAAAAAAGGTATATTTGTTTACAAAACTAGGCCTGGGCATAAAAACCGTACCCGAATACCCAATCCGGAACTCGACCCGAAAAACCGGGTTTGGATTGGGTACGAGTTTGCCTATAAAACCCTATTGGGTTCTATTTTCTAATATCCGTGGGTTCGGGTTAGGATCGGGTAATACCCGGTACCCGTTTGGATACCCATTAAACCCGAGCATATAAACCTATAAACATATTTATCATTAATATAATGCAATTACCCCAAAATTATGATTATAATTTTGAATATTTCATTTAGTTTTATACCTAAATATCAAAAATAATCAAAATATCTAAAATATTTTGTTATGTAAATCAAAATTTAACTAAATTTATTTAAATTTAATTATATTTTTTCGGGTACCCGGTAGTTCGGGTATCAATCGGGTTCTAAAATTTGTAACCCAAACCGACCCGAACCCGATAGTACCCAAACCGAACCGAACCTATATATCTAAAAATACCCAATATATTCTATTTTTCTAAACCCGTTTACCCGAACCCGAATGGATAATACCCGAACCCGAATGCCGAGCCCTATACAAAACTCACGAGAAACAAGAAGAATATATATTTTCTCTAAAAATTCACGTGCTTAGTGCTTACTAATTCCACTTGTGAATTACTCTTACTTTTTCTTTTTCTTTTTCTTTTACGAGTAAGATTCTTCTGATAAAATGTGTTACTAGTATTATTTATGGCGCAATGTGTAATTCTAGTCTTTCGAACAAAATTCGTTTTTTTGTTTGTCTTTCCAAATCCTAACGACCAATGACGATGAAAGAAAAAAACATAATAAAGTTGAAAAAGGCAATGCCTTTTCATTTTTATTTAGGATATGTATGTTTTGCATGTTGTCACACCAAAACAAAATTCAAGTCTCCGCCCAGCTAAAAAATCCACTCTTCCTCCTCTACTAGTAATTCAATCTCTATATCTTACTCTGTTTTTTTTTTTACGCAATTTTATTTTAGTTGAATTTTGTCGGACTTTAAGACAGAGAAAGTGGCGTCTTTGTGGACTTTCTCTTTCTAGGAGAGAGAGAGAGAGAGAGTCAGAGGACTCAAGAGAGAAGCAAAGAGGTTTTGTTTACTTGCTGAAGAAAAAGCTCGAAACTTTCATCTGTTTCTCTCTTATTGGGTTTTTTGATCAGCTTTTGAAATCACCAATAAATAAATAAATAAAAAAAGTATTCTTCTGGGTATTTTTCTTGAAATCGAAATCTGATCTCCGTTTAAGAGTCTTTTTGCTTTTGATTGTGGATTCCGATTTGCAGTTATTATTAGGTTTTGGCGAGCCGTTGATCTGGACTGAGTTCCAGATCTCCGGGTCGTGTGTGTTGTTGATGCCGAGGAATTAGGGTTTTAGCTCAAAAAAGTTTGTCTTTTTGGATTTTGAGGTAGGGATGGTGGACAAGTTTCCTCCGGGTCGATGTTGTTCGCTGCTGTGACATTTGGAGTATGAAGATGAACATGAAGAAATTTCTTAAAAAGCTGCGTATCACTCCCAATCAACGAGACGACGGTGAAGGTTCTGTTTCTAACCGAAGCAACAAGTCCAGCGATGCAGAACCTTCTCCTTCTGATTC
The DNA here is from genome assembly GCF_000633955.1 of Camelina sativa. Lineage (NCBI taxonomy): Eukaryota > Viridiplantae > Streptophyta > Magnoliopsida > Brassicales > Brassicaceae > Camelina > Camelina sativa. Next base: position 8,693,739 of record NC_025698.1, read on the forward strand.
TTTGAGGTCTCTAGATACTACTCATAGTAATAACCCTGAATTCAAACCCTTTTCTGGTTTATCCAATTGGTTAAGCTCTGTTGCTCAAAGACGAAGCCCTACTACTACTACTACTACTTCTTCTTCCAATGCCAATAGTAAAGAGGATGAATCAACCATGGAACATGGTGGTGGGTCAGAATCTGGGATGCAGGGTTTGGGTTCTACTCATTCCAAGGATCCAGAAGTTGAAGAAGAATACCAGATACAGTTGGCTCTTGAGTTAAGTGCTAGGGAGGATCCTGAAGCTGCTCAGATTGAGGCTATGAAGCAGTTCAGTTTAGGTTCTCGTCCTTCTCCTCCCGAGAATTCTCCGGCTGAACTCATGGCATATAGATACTGGGTGAGTTTTTTACTCATTGCTAGAAATAGAAACAATTCCTTAGTCACTTGAGCAAATAATAGACTGGGCTTGAAACCAATAACTGTTGAGTTGATAGCAGAATCCACCTAGAGAGATTTCGTAACTAGTAAATCTTCCTTGTCTCTTCTAACCAATTTTATATCATCTGGAATTTTGCAGAATTATAACTGTCTTGGCTATGATGACAAGATTGTGGATGGCTTCTATGACTTGTGTGGAGTAATGAATGAATCTTCCTTGGAAAGAATACCTCCCTTAGTTGATCTTCAGGGGACACTTGTGTCAGATGGTGTAACTTGGGATGCTGTTCTTGTGAACAGAAGCGAAGATCCTAATCTGTTGAGGCTTGAACAAAAGGCTCTTGATATTGCAGCAACATCAAAGTCAGCGTCTTCTTCAGGGTTTGTGAACAGTGAACTGGTAAGGAAGCTGGCAGTTTTAGTTGCAGATTACATGGGTGGACCAGTTGTGGATCCAGATAGCACGCTAAGAGCTTGGTGGAGTCTTAGCTACAGCTTGAAAGCAACCCTCCGTAGCATGGTTTTACCCCTGGGTTCTCTAACTATCGGATTGGCTCGTCATCGTGCCTTGTTATTCAAAGTATGTACCTGCCCTCTTTTACTTTTGCTTTGTTTGAAAATTAGCATAAAAGGGTCACTTTTTGTGGTGCATGTTTGAAATTTTGTGCAAAATGCCTGTGTTTGTCTGGCTATATTTATTACATACAAAGCTCATTGCACCTCTAAAACGCGGTTTGGTGTTTCGTCTCTTCTTTTTTTATGAGAATTTGTAGGTTTTGTGTGATAGCGTCGGTGTTCCTTGTCGAATAGTCAAAGGACAGCAATATACTGGTTCAGATGATGTGGCAATGAACTCCATTAAGACTGATGATGGCAGGTGACATTCAAATTCAATTCAATCGTTATGTACTTTCAACAATTTTTATGTCACTTGTAGAGAAAAATGTGAATGCATATGAAATATGTGCATATAGACTTGTGTGTGTGTGCTATAGCTACAAAACCGTTTAGAATTGAAAGCAGGATTAAGCATGCTCCATGCTTGTATGTGATACTGTTATTGCAGTCTGCAAGCGGCAAATTATTTTCCCTAACACATCCGAATGTGAAATTCAGGGAGTACATTGTTGATCTTATGGGAGATCCAGGCACGCTTATCCCCGCTGATGCAGCTGGACTACAATTGGACTATGATGATTCTGTCTACTCTGCCAGTCCCAGGGATGTTGATTCATCTCATGTAGCTTCTTCCAGCAGTGGGGTCGAGAGCTCAATTGAAGAACACGCAGGATCTTGGTCTGCAGAACATCGTTCTAGGACCAAGGATTCCCGGGTAGAAAACCAATCTGAAGGTGGAGAAGATCTCATGATTCGTCCAAATTTTTGCAGGGAAGTTGTGGGAGGTCATAAGGCTCCTGTTCAACATCTCTCCGGCAAGCCTGCTCATTCTTTCACCCATGCCAGATCACCTTCTTGGACTGAAGGTGTTAGCTCTCCAGCTGGACGCAGGATGAAAGTCAAAGATGTTTCACAGTATATGATCGATGCTGCCAAAGAGAATCCACAACTAGCTCAGAAGCTTCATGATGTGTTACTTGAAAGTGGAGTTGTTGCTCCTCGAAACTTATTTTCGGAAGTCTATTCAGATTCAGTGGAGGCAACAGTTGAAATAAAATCTGTGGCTGAATCCAGTGATGAGAAAGGGAAAGATTTTGGAACAATCCAGCAAGGAAGAAACCAGAGCAATCTTGGCCCTGTGAGGTTTTTGCCTCCACTTCCAAGACCGCAATATAAAACAAATACTCTTGATCGACGTGAACATTCAGGACCTGGACTCGGTCATATGTCTGTTGATTGCAAAATTGATGGTCAGTCTGATTCGTCACATTCTGAAACATCTACTGACTATCCCAGAAATGTTCCTGTTGCCGTAGCTGCAGCGGCTGTTGTTGCATCTTCCATGGTTGTTGCTGCTGCCAAGTCAGCAAACTCGGATTCATCCACCTTAGAACTTTCTGCTGCAGCTGCTGCTGCAGTTGTGGCGACAGCTACTGCAGTGAGCAGGCAGCTTGAACTAGATTCACATAGCAACGGGGATGCTGGTTCTGCTGGGCTTCATGGGGTAGATTCAGGAGGAGAACTAATATCCGACAGATCCACCGGCAATGAAAGTTCAAAATCTGATTCTGCAATTGATGATGTGGCTGAATGCGAGATTTTGTGGGAAGAAGTTACTGTGGCTGAGCGTATCGGACTGGGTACTAAACTTATGCTCTACTACATGCTTTAGTGTAACTAGTGCTACAACAAATAAGTATTTTTGATATACCTCTTTGGATGCAGGATCATACGGAGAGGTGTATAGGGGAGATTGGCATGGAACTGTGAGTATCTCATATTTCGTTAGCTTAATACAGACAGTATCAATGTAGCTTACTAATTGGCTGACAATGAGAGATACGTGGTAAATTTGCTTATTATTTCAATATCAATGAAACTCTTGATTTGGTAGGCAGTGGCTGTCAAGAAGTTCATTGACCAAGATATTACTGGAGAGGCACTGGAGGAATTCAGAAGTGAGGTATAAGTTCTTTTCCTTCTCTGGAAGTTCTTGTACCCTTTCAAGTGTCAAACATTAACCGCTAAATGACAGATTCGTAACGTTTCATTTCGACTCGATTCAAGGTCCGGATGATGAGAAGGCTCAGACACCCCAACATTGTTCTCTTCATGGGAGCTGTAACTCGTCCTCCAAATCTCTCAATTGTTACAGAATTTCTTCCTAGGTATGCTATGATCTGTTTCATGATTTATTTGTTTTCATGCTATCTGATTTGCATATCGTTGATGATAACTACCCCTGTCCCATCATCTATTAGTGAGCAGAGCTAAGACTCATCGTTCTCATTTCTGTGTGTATTTTCCAGCTTATAAGAAAATTTTGCTTGTGCAGAGGTAGCTTGTATAGGTTAATCCACAGGCCAAATAACCAACTAGATGAGCGAAAACGTCTGAGGATGGCTCTGGATGCTGTATGACTACTCATTTCTCTTCCTCTCCTTTTTTACCTTTACTATATTTTTGTATCTTCTTGGTTGTTTCTTACAAAAACAAAATAACCTCGAACATTTGCAGGCCCGTGGAATGAATTATTTACACAGCTGTAATCCGGTAATTGTCCATCGTGATCTTAAATCCCCAAACCTCTTAGTTGACAAAAACTGGGTTGTCAAGGTCAGTAATTCTTCCTCCCTAATTTCATTTTAGCTCCTGTTATATCTCTTAATGGCTTGCATATTTCTCAGGTGTGCGATTTTGGGTTGTCTAGAATGAAAGTAAGCACATACCTGTCTTCAAAGTCAACAGCAGGCACGGTAAGCTGCTAGAAGAAATTCACTGTTCTCCACTAGGATAGTTTAATGTCAACTAAAAAGATTGAGTAGATTATCAGTTCATCAAGCGGAGGAACATTATTCCACAGTCAATTATCATCAGAAACGACCTCATCTCTTACTTGTTAGCTCATTGATCTTAGCTAAACGTGATGTTGTGTGTTTTCTCATTTCAGGCTGAATGGATGGCTCCAGAAGTGCTTAGAAACGAACCAGCGGATGAAAAGTAGGGTTTTTTTCTTAAGCTCTCCTTATTAAAAGAGAAACATGCTTCTAGCTTATTATTATATTTTTCCTCATGTAATGTTCCCTTATAAGAACGAGGTAACATATAATGTGAAAACAGGTGTGATGTGTATAGCTATGGAGTTATTCTGTGGGAACTCTTCACGTTACAGCAACCATGGGGGAAAATGAACCCAATGCAAGTTGTTGGTGCAGTAGGGTTTCAACATCGAAGACTTGAAATCCCAGAGTATGTGGATCCTGGAATTGCAGAGATCATCAGGAAATGTTGGCAGACGTAAGTCATTTTTTTTGTAGTAGCAGAGTGATGATTCTATAGCTTTTGTCAATGGAAATTAGCTCTGGTCTGTCTGTAATGGCTTATTAAATATTTGATCTGGTATTATTGGTAGGGATCCAAGGTTAAGACCAAGTTTTGTAGAGATCATGGCTTCTCTAAAGCAGCTACAGAAACCTATAATGGGTCCGAACAACCAGAGAGCAGGAGTTCCCAGTTCTTCTTCACTGACCACTGATGAGCAGGAACAATAACAACAATGGATGATGATGGTGGGATCAATTCTTTACATATTGTGTTCTGTGATGTGCTTGCTGTTCATGTGTGTGTATTCACCATGTTTTTGTTTACAAATTGTAAAAAAAAAAAATGAATGACAAGAAAAAAAAAAAGGAAAAAAAAAGGAGGAAAAAGAAATTATTTTGTCAATGATAAAAAAAAATCATTGAGAATTGAACTTTCACTTCTCTTATATACGAAATTCAAAGTACAGTATTAACTGTTACTATTATTATCTGTTGCAAAAACTGAATTATTTTTGATTATTTCGTTACTAAACAATAAATAGAATAAGCTTCTGTTCTGTTCTGTCTTGAAATAACATCAATAACTTCATCATCACAAGAAGAAGATATCATAAATTAGAGAGAGCTGAAAATGGCGAATCTATTCACTGCTACGGCTCCTTTTCTCAGAGTCTCACAGCCTTTCACCAAAACGACACCGTCCCATCATCTTTGCTACGCCTCTTCTTCCACTCCGCCGGAGCCTGAGTCTTCTTCTTCTTCTCCTCCTCGTCCTCCTTCTCCGTCTCAACCGCTGACATCGCAGCAGAAGAGGAAGAAGACCGTTGAGACGACGGATTGGATCGCTTCTTCCTTGACGCGGCGGTTTGGAATCGGCGCGGGTCTTGCCTGGGCGGGGTTTCTCGCTTTCGGAGTCATCTCCGAACAGATCAAGACTCGGATTGAGGTTTCTCAGGAAGTAGCTAACACCAGGTCTTTAATATATATTTCTTCACATGGCTGATCTGATCACAAAGAATGAAGTTTTGGATTCTCAACTTGTTTCTTTTGTTTGGGGTTTTGCAGAGATGTAGAAGAAGAGAAAGAGATTGTGTTACCCAATGGCATAAGGTACTTTACAATTTTGCCATAAGTTACTAGAGTATTAAAAAGTTGTATGAGCTTTTCATCCATGGATTGTATTTTAATTACCTGCTTACAAGTTGTGTAAACAACCATTGAAGCTATTGATGTAGCAATGTGTCTCCTTTTCCTTATGTACTGAAGAATATATCAGACGTTCATAACAAAACCAGACAGCTCTTGAATCAGTTACTGATCTATAACCTTTGTAGGTACTATGATCTACGGGTTGGAGGAGGAGCGACACCAAGGGCAGGAGACTTGGTAGTGATTGATCTAAAGGGTCAAGTGCAAGGAACCGGACAAGTAGTCGTGGATACATTTGGAAGCAAAGGCAAGAAGAAGCCATTAGCACTTGTGGTGGGTTCAAAACCATACAGCAAAGGATTATGTGAAGGCATAGATTATATTCTAAGGTCGATGAAGGCTGGAGGTAAACGCAGAGTGATCGTTCCACCGTCGTTAGGATTTGGAGAGGAAGGTGCTGAACTTGAATCGGGTTTGCAGATTCCTCCCAATGCTTCGTTGGAGTATGTAATTGAGATTGATAGAGTCTCAATCGCACCTGCTTGATTTATATTTTGTATAGCTTTTTTTGGTTTCATTGCCAAATATGAGATTAAATAAACCGAACAAAACCGGGTCAAAATGTTGACTTTTATAATGTAAATCTATATTAATATTTGTATATGTGGTTTAAACGTATTTGGGACATTGATAAAGTCTTAGCCACGATTACGAAGAGGAATACTTTTATCGGCTGGGCTTTTCTGTGAACGAAGAAAGGAACAACGAGGATTAGGAATCTGGAGGCGGCGCGGAGTTTGGAGAAATTGATTGGTCGGAGAGAATGGTGAAAGTGATCGATTCGCATTACCTAGCTATCACCGCCATTGTCACCGTAATGTCAATTGTTTTGGGTGCATTTTTGTGAGAAATTTAAGAGCTGGGGGGG
>NC_025698.1:8702108-8704710 GCF_000633955.1 Camelina sativa
TTAATGTCAACTAAAAAGATTGAGTAGATTATCAGTTCATCAAGCGGAGGAACATTATTCCACAGTCAATTATCATCAGAAACGACCTCATCTCTTACTTGTTAGCTCATTGATCTTAGCTAAACGTGATGTTGTGTGTTTTCTCATTTCAGGCTGAATGGATGGCTCCAGAAGTGCTTAGAAACGAACCAGCGGATGAAAAGTAGGGTTTTTTTCTTAAGCTCTCCTTATTAAAAGAGAAACATGCTTCTAGCTTATTATTATATTTTTCCTCATGTAATGTTCCCTTATAAGAACGAGGTAACATATAATGTGAAAACAGGTGTGATGTGTATAGCTATGGAGTTATTCTGTGGGAACTCTTCACGTTACAGCAACCATGGGGGAAAATGAACCCAATGCAAGTTGTTGGTGCAGTAGGGTTTCAACATCGAAGACTTGAAATCCCAGAGTATGTGGATCCTGGAATTGCAGAGATCATCAGGAAATGTTGGCAGACGTAAGTCATTTTTTTTGTAGTAGCAGAGTGATGATTCTATAGCTTTTGTCAATGGAAATTAGCTCTGGTCTGTCTGTAATGGCTTATTAAATATTTGATCTGGTATTATTGGTAGGGATCCAAGGTTAAGACCAAGTTTTGTAGAGATCATGGCTTCTCTAAAGCAGCTACAGAAACCTATAATGGGTCCGAACAACCAGAGAGCAGGAGTTCCCAGTTCTTCTTCACTGACCACTGATGAGCAGGAACAATAACAACAATGGATGATGATGGTGGGATCAATTCTTTACATATTGTGTTCTGTGATGTGCTTGCTGTTCATGTGTGTGTATTCACCATGTTTTTGTTTACAAATTGTAAAAAAAAAAAATGAATGACAAGAAAAAAAAAAAGGAAAAAAAAAGGAGGAAAAAGAAATTATTTTGTCAATGATAAAAAAAAATCATTGAGAATTGAACTTTCACTTCTCTTATATACGAAATTCAAAGTACAGTATTAACTGTTACTATTATTATCTGTTGCAAAAACTGAATTATTTTTGATTATTTCGTTACTAAACAATAAATAGAATAAGCTTCTGTTCTGTTCTGTCTTGAAATAACATCAATAACTTCATCATCACAAGAAGAAGATATCATAAATTAGAGAGAGCTGAAAATGGCGAATCTATTCACTGCTACGGCTCCTTTTCTCAGAGTCTCACAGCCTTTCACCAAAACGACACCGTCCCATCATCTTTGCTACGCCTCTTCTTCCACTCCGCCGGAGCCTGAGTCTTCTTCTTCTTCTCCTCCTCGTCCTCCTTCTCCGTCTCAACCGCTGACATCGCAGCAGAAGAGGAAGAAGACCGTTGAGACGACGGATTGGATCGCTTCTTCCTTGACGCGGCGGTTTGGAATCGGCGCGGGTCTTGCCTGGGCGGGGTTTCTCGCTTTCGGAGTCATCTCCGAACAGATCAAGACTCGGATTGAGGTTTCTCAGGAAGTAGCTAACACCAGGTCTTTAATATATATTTCTTCACATGGCTGATCTGATCACAAAGAATGAAGTTTTGGATTCTCAACTTGTTTCTTTTGTTTGGGGTTTTGCAGAGATGTAGAAGAAGAGAAAGAGATTGTGTTACCCAATGGCATAAGGTACTTTACAATTTTGCCATAAGTTACTAGAGTATTAAAAAGTTGTATGAGCTTTTCATCCATGGATTGTATTTTAATTACCTGCTTACAAGTTGTGTAAACAACCATTGAAGCTATTGATGTAGCAATGTGTCTCCTTTTCCTTATGTACTGAAGAATATATCAGACGTTCATAACAAAACCAGACAGCTCTTGAATCAGTTACTGATCTATAACCTTTGTAGGTACTATGATCTACGGGTTGGAGGAGGAGCGACACCAAGGGCAGGAGACTTGGTAGTGATTGATCTAAAGGGTCAAGTGCAAGGAACCGGACAAGTAGTCGTGGATACATTTGGAAGCAAAGGCAAGAAGAAGCCATTAGCACTTGTGGTGGGTTCAAAACCATACAGCAAAGGATTATGTGAAGGCATAGATTATATTCTAAGGTCGATGAAGGCTGGAGGTAAACGCAGAGTGATCGTTCCACCGTCGTTAGGATTTGGAGAGGAAGGTGCTGAACTTGAATCGGGTTTGCAGATTCCTCCCAATGCTTCGTTGGAGTATGTAATTGAGATTGATAGAGTCTCAATCGCACCTGCTTGATTTATATTTTGTATAGCTTTTTTTGGTTTCATTGCCAAATATGAGATTAAATAAACCGAACAAAACCGGGTCAAAATGTTGACTTTTATAATGTAAATCTATATTAATATTTGTATATGTGGTTTAAACGTATTTGGGACATTGATAAAGTCTTAGCCACGATTACGAAGAGGAATACTTTTATCGGCTGGGCTTTTCTGTGAACGAAGAAAGGAACAACGAGGATTAGGAATCTGGAGGCGGCGCGGAGTTTGGAGAAATTGATTGGTCGGAGAGAATGGTGAAAGTGATCGATTCGCATTACCTAGCTATCACCGCCATTGTCACCGTAATGTCAATTGTTTTGGGTGCATTTTTGTGAGAAATTTAAGAGCTGGGGGGG
>NC_025698.1:8705164-8706143 GCF_000633955.1 Camelina sativa
ATCAATTCATATTCTTCGTAATCACAGCTCTTTTCAAATTTGATCAAGTTACAGACTTTGCCGGTACGTCGTTGACGCTCTTATTGTGTTTTCCATTGAGAGTTTCGCAATTCTTCTTTCGATTGTAGACTTTTCATTTTTGCATTATGTATTGACTCGGAAATGAATGTTTTTTTTTTTTTTGTCAGGAAGTACTAATTTCGTGATACTTGCTGTATTGACTCTGGTTCTCAAAGGGACATTTCATTTTCGTCAGGTTAAAAGACCTTCCACCCTCTCTTTCTCTCTGAGATAATCCTTCTTTGAGTTATTTCTTAGTCTTATCGAGTTTTTTCTCTGAGATAATTGACTCAATTCTTTAATAATCTCCTAGATAGTGTTGACTGTGCTAGTAGTCGTATGGGGACTTCGTCTGGGACTGTTTCTCCTAATGAGGTTTGCACCTTGACACCGCCTAGAATCCATATGAATCTACAAAAATATTGTGTGAGAGAAACAGTTAATGAAGTTTTTCTTGTCATGGCTGATGTATTTATTCCATCCTAACGTTGAGTAGAATCTTGCAATGGGGTGAAGATCGACGCTTTGATGAAATGCGTGGAAATATTGGGAAACTTGTAGTCTTTTGGACTTTTCAGGTCAGCTATGTACTTTGGTTTTTTCATGTTTTGAAGATAGAGTAGAGAGTAGCTCAGTTAAGTTTGAGTCTTGTTATCTAAGACCATGTGGGTTTTTGTTCTTTTTTCTTTCCTGCCAGGCTGTGTGGGTTTGGACAGTTAGTCTACCCGTTACCTTTGTTAATGCAAGCAACGGTGGAAGATTGTTTCAGCCCGCAGATGTTATAGGTTGGACAATGTGGGTTGCAGGGTTCTTGATTGAAACTATAGCTGATCAACAAAAGCTTTCATTCAAGAACTGTCAAGAAAACAAAGGAAGATGGTGTGATGTTGGTATATGGAAGTATTCTCGCCATCCAAAC
>NC_025698.1:8706441-8720487 GCF_000633955.1 Camelina sativa
GGGACTGTTTCTCCTAATGAGGTTTGCACCTTGACACCGCCTAGAATCCATATGAATCTACAAAAATATTGTGTGAGAGAAACAGTTAATGAAGTTTTTCTTGTCATGGCTGATGTATTTATTCCATCCTAACGTTGAGTAGAATCTTGCAATGGGGTGAAGATCGACGCTTTGATGAAATGCGTGGAAATATTGGGAAACTTGTAGTCTTTTGGACTTTTCAGGTCAGCTATGTACTTTGGTTTTTTCATGTTTTGAAGATAGAGTAGAGAGTAGCTCAGTTAAGTTTGAGTCTTGTTATCTAAGACCATGTGGGTTTTTGTTCTTTTTTCTTTCCTGCCAGGCTGTGTGGGTTTGGACAGTTAGTCTACCCGTTACCTTTGTTAATGCAAGCAACGGTGGAAGATTGTTTCAGCCCGCAGATGTTATAGGTTGGACAATGTGGGTTGCAGGGTTCTTGATTGAAACTATAGCTGATCAACAAAAGCTTTCATTCAAGAACTGTCAAGAAAACAAAGGAAGATGGTGTGATGTTGGTATATGGAAGTATTCTCGCCATCCAAACTACTTCGGTGAGGTTAGTATCGTTTGAAGAAACTTCTGTCGATTCACATATTGGTATTCTATGAATTAGAAGAAGCTCCGAAAAAAAGAACTAATTGATGGGTGTGATTGTAAAATCAGATGTTACTCTGGTGGGGGATATATGTGGCTGCATTGCCTGTGCTTAAAGGTGTTGAGTACCTTGTCATAGTTGGACCACTCTTTCTCACTTTGCTACTTTTCTTCGTTAGCGGCATACCATTACTCGAGGTTCTCTCTATCTCTCCTCTCTCTTTCCACTCTTGCACATTCTGTTACACAGCAGAAACAACATTCTTGTTGTGTATAAATGCAGGAATCTGCGGACAAAAAGTATGGTAACTTGGGAGCTTATAGACACTATAAGAAGACAACTAGGTATAATACAAAGCTCTTTAAACCCCGTTATTGGCCCTCGAGTATAAGCTTAAGTCCCTCTTTCAATTGGATACTGGTTTACAGCCCTCTGATTCTGTTACCGCGAGGAGTGTATGGGTACTTACCTAAATGGTGCAAGACTGTCTTTCTCTTTGAGTTTCCATTGTACAGCCGGAATCTCCCTCAAGAAACTACTACAGTCTGGTGAGTCCCTTGAAATATGAATGATTTCACAGCATATTTGTCATTTATTTGGCTTCAATCTCCTTGTAATCCTACAAAGTCTGTGTCATGAACCTAATGAGTTATTTTCATTCTTTTTACGCGCAAGGGATAGAGGAAACTCGAATAAGAAGAGCCAGAAAAGTATTGACTGAGAGAGAGAGAGAGAGAGAGAGATGGCTATTGTAATTTTTGTCCATCTCCTAGTTCTACCTTCATGATCAAACTCTCTTTTTTTTTTGTATAGATTCTCGTTTGTCTTTGAATACATGTGAAAAGTAAATGATACATTGATTGTGAATACAATAAGATTCAAACCAAGCTTAAAAAAATGTTGGAAGGAAAATTACATATGATTCAAAAGAAACGTTCTCTATGGAAGCACTATCGATGTGAACTGTTACTGAAGTTCTCTAAGGAAATCACGGCACCTGATCTAAGTTCACCTGAAGAAGAAGTATCAGAATGAGAAGAAAGTAAGATGTGGATTCCAAAGGAATATGCGTCGTCACTGATTTGCATTTAGTTATGTTCTTCATACGCCAATGTCGATCATCGATCCTTCCGCTAATGCCTTCGTATCTTGGCTTCCTTTAATTTCTGATTTTAACTTTTTCTTAACCCTAAGTTCGTTAGATTCATGTCGTAACTGGCAATCTTAATATCTTGATATCATATTTGCCGGTTTGAGTTTATGTTGCCTTGTCAATGCCTCTTTCTTGCGAAACAAGAATATAACTTGGATCTTTCTCATCGGCTCAAGGTTTAAATTTGGTGTCTGTTTACAATTAGGGTTTTTTTTTGTTTTATAATGTATATGGACTCACCGAACGGATCCTTCATTTGTGTGTCTGATGGGATTATATATATATGAGAATGTTCCTGCAACTTTGTTTAATCTAGGGATCTTTTCTAACACACATATATATATATATATATATGGCCTTGATTGGAAGAGCATATGAAGAAGCTTTTTTAATTTTATCATCCAATCAACATTTATTAGGAGAGCATATAAGGGAGCATTTAGAAGCTACAAATGCTCTCATATGCTCTCTTCCTATATGCTCTCATTTGAAGCATTTCCCAAGCATTTAGAAATCAAATTTAAATATATATTAAATTAATTTTAAATAATTAATTTATTTTGTAAAAATAGAACATTATGATTTTATAAAAGATAAATTTATTTGTTATAAGATAATATATATGAGAAACTACTTAATGTTATTATTAAAAATAATATAATAATTTATTTAATACATTAAAATATTAATGTGGATATAACGTTTATAATATATATTTTTGTTTTATTTTAGTTTAATGTGTTATATTATATATATTTTAAAAAGTTATTGAAATTAAAAATGTAAATATAGATATAAACTTTTATAAAAAATTATAATATATATTAATTATTTGTAATTAATGTGTAACATTATAAATATATATAATGAAAAATTATTAAATTACACATTTATATATATATATATATAACAATTTATAAAATTGATTAAAACTAAAATATATTTTTTAAAAATCATATAGCAATGAGTGATAATTATTTTTTTTAATGAAACACATTTAAATTATATATTTTTAATAAATATCATATATTTAATATAAATATAATATTTAATACTCTAGTGTTATACCAATCAAGTAAATGTGTTATATTAATCAGAGCATACAGCTTATGCAGCTTAATGCTTATGCTGCATAATGCTAATGCTATAATATATGTGGTTCCAATCAAGCCCATATATATGTACTTGGCTGACCAGTAGTAGTCATGTATACGTTTCAAGACTGACTCGTTCCTTCCTCCATTGATCATCATAGACATGCATCAACACTCCTATATATATATATATATTATACTAGCTATTTTCCTACTCTCATCTACATATGAGTCTCCAGCATGTTTACTTGTTCCCCTCGGCAACTTGGCAGTTCATTTGATGTGTGCAACGTGTGTGCGTGTGTAACAGAGATGGCGTGGAAGAGGGCAGAGCCGGACCAATGAAATTTGGAATCCTATAGCTCGGATTTTTTTTGCTGATAATAATTTTTACATAATTTAAAAGTATAAAGTAAAAAGGAATCAATTTTTTATTATAGTTGTTGTTTTAAAAACATATTACTGTCAAATAAGTTTCGAAGAAATATTGTAAACATATTTTTTTAGTGAAAATAAGTTTTAAAACATTTTCTAGAACATTTTTGATATTTTTTACAAGATTTATTCAACAAATATATTATTTTTCTTATATATATAAAACCAAAATAGAAAAGTGAGACCCGTTAAGGTGGGGGCCATTCAAATGTTTCAAAATAATGTGTTCAAGTCCGGCTCTGGAAGAGAGTAGCAATTGATGGGCTGTTTGATAAAGTTGTTGAAGCGGTTGGAGAGTTGTGGGATCGTTATAAACGCAAAAAGCCCGATGACATGCCGGCGCCGCATTCTCTTATCGAGGTTCCGGAATCGCCACAACTTGGCAAATCTATTGCTTTCGAAAATATCTCCTCCTACTTTCCTACCGCCTCGTCTTTACATCAGCATCTCTTGGCATATCACACAAGACCTCGTGTCCTTCTCTTAGCTAGTGACCGCATGTGCTGCTGCCGCAAATGTTTATGCCTTCTACCGCTCAATGAAAGATTGGTCTCACGTCAGATTGGTGGCCACGGAGGATGTGGTTCCGTATCTGGACATTGATATAACCCCCGATGTTCTAACTGCAGATGACTCGAGATGAGCTGCAAAGGTGGGCAGAGATATTGGTCATTGCTCCTTTGTCCAACACCACACTTCTCAGAGTAAGTAATTAATTTTGAATTATAGGTCTTCTTCATTAACTTTTTTCTCTACAAAAATTTTATAAGCTACCTGCATTTAACTAAATCTACAAAAATTTAAAATCTTAATTAAATAGTTTATTTGTTGTTATTTTTTATTCTTTTATAAACTTTAAAATAAATTTAGCTATATTTTTTTTTCGTGCATCCTAAAAGAAATTAGCAATCTAACAAGTTCCATAATGCATAATTTTAAATTATATTTTCATATTATTTTAAATTAATATTTGTTGATTAATAAAAATATTAATATGATTAAACTAATTATGAGAGTTGAAAAATATATATTAGTATTGTAAAACCAACTATATTAGTATTCTTAATTTTATAAGTGATAATTTGATATATGGTATAAAATATAACTAATTCATAAAATTTAATATATTTAGTAAGTAATTTAACATGTTTAAATTTTTTTTAATAATTTTTGATTATATTCAAAACAAAATAACAAAATAAGTATTCAAATAAAATTAAATTAACAATATGAAATTACATAAAAATTAATAATATTATATTGAAGATGAGTTTCTCAAATTATACCTTACCTTTCGTACCATAAATCATATGTTCTGTGAGTGGCTTAAAGGAGACGTTATCAAAGCAAAAAAATAATATGTATATTTTATGTACACATGTGGCATGCCTATATAAAACACACAAAATAAAATAGTTCACGAATTTGCTAAACCTCTTCATGTTACCGTTATGTTGTTTGGTCATTTTCAGGCAGTTATCTAGCTTTTGGTCATCCATGTCTCAGTTACATAGTGTAGAACCCAAAAAATTCAATTGAAGGGATAGGAATAGATAAATCGAAAATGAGAAAGAGATAAAATGTTCAAATTAGTAAAAGACACACATGTTCCACTTGTTGTTCATGTTCTCTTTGACCAAAAGCCGGTTCATGACAGGGTTCAAAACTATGAACTCTTTCACCTCCTTCGCCGTGAGATTCCCATTCTTAATGCGGATCTATAATATATGTTTTACCAAAAGATGATAATGCAATTTAGAAGTGAAATAAGAAAGTGTATTGAAAACCTAAACATTCTTACACATAAGCTGCATGATTTTCAGACCAAATAGACAAAGATTGAAGAAAACGAAACAGAAAGAAAAGAATACCCCAGTCACTTGTTTTAGAATTGGTCCACTTTCCCCAATATGAAAAGTATTCCGCTTCAGTTCTACATGATAAATATAACAGTTAATGAAGTTTTCTAGTCATGTCTGTCGTCTGATGTATTTATTCCATCCTAACGCTAGTCTTTTGGACTTTTCAGGTCAGCTACAAACTTTGGTTTTTCATCTTTTGAAAATAGAGAAGAAGAAAATAGCTCAGCCAAGTTGGATTCTTGTGATCTAACACTATGTGGGTTTTTGTTCTTTTTTTCCCCTACCAGGCCGTGTGGGTTTGGACAGTTAATCTACCTGTTACCTTTGTTAATGCAAGCAACGGTGGAAGATTGTTTCAGTCCGCAGATGTTATAGGTTGGACAATGTGGGTTGCAGGGTTCTTGATTGAAACTATAGCTGATCAACAAAAGCTTTCATTCAAGAACTGTCAAGAAAACAAAGGAAGATGGTGTGATGTTGGTATATGGAAGTATTCACGCCATCCAAACTACTTCGGTGAGGTTAGTATCGTTTGAAGAAACTTCTGTCGATTCACATATTGGTATTCTATGAATTAGAAGAAGCTCCTAGTTTCTACGTACCTTCATGATCAAACTCTCTTTTTTGTATAGATTCTCGTTCGTGTTTGAATACTTGTGAAAAGTAATTGATACATTGATTGTGAATACTAGGGCTGGGCACAATGGCGGAGCCAGAAAACTGATTCATGGGTGTCAATAAAATTTGAGAGGGGTGTCAATAAAACAATATGTTTCTTCAACAAGGGTAAATTACTTATTTTAACAAAAGCTAATATGAAAAAGAAAAAAAAAAATCATGGGTGTCATATGACACACATGATCCTTCTCTCCCTCCGCCACTGGCTGGGCATTCGGGTAACCCGTTCGTGTTCGGGTATTATCCATTCGGGCTCGGGTAAACGGGTTTATAAAAATAGAATTCATTGGGTATTTTTAGATATATGGGTTCGGTTCGGTTTGGGTACTATCGGGTTCGGGTCGGTTTGGATTACAAATTTTAGAACCCGATTAGTACCCGAACTACCGGGTACCCGAAAAAATATAATTATTTTGAAATTTTTTTGATATTTAGGTATAAAACTAAATGAAATATTTAAAATTATAATCATAATTTTGGGGTAATTGCATTATATTAATGATAAATATTATAAATATGTTTATATGTTCGGGTTTAATGGGTACCCAAAGGGGTACCGGGTATTATCCGACCTTAACCCGAACCCACGGGTATTAGAAAATAGAACCCAATAGAGTTTTATAGGCAAACCCGTACTCAACCCGAACCCGGTTTTTTGGGTCGGGTTCCGGGTTGGGTATTCCGGTACGGTTTTTATGCCCATGCCTAGTGAATACAATAAGATTCAAACCAAGCTCCAAACAAATGTTGCAAGGAAAATTACATATGATTCAAATGACACGTTCTCTATGGAAAAAACTATTGATGTGAACTGTTACTGAAGTTCTCTAAGGAAATCACGGCACCTGATCTAAGTTCACCTGAAGAAGAAGTATCAGAATGAGAAAGTAAGATGTATAATACCCAGAGATGAAGGCAAACAAGATAGAGCACAGCCCAGATTTTGGCGGTCGGGTTTCTACGCAAGAATACGGTTCCCGAGACGAATATAGCATTTAGTTGCATCACTAGCCATCCCAAATGTTTCTTGCCTGACCGGATTTTATCTTGGAGAGCTGGTTTAAACGTTGATCCTGAGAGTTCCCACTCTCCTGCTTCAAGATCTTGGGATGCGGCTTCAATTGCAGACATACCTTTGTTTTCTTCTATAAGCCTTGATACAGCCTGGCAAAGAATCCAAATTGGATCGGGTATGGAAGAAAATATCTTTGTTTTGGGAGCAAACAGGTTGGTGAGATTCATCAATGTACCTCGATTCTAAACGATATGGTTGCTTTCTCTGAGGAAAGCGCTTCGACCTGGTAAAGTTGGCAAGACAATTTGGAAATTTTTTTTTGTCAAAATGTCTCTATCTTAACTCTTAAGTGTTATTAATACCTGGGATTGTTTTTGAATAAGGTGGTCAGTAAGCTGGTTGAGTCTTCGCTTCAGTTCAATTTCCACTTCAGTTGGTTCTTCGAGATCCTTTCTCATCATTTCTATGTCTGCTTCCAGTTTAGTTGCCTAAATTTAACAAGGAATCAAGCAAAAAAGGAATGAGCTTCAAATATGTAATCTTGACCTCTGTATCACGATAGATGGATCTTCCAGTCTTTAATGAAAAATTATACAGCTGCATATACCTAATAATAGGAATAATCGTTCCATAAGAAAACCTGAAGCATAAGTCAACCAGACAATTATGTTAGCTAACCTTATCTTGTAACCGCCCGATTTTATCAGTCAGCAAAGAAATCTCTGCTTCAAGCATCTGGTGTTCGAAGATGTCTCCCCTAGAAGTATCTAACTACACATCCCACATATAAGCAGCATGGTTTTCAGACCAAAGAGACAAAGATTAAAGAAAAGGAAACAGAAAGAAAAGAAGTACCAAGTCACCTGTTTTAGGACTGATCCACTTTCCCCAATACGAAAAGTATTCCGCTTCAGTTCTACATGATAAAGACAAGTTCTTCAGCAAAATAGAGAAGTGATTAATAAGAGCAGTAAAAAAAAATCATGCGAAGTAGAAGAAGCTTTTTATAAGAGAGGTGCCTAACTGTATAATTTCTCAAAGAAAGAACCCATACCTTCCAGAGTAGACTCTTTAAGCTCAACTTGTTGTCGGAGTACTGCTACCTGCTCTATCTGGTCACATCAGAAAGGAAAGAGATTAGTTAATAAATGCAGATTTTATAAATTGGCTCTAAAACTTTGACTCAACAATTAGGTATTGATCAAAACATCCTTAGCGTCAGAAGATCGACATCTTTTAGTAAGAACGCTGAACATTACCAATAAACAAAATAACTAGATGATTTAATCTCTATACCTGAGTCTCAAGTTTCTTCTGCCCAGCAGCAAGCGATCTAGTAAGTTCCGCGTTTGCAGCCTATAACATTCCATTTTTTTATATGTAAATCAGGAAAACAGATCTGACCATTATAAGGTAATACTAAGAGCACTTTGAACTGTCACCAAACAAATTACGCGGTTAATACCTCCAATCCGGCCAAACGTGTGAGAACTTCCATTCTTGTGTTGTTATGCTTTTGTTTTTCAAGGTCAGCAGCTTCCAGCGTTTCCATCATGTTTGTTTGCAACTCTGCAGCCTAATCGAAAGAGGACAAACACAGCATAGTTCATTTAGCTTGAGTAATACAACTGTCAAATCATATTATGGATGTCCTCAGCAGCTTCTATCATATGCATAGCGAGCTTTGCAGTTCAGACTCTAAGAGTACAACTAGTGTTTTGCTAGTGTCAACAATTATGAGCATGTCAATTCTTAATCGGAATAAGTAATATGCATGTTTGCATTTTTGTCAGCTGAAACATGATTAAAGTCAAAGTGCAGTCTTAATTGTCTAAACCTTCATCATTGCAAGCCAAAAAACTTGGAAAAATTGCTACCTCTTGTGCCTGTTGTTTAGCTCGTTCCTCGACTATTTTCTCTAAACTCTGTTTTTCACCTTCAAGTCTTGCTACCATATTCTCTCGCTCTTTGATGACCGCTACAGCTTTTGTTGCAATTTTTTCAGCGAAGATTTTCTCTCGTCTCCTCCTACGCTCCTCCCTCTGACGCTCTCTCTCAGAGTCTGTGCTCGAATCAGACTCATAATCGGATTCAGATTCATCACTTGACAAGGAAGAATCTTTCCTCTTTAGACGGTCAGAAACATTGCTCTGTGAGACTTCTTCCCTCAGCTGCTTTCCCCATACAGCACTTCTTCTGGGCTCACGACCATCCTTTTTTCCGACACTTGGTAATGTTTCCTTAGGGAGAGTCTCATGGGCCGATCTCGAGGAGTCATCCAGGGGAGGTGGCTGAGCACTGACATCCTTCTCACTCTCTTTACGAGTTGACTTAACAAACATATCCCGAGGAGCATTTCTACTTTCCATGTCAGCATCAGAAGGGCTAGACACTTCCTTGTCGCTAGGTTCCTTATTCGGCTGTTTTTGTGGCCTCCCTCTAGAATCGACCACATTAGCGATACTACTCTTCTCACTCTTCTTTCCACCATCAGATACCAAAGGATTTCTCCCCACATTGCCATGCCTTTTTCCATCCTTCTTCAATCCCCGAGTCACAGATGTTCCACCGGGAGTACGAGGCTTAGAAGTGCTGGTCACCTGACTTGGAGAACTCAGGAGTTCTGTCCAGTCATTGTCAGTGAGTTTATTAGTTTTATCCTGTGTCAAACCCTGTGACGGTGAACTTGTCTTTTCTTGGGATTGATCTGGTTTGCGTAATTTTTTGCCACTACTCAAGTAGCTAGGTGGTTTTTGCTCAACTGAGTTTCTCTGAGATCCACCGCCAGAATCACTACCACCTTCATATGTCTTCTTCCTCAGCTGATCTTTCAAAGAAACAGGACTGCTTCCAGATTTTGGAGAGGTCTCAAAGACCTCGTCATGGGTCTCAGACTTCTCATCCTTTCGTAGAGAATCTGCTGCCTGCTGATCGAGCTGAAAAAAAAGCACAGTTTACATAATCCCCAATTAGCACAAATTTTATGGTAATGAGCTCAATTAGATTTAGACTCTCGAGTAACAAATTGGACAAAGAAACGCAAGAATCTGAGCTAGTATAAGCAGAAATCGATGCAATGCAATGACCCAGATGATGTAACAATAACATTTCAAGATGATTTAGATTAACCAGAGCCTGAATCACATCAATTTCAATGAAACATCTCTACATTCAAAACGTGGGGATCAAGATTAGACTAGAACCCAGACGACTTCCAAATCCGATCATTTTCATACTTAAATCTATTCAAAACGAAAATGAGATTCGACATATCACTCTCTCACCTGTTGAAGAATCGTTTCGGCGGCTTTGAGCTTCGACGAGATCCAATTCGCCATTTTTTTTCTTCACTGCTCTTTAGAAAAGGGATACGACTAAAGACCCATACGACACCGTTTTGTTACCCCCAACTGATTTTCCCGATTTGCAGCACTCGCATCAGAGAGAACAACAACGAAGAAGACGAAGATGAAATCAAAAGCATCAGAGGAAGGTGTAATGTAAGCTACGGTGACGTTTCGGTGACGTGGTTAATTTTAGCAAACGCCGAAAGAGACTCCACAACTAAAACCCAGCCGAATCCGGTTTTGTTTTCCGGTTCACTATTCATTTTGTCTTTGGTTCATTTTATTCCAAGTGTTACTGAACAGTGAACAGTTGTTTTAGCTTGATAACTACTTTTATAAAAACCGTAATTCCAAAAAAATAAATAATCCAAACCAAAATATGGATCATAGTTACGTTTTGTGGTTATTGTCATTAAAATCATAAAATGTATAAGACAAAAGTCTAGCCAAGCCAACATTTCAACAATTCTTAATTTTTAACATCACTGATAATTTCAAAACAATATTGAAAGAAAAAAAAAAATAGGTAATCAGTTTTATTTACTTGTTGTAACAACAACTTGAGAGTGAAGTACTCAACGGTCTAGTGGCGGTAACTTCATGAATATTCACAATCTCTGTACCCGCGGGAATGACCGTACCGTCACCGTTGGGTCTATTGTCTAAAGCGATCTTCTGAGTCAAAACCTCATGTATCCGTCCGATCATGCTTAGAAACGCTTCTTCGACGTTTTGGTTCTCTAGAGCCGACGTTTCGAGAAAATAGAGTCTGACCCTCTTCTTCTTCAACTTCTCTAGACTGCCGGAGATCGGATTTGTTACCGACGAGGACAATGATGGTGTCCGGATTAGAGAAGCCTCTGAGCTCCGACAACCATTTTTTAATGTTTTCAAAAGTGGTTCGCCTTGTGATGTCGTAGATTAGTAAAGCTCCCAAGGCTCCACGGTAATACGAACTCGTTATCGCTCTAAATCTTATTAATTTCCTCCCATTCAAAAAAAAGAAAAAGAAACAGGGTATAAGATAAGTAAAACACACACAAAACTCTTATAGAGTCTCACAATTGTCAATATAAGATAAGATTTGTCGAAATAAAAATAAATTTAATAAGAAAAACAAAAAGAAGAAAAGGTCGCGACATTTAACTAAGATTAGGTCCGCGTGACATCGATTGCTTATCAAGATTTTCATTATTTTCTTCTGTGCGTGATCTATTATCCTAATCATCATCCCAATCCTATATTTCATTATTTATTTTTTGTTGTTTACCAAATTAAAGGATACTTTTGTTCATGGTCAATGGAAACTCGATTAATGGACGTAAACTTAAGAATTTCGTTTACATTAAGCTTACGTTTTCTTATGTGCAACAATATTATATTCTTACGGTAAATACATAAATTTTGATCATATCTTCATACATCAACTGCAAGTCCCTTATACTCTTATAGAGTTATAGTATTATAACCGAGGTTGAATTCTGTTACCTTTCTTGGCCTGCGGTGTCCCATATCTGAGCTTTGATGGTCTTATCAGCAACGCGAACATTCCTGTAAGCAAAGTCTACTCCGATGGTTGGTTTAGAGTCTAACCGAAACTCATCTCTCGAGAATCTCGACAAGAGGTTTGATTTCCCGACGGCCGAGTCTCCTATGAGAACAGCCTTGAATAGGTAGTCGCACTCTTCGTCGTACGATTCCTCCGCCATGTTCTAAGGTGCTCCGCTTTAATCAGAGTTTTATGTAAGTAATTCAACAAAGGATCGATCGATATAATAGATATCCGAAGAGAAAGGTTTTGTTTTATTGTATAGAAACCTCTCGAGAAAGTCTTTCCATCAAGTATATATGTGCCTCTGTTTTATTGAAATCATGTATAAACTATGCATATAATGTCATATGATCGCGACAAGATATATATAGTTTTATTGTTTTCTTCTTTTCTTGGAAGAGTTATTTGAGGACGAAATACCTTTTGAGAAAAGTAGTATAGAAAATAGGAAAATGAAACGAGCAAAGGACAAGGATAAAAGAGGCGTGACAGAGATTGTACATAACACAATCCAAGATAATTTGTTATATAGTGTGTTTGTTTGTCAACGAAATTTATTTTATCTGCTGATTAAAAAAATATTGTGCTATCTATTCATTTCAACAAGTTGTTTTGTTACTATTAGGTTAACAAAGGATGAAGTTGTAACGTATTATGAAATAGATTTTATATATATATGTATAACTGTATTCTCAGATTCAAGTCATAAAGCTCAATCATGCATGTTTTTCAAAGTAGTAGTCGTTACGTATGAGTTTTGACAATTACCAAACTCACCCACGGTTAGGTTATGACTTGTAAACACAATTACAGATAAAATAAACTTAGGGCCTAAGATGGGCTTTTAATAGGCCCGACTCTTTCAAAAACAAGTCAAAAAAGTTCTTCTTCCATAGAGAACGAGTGAACGAACAAATGGAAGTCCATTTTATTCTTTACTCCAAAGAGGAAGAGTGGAATACGATTCGTAGACGTAAACGTCTTCTTTTTTCCAATGTACACCAACACACCACCATAGGATTCCATCTCTATATATCTTTTGCAAACTGGGGTTGTCTTTTTCACGAGGACTAGTTGCTTGCCTTATATTTAAGGTAATCACATTTGTTTCCTAATACACTTTGATTACTACACCCGGAAATAGCCTTAATAGGACATGGATACGAATATACTACTACTACTCTCTGTATCAATCTGCGCGTCAATTCAGCGTTCATTACGTTGGTTCGTAGTAGGAGAGGAGTATACTAGTAAATTCATTGGAACCAGATCCTCGGCTTAAAAACTTTTAATGTTACTATAACGGATGGTCCCCAAACAGTAAAAGTAAAGGCACATACGAGAGAATCAGTTATTTCTTTGTTTTTTTTCCAATACCCAGAACGCGTCCGTTGACCATTTGGAAAGTCATGAGTTTCTCTCGGAAGCTAAAGGTTTGATGTATTCAAGACAGTGATTTCGTTTCTATGCCAAATATAAACCGACTCAGAGAGAATCGAGAATGCAAGACGAGTAAATGAATTTAGAAACCAGATTTGCTTGAACAAAGAGAGAGAGCAACGATGATATATCCAGAATATGCAGCAGATCTACTTAAAAATAAAATCTCCACCATCTAAAGTATGAAACAAACTCATATTGAAGTTAGATTGATGATGATTTATCACATTTTTTTTTAAACGAGTACCTATTATTATTGTTCCCAATTTGAAATTCCATTTCTCAGAGAATCCAGATCGATATAAAAAGAAAAACAAAAACAAAAAACCCTAAGCCGAACCTCCATTAGCAGATCCGTTGTTGATGAGGGAGGAAGAGGTCATCATCTTCTGAAACTCTTCGAAATTGACATTCCCGTCGCCGTCAGCATCCACAGGTCCGATCATACGAGTACAGTCTTCGACAGAGCAAGACATCCCAAGGCGGTTAAGAACCTGATGAAGCTCAGCGGCGGAGATCAGTCCGTTTTTGTCCTGATCGTATAGATCGAAGGCGTCACGGATCTCCGCGGCGGAGGAAGACGAGCGGCAGAGTGTAGAGAACTCGTCCAGGTTGATGAAACCGTCGCGATCTGTGTCGACTTCCTCCAAAACGCGGTTGAGCTCCGTCTCCGTGTAGGAAGTCCCCATGGCCTTAAACACGCCGCCGAGTTCGAGCACCGAGATCTTGCCGTCGCCGTTGGAATCGAACTGGTCGAAGACTTTCTTAAGCTCCTCTGGGTTAGCCATGTCCACCGATGCAGGCGTGGGTTTGGCGGTTTCTGGATTTGCGCTTGCCATTTTTTTTTTCTTTGT
>NC_025698.1:8720994-8725620 GCF_000633955.1 Camelina sativa
ACCCTTTTTTTTTTTTTTTTGATAGATCACAATTCACAGATATGCCTTTCTTCTTCTACCAACGTCTGTATAATGCCAATAAATTACAAGTTTGGAATCTAATCTTTTATGTTTTTTTTTAATTCCCTTGTTATTAGTTAATTTTTTTTTTCAGCCCTTGTTATTAGTTAATTATTAGTATGATTAATATCCGGATTCTCACGTGATTATTTGATTTATTTAATTTATTTCTGGATGTTATTAGTTTAGGATTCAAAATAGAGTTTTAATGATTTAAATATTATATAAAATATAATGTTATTTAATCAAAATTTAAAATTGATATGTATAGATATCTCATTGATATAATTGACGTTTGTTATTATGATTTAATTAATAAGGAATTTCAAAGCTAAATTTTATATAATAAGATTCTTATCAAGTACATGATTCATAGTTTGTATATGGGGTGAAGATAATAATTAATATGATACTTAATTACTCTAATTTTGATAAGTATTTTAAAATTACTGATTAAATAATACATAACTTTTGATTTTTGTTTGGATTTCCAAATCCATTAAAATCATTATACCAATAACTCCCTCTAACTCTTTTCACCTATGACATCGTTTAATGAAAACGGCAAGACTCGATAAATGTCACGTGCCTACATTATGAGAGTTGCAAATGGCATTACCTCTTATCGAAAAGGCAAAAGCTCGAGACTCCAGTCATATCTTCTCGTTTCATACATAATCACTTAAATAATCTTCAAATAGACAAGTCTTTTCATTATATCCAACTAGTTGATTCAGTCTTAAACTATATTATAGTCTGTTAAATATATCGTATTAGTAGTTTAGTAGTAGTATTATTATTATCGTATTACAAGTACACTATTTTTAATACCTTTTTGTTTTATTTAATGCATTAAGTTGGAGTGGGAGAGTCAATGCAAACAAAAATGCTAAGTCAATAGGAAAATGTGTCTCAATCCAACGCGGCCGGTACACGCTCCTTTTACGCGGGGTGATTGTTTCACTAGTAGACTAGTAGTAGAGTGTAGTGGGGTCNGGGTTTTTTTTTTTTTTTTTTTTTTTTTTTTTTTTTTTTTTTTTTTTTTTCGGTTTTTTTTTTGTTTTATTCTACTGTGGATTGATGTATCTTCTCTAATCCGATTAAATAATTATTAGGATAATATCCGCGCTATATCGTTTAAATTTTTTTTATGTTTTTTTGTATAATTTAATTATTGTGTGTGGTTTTTTTTTTTTTTATTATGTGTTGTTTGTATGTTTGTGTTGGATTAGAGATTCATTATATCTTTTAACATCTTATTTGTGAATTGTTTTGTAGATGATTCAATTGTGTGGTTTTGGTTCGTTGTATTTGTTTTTTTTTTCTTGATGTAGATTTTTTTTATGTCAATTAACGTATAATTATGTACTTGGTTTGGAAGTGCTTTTTGTTTTGTTTTTTTTTTCAAACAGTGACTGTTGTTTGTGGAACAAGCTTCCCATTAAGGATAATAAGGAACCGATACAAACTTGGCAGTTCGAGCACGTGGAAGGAGCGTATCTTTCTTTGCTTTTGTCTCTTGTATCTTGCCCTCCAAGAGCTGCAATAAAAAAGGGACAACAACAAACATTTTTACAGAACTCAGTTTTTTAAGAATTAAACTTCGTCATAAGCAATTTCAGCTATGGAGAAGGAGGCATTCTGAAAATGAATATAAGAATCTGAATCATCTTCTACATAATGTCCATACAGATACATTAGTTTCTTAGTCACTCTAAAAAAGTGGAGAGAGATACTTATTATATGAAATTTAGATGGAGGCATCATAAGTCAACAACTATTGTCCCTATCTCTAAGCCATTCTAACGTAATGGTGGTATGAAGAAAATCATGTATATATGATTCTTTGTTTTGTTGACTAATACATTGACGATAAATTCATTTAGTTATACCCCAAAAGAATCCTACAGTTTACAGTTAGTATAAATATATGGATAAAAATGGTGATAACTAACCCTTGTATTCAAAACAAGATTGTCGACAACACCTTTCTGTTGACTCTCATTTACCAAGTATAGTTTCCAGACAGCATCATTGCGAAATCAGACTGCCTTGCATTAACCAAGTAAATAAGTAAAGAAGACTCACCAGAATTAAGATAGAGGATGATCCTTATACTTTACAGCATGAGTGATTGAGAGATCGATAATTCCAAGGGAAACAGAGAGATCTGTTCAGACGAATTCGAAGAAGAAAAAAAAGAGAGACACTCCAACACCTCAAAATCAAATCTTGAAACTTTTCAGACAAAACATCAAGAAACTGAAATATTGGGGTCTGATCAGAACTTACTTACAGAGTTGTTGTGTTGTGTTATGCCTCGTC
Source organism: Camelina sativa (assembly GCF_000633955.1). Taxonomy (NCBI): domain Eukaryota; kingdom Viridiplantae; phylum Streptophyta; class Magnoliopsida; order Brassicales; family Brassicaceae; genus Camelina; species Camelina sativa. The sequence continues at coordinate 8,723,380 of NC_025698.1, forward strand.
TTCTCCGTTCAAATCCTTTAAAGGGTTTTTGTCTCCATCTCTGTTTCTCTCTCTCTATCTAGAAGTTATCTCTGTGTCTCGTACAGCACGCGGAAACCAACTATGTTGTCCTCCGCTCCACGAACACGAACATATCTCTTTATTTTCACCATTTTTATATTCAGATATAATACTAATACTTATGGAAACTGTTTTATTACTCTGACTACAAATTATAGAATAAAGACACATTAATAGCAAAAGGAAGAACAAACCTTGTTGTCTTGGTTGCAGTCAAGCTTAAGAAACACCATATCCTGGTACTTCTCAGATAGCTCTTTGTATTTGGGAGCAATCACTTTGCAAGGCCACACCTGCAGAGAGCCCAATGAGTTTGAAAAAAAAAATGAGAAACTTAGATTACTCAGCCTGACCTTGCTGCATCAATGACTGCAAGCAAGTCTTCATATTTTGCCCCTATCACTTTACCTCAAACTTTTTGCCGTCTTGGTAAGTTTGTGTAGAAGGTGTTAACTCAACGATGTGATCACTAACACTAAGTATCCACTCCATCTCTCTTCTCCACATCTCCTTCTTTTCCCTCGGAAGCGGCTCTAATCTCCATAGTTGCCCAAAAATTGTAGCTACAAAATAAGAAACATGTAATTCAACACTTTTGAGTTCAAACAAACAAACAAACACAAGATAGTCTTTTTTTTTCTTCTAACTTACCACAGAGATTAGTGATAGCGTTGGAGATGGCTAAAGCCGTACACACGCCTTTGCCAGAACCTGACATATCTTCACCAAGCAACAACTTTGCAAATCTCTCCTTCATCATATCCACATCTAATTTTAAAATCACATCAATAAATTAAGAACTTTCTCAACTCGCTGGAAAATTGGTTAAAAATAGTAAATCTAACCTATGCTAAAAAAAACTGTTGGGAGTGAGACTAATAAGCTTGGTGAATAACATACCGATCCAACCTCTGCTCGAGAACTATCTATTTATAACTATCGATCTGAATACAATCGAATCAATGAAATCTCACATAAATGGGGGGAAGCAACAAACCTGACGAAGGAGATCGAACTGAGACAAAATAACCTCCGCAGCCTCTCTATCGAAAGAGCCGAGGATAGAAACAACGAATAACACCAGACGGAATAGCAATTAACAAAGTCGAGATCTTTATTAACACATTGAACGAATCATCAGCTTCTCTTCTCCTTCTCCGATTCCCGAATACACTTCTCTTCTCCTTCTTGTTCGATCTTCATCTTCATTTAGCCATTGATTAAACGCAGTGTTACAAACAGTTTTTTCCTTTGTCCACATAAGTAAGAGAAAAGCTGACATGTATTAATTAATACATGTTATAATTTGATAAGTTGTTGATTTTTAATCAACACCTGATTGATGTGTCAGAAAAGTAAAGCAGCACATTTGTATTGATTTCAGCAGAACTAATGAATTTTTGGTGAAAAATGAGCCGATTAAATACTTATTCTAATGAGGGCCGCACGCACCACCTTGGTTTCCTTGTACGCTTTGCCCGCACAGAAATACTCCCTCCGTTTGAAAATATAAGATGTTTTGAGTAAAACACGCAGATTAAGAAATTACCACTTTAAAAAAGTTTAACCAATCACAAACAAGACTGCATAATATAAAGTATTAAACTAATCTAAAAGTTACCTAGAAACTTGAAAACATCTTATATTATAAAACAAAAAAAAATTTCTAAACATCCTATATTATGAAACGGAGAGAGTAGTAAAGTTTGAGATTAGAGTGTTTTGGTATTCTGTTTTAGCCTTCTTAATGACTGGTTTAGTTATGTACTTTATTAGAGTAGTGGTTATACCTTTGATCAGTTAACTTCATCTTCATCACATGTTCCCAATTTCTTGTTCTAATAGAGATTTTAACAAATTTCAACAGAAAAAAAAAAACTTCTCTCCCGTGGTAGCAATCTCTGGTGTGGTGGCTGTGCCAAAATCATTGCGGATCCACGTCTACTTTTCTTGAAACTAAATAAAGGATAAAGTACAAAAGTTTAAAACAATATAAACGTTGTTTGTCAATTGTCAATTTTATTAAAAATTGCAGACACCTTTACAAACATAAGCATAACGCTTTGCGTGTCTTCTAATGCTCATATGGAAAGTGATATCATAACTTCGATAAATTAAAAAAATTCTTGATTGGTTCTTATGAAATTGGGTTTGGTTGCACAACAAGCACATTGTCGCCTT
>NC_025698.1:8725685-8745520 GCF_000633955.1 Camelina sativa
AAAAAAAAAAAAAAAAAAAAAAAAAAAAAAAAAAAGAAGTTTAGCATTTGATTATATGTCTCATAATTGGGATAATCAAAGTTAATCAGGAGTTAGCAAATATGGATGGCAATGGAGGTGGGGGAACATGCTTTTTTTTTCTTCAATTAAGATAACATATTTGAAAAAATATGAACATATCTGAGATATATCATTATCTATCCTTAGCACGTAATCTTACTAGAAAAGATCAACGTTCTTGTTCGATGTCATTCTCAAAAGGGAAATGGAAGGTATAGTTTAACATTGAGTTTAGTCAGAGATTGAGAAGATCGTTCCTAGCATGCCATCAAACCATGGCTGAGAAGCAAGCATGAGGCATGGTTAGTCATCTCAATAAAATAGTCATTCAAAAAGCAAAGAATCATATGGTGCATCTATGGAGGCTGGTAACAGAGATAAAATGGTGCAATGTTTCATCTCTGGTCTCTCCCTACAAATAAGAAACGCGACACTTCGGGGGTTTCAAACTGATAAGACACTAACCAAACAGAACCTCGTCATTGTCTAATTGAAGTTGGAAAACAAATGCTAGTGGTCTCTTAAGCACAGAGATGTAAGAAAGATCCTCGTCAGTCGAAGAAGCTAACAAATCACATTCAAGTGAGAAAATAGATTTTTTTCACTAAAACATTCATGCATGTATGGGCATCAACCAAAACCTTCAGAGCAAATCAAGATCTCTCAAATCATATTAAAAACAAAACCAGTCTTAACTCTTAACTATAGTTGGGAAGCTAACAAACGAAACATTTTTTTGCTCCTAAGAAGAATTTATTCCCAATTACAATACTGATTATTCCCAAAATCCAACAGGTGGCTCAGTCGCAGAGCCGCCTCTTCTTCCGATAACACCCTTTCGGATACGGCGAAGTCTAAGATATCCTTATATACCAGTTCTTGAGAAGCTTTCACAAGAGACAAAATGGGCTGATAGTAGTTAGAATGAGCATGCATACACTGGTATAATCAAAAATATCATTCGAGGGCTTTGTGTGTGTGTTTTTATATATGGATGGCAAACGATAGCAATAATCTTTGCTCCTGGTCCACGAAGGCTTTATATAGATTTAGACTCACAAAACACATCATTAAGTTGAATGAGTTCAATTGATAATGATTATAGGATTTGCATTTCATTAGTGCTACAAATGTAGAGATAGAAAACTCAAGATTTCGAAACATAACAAGATGCTGTTGCTAATAGAGAAAATGCTGCTTCTTTTACTGTTTTGTTCGGCTAATTTAAATGGCGATGGTGAGGGCAAAAGGTGACAATGTAGTTAGCCTTTGAACATGTGGCAATGCTGGTTGGGTCATCGTAAGCGTAAGAATAGGCTTTGGGGCAAGCGACTTTGAAGATTTTGGAGTAAGCCGTTGGTTTGCAAGATTGTGGGTTACCGAACAAGCCGGTGCAACAGTACTGTGGTGAGTTGAAAGCAGAGCAAGCGCTTTTACAGGCTACTACCCGTTTCCCGTTACGTGACCTGACTTGTAACCCAACCGGACACATCTGGTTTAGATCGCTAACACAACCGGCGTAGCTACATTGACCTGAACCCTTAACCGGCATTATCGACATCGCCAGGTTATAACTGTCATTACAACAAACAAACAACAAAAAAGAAGCAAAATTAGTGGAAAAAAAAAACAGGGAAGCAAATTTGAAGTAAAGATTTTGCTGACCCGTCGACGAGGCTGACGTCATAGAAGTCTAGCTCAGGGCCGAGGGTGATTTCGGCGAGAGTGGCCGGAGGTGAACCGCCGGCACCGTTGCAGGAGAGAGAACCGCCGCAGTCCCCGGTGGCACAACGACCACGACCAGATCTGTCGAAGGAGCAGCCGTGGCGACCCCAGAAGCGGCCAGACCAGAGTGGTGGGAGTTGAAGAGTGTGGGCTTTGTTAGCCGGAAGCTTAAAACCACCGCCGGCGAGTATGTTTTGGCCGGCGCTGGGTTGGATTCCTGGCCACACTGGGTGTTTGCATTTGTTGTAGAAGATTACCGTAGAAGCTACTCACAAAGAAACAACAAAGCTAGCTTGTGTTATTAGAAATAATAATCTTCAAGTTAAACTTAAGTATCTAATAAAAGTGCATTATTTTAACCAATGGTAGAAAATTTCACAACTCAGATTTATGTACATTTTTTATGGATATATAGACGAGGTTGAAGCAAAGACTAGAAAATAACAGAAACTGAAAGAGATCTAGATCTAGCTAAGGGGAATGTAAAGAAAATAACCTGAAGCGTGAGAGAGGAGAAGAAGGAAAGCAAAGTTGAAGAGGATGATTGAAGCCATTTGATGGAGCTCTCTATTGAGCAAGAGTGAGACTGAATCAACTTGTTGTTTACTACTTACTTCTCAGTGCTTTTTATGGGATTTTAAGAGAGAGAAAAACAAAAAAAAAGAAGGAGAATTTGGGGAATGTAATAATGCCAAATGTTACCCACACTTCTCGAGACTGTCAGACCAGAAGTTAGTGCGTTATAGCTTTTTCCTTTTTACACAGTAAAAATAATGTAACTGTCCTTCCATCATCAAATTATCAACTCTTCATCCTATTCGTTATCTCAATTGAAATCATCATTCTCCCTAGAAAATTTGATGTCAACAAGACAACAACAACATTATCGAGTTAATCTAACTAAACCATCCTACTTTTTTTTTTTCTAATCATAAAAACTCGTCCTTCCCAAAAAAAAATAATAATAGAGAGAACTCTAATGTAACATTTAACTCGAGTTCAAAAATGTTTGTATAAAGGTTTTGCCAACAATCGATTTGGACTAACGGCTATAAAGATAAAAAGAACTAAGGTGAAATTTAATAATGTCACTTTTTAATGAATTATGTGTAAAAAACAGAAGACAGAAGACTATAGTCTTTTTTTTCTTTGTTCAAACAGACGACTATAGTCTATACTCTATAGTTAATTTTCTTGACCAATTCGAAAGTATAGTAGGTCCCATGTCTCCTTTCCTTTCATAGATTCTCTTCTTGGAATGCTTGTCATTCTTCACACTCTTCAAAACAAATTGATTACACATAGCCACGTACTACTCTAATTACCTATATTTTGTACTTAATTACAGGCTTACAGTAATATACACAACTCTTAAAAAGGTTATTGTTGTTGGAATTGTGTAAACATTTAAGTTTTTATCGTTTGTTTGTTTACATTCTTTTAGCTAAATTCATGTTGTAGTTGTAAACAACTTATGAAGTCTATATCTGATAAACACGCATGGGTAGATCTAGCTTTTCTCGACTAGTTCAAAATTCAAAAGAAAAAGAAGACAATATGATCTTTTTAAAGTTCAGAGGCATAGAAGATTCACTGAGCTTTAAAATCTTGGTTAATAATATAACGTAAAATGGGCCATATCTATAAGAGACACAGGCCGCCCCTACGTAAGAGTATCACACAAATTGTGGTTCGAAGTAAAGTTTTTAATTTTTACGCTGTACATCACAATAACAAACAAAAACACCCAAAAAAAGACGATTATACTTTGCTATTACACCCAAAAAAAAAAAAAGACGATCATACTTGATTACCGTTGGAACGCAGCGAGGTGTTGGGCCACATCAGCATCGAGGGGCTGTGCTACGTCAGCAGCAACTTGATCGGCGACAACGACTTGCCTACGTTGTCTTTCCCGGAGATAGAGAATTGTAATGAGACAGACAAAGAGTGTAAGTATTGTTGCATTACCTTCGTCAAACACCACATTCTCTATCCAAGCCTCTACCTTCGGATACACTTCTGGTAATGAATCCACAACTCTCACCTACCAGTAAAATAATGACAAACAAACGTGTTTCTTCTTTTGTCATTCTTTTATCTGTTATAATTGCATCAAACTATTAGTATAGGAGCGAAAGATCTTACCAGGATGGTATCAGCATAGTTTCTACGGAGCCATAAACTAGCGAGAGCAAGTGTAACTGGCAATCTCGCGGTTGCATCGCTCTGGAGGGCTTGATCATAGTAGCGTTTTGCTAAATGGAGATCAAAGGGAAGTCCTTCTCCATGTTCATGCATGTAACCAAGGTTGAACATTGCTTGCGCGTTTGACTGTGATTTAGCATGCATGTATGCTTCAGCCGCACGCACAAAATCTCTCTCGGTTCCCTAATCAAAGATCAAAGAGAGAGAGAGAGAAAGAGCATCAGGCGATTAGTCTTGAGTTCTTTTTAAGCTGATTTACATCTAATTCAGCCATTGTAACATGTCTTAACTTAGAAGTTCATGTTCATGATCTAATTTCAAATACGAGGAAAACTAACCCGGCCATAGTAATATGCATCTCCAATAAGCAGAGCAGCATGTTCATTGCCTTGTTCAGAGGCGCGCCACCACAAAGAATGAGCCCGCTCATGTCTCTCCTTGTCTGTGCAAAACCCAGATACTCCCATGCACATGCTTCTTTCACCGTATTTATCAAGGATCCAGGCAGCATTACTTTGTGCTATTTCATAACCCATCTCTGCCATTCTTGAGTACAAGATCAAAGCCTTACCCACATCACCTTTTAAGTAAGCTTCAAGAGCCCATCTAGAGAGGGAACTCCAAGGTCCCCTTTCGGCTACTAACTTATAAAATAAAGTCGCCTGCAACCAAAATGCGAGGAACATGAACGAGTAATTATATCACAAATGCTCTCAAAAAGGCCGGAGATGTCTCCAAAAATGCTCAAAGCAATTTTCCTAAACATATACAAGGAGAAAGTGGAAACATAACAAACAGACTACCATCAATACAAGCAAGTACTATATGGCACCCTGATCCCTTATAGACATCACTAATACCTCAACATTATAAAATACAACCCCCGGTCAGACATTAGCTATCAATAGCATCAACAATGAAAAAGAGCTTCCCACATTATAATCTAATAATATGATTTCACAAAACCAAAAAAAATGTAAGTTAATTTTTCTGAATGTTAGATAGCCAATTTTGTTTTTGAGTTCTGTTTCCTTTAAGACTTTATGTCTTTCAGTCATTTTATCTGGCATCCATTTTTAGGCAAAAAAGTCACAGAAATCTAAGTATAATTACCATTTCCAGGTTCTTCTTAAGCCCAACTCCAGTATGGAACATCTTGGCGAGTTGATAGAAAGCCTTTGGTTGACCAGCATTTGCAGCAACAAAGAAGTATTTTGTTGCCTGCCTCACATCCCTTTTGACTCCGATGCCTTTCAGATACAAAACTCCAAGGTTATAATGCCCACTGGGGTCTTCATTGTCAACAGCCTTCTCAAAATATTCTCTTGCCTGCATTTGATGGCATATATCAATGGAATGTTAGACTATTGTCTCAGTTCCTTTATGATTAGATAATTCCTGCTAAATCAACAAACATGTCAGGGAAGTATGAGGTCATAAAGAGAATTTTACCTTAGTGTAGTTCTTCTTATCTACCCCATAACCTTTAACATACAAGTAGCCAATTCCATTAAATGCTGAATAGAGACCTTCTTTTGCAGCAAGTGTAAGCCATTCAAGTGCCTTGGTATAATTTCTTTCAACACCAGCTCCTCGAGCATATATCTCCCCCAGAAGTTCCATAGACCTCGGCTCTCCTTTTTCAACTGCTTTCGAAAACCAGTGCAATGCCTTGGTGTGATCACGTCTTAATCCTCGCAGGCCAAAGTAGTAGAACAGTCCAATTTTGTACATGGCATTAGCATTCCCTTTATGTGCCTGGTATTCCAATATCTGGAAATCTTCATCCTCCTCGCCACGGGACTTCCTCAGAGCACCTTTGTTTTCTTCAGTTCCGCTGTGAATTCTAGTTGGCTCAACCACCGGAGAATCCTTTGAGATCAGAAAACTATTGACAGCCGTCTCTGCTAATTCAGCATATAATTGAACAGCTTTATCATGCATCTGTAACAAAATGGCAAAGTCAAATTACAAACTCAGCTTTATCATACAATTAAACACCATTGTAGCTTAAGCAAACTTCAATCTAATCATAAAGAAGCAAACAAATCAATGTTCCCATCTTTACTTACATCTTGTCGCAGATACGTGAACGCAAGAGCCATCTTCGACTGCATATTACCACCGGAAGCTGCGAAGTTATGGTGAAGAAACGACTTGCTTTTGCTCTTGTCCTTCATCATACCTATCCCGTAAACGAATCCCATTATGGACTGCGCGTGGGGATCTCCAGCTGAAGAAGCAGCCTCTATCTCATCCACTGCTTCCTCCATCAACCTGAAATTTCCCTCACTCGCCGCCGATAGAATCTTTTTGAGGCCGGAGTAGTACTGCGGCGACGCGGCTTGGACTGTGGAGTCTTCTGGCTCGAAGATCGGTCGCCACGAACCGGGATCAAGCTCCTCTTCGGACTTGGGTTCGGATTCCCCAAACTCATCGAAGTCAGTGGACTCTCCGACTCCGTTATCGTCGCCGCCGCTATTGAGATCGTCATTGGAGAGGACGAGAACAACGGGACGAGCGTGAACGCTAATTTCCACGAAATAGAAAATGAGTACAGAGAGAATCACAATTCCGAAACCTGAGATTCTCATTCTACCTATTCCTCCACCGTATTCTTCGTCGTCGTTGTCGCCGGCGTAGTTTCTCAGTGATCAGATCGTGTTTTTAGAAAGGATGAGAAAAAAAGAAAGAAGATAAAAGGGGCAATAACGTCTTACAACCAAACCATAAATTGCCACGTTAAATTGTTGTCACGCATCCAATAGTCACCCGCCACGTAACTTGACTTGTCTTAAAAACACTTAATTCAATTTCCGGTTTGGTTTAATCGGAACCATAAACATACTTTAATTTTTGTTTCATTTTATATTATACTAAGTTTTACCCGGTGGTGTACCAAAGGTCTATTATTTTAGAATTTTGTAGAAACTATGATTTATGAATGAATGATCTGACATATTGTTATTATGATTCTCAATTGATATTATTAGATTAATAGTGTATATTTAAAGATAATAAGATCTTACCAAATATGTAATCATTTATTAAACGCAAATTATATATTTCCTAAGATATATTCATCTTGAATTAGTTGCTATATTATAGGAATGTGATTAAGAGGATGTGATTAAATAAATTAAGTTATCAATTCTTATTGTCAAACTCGGTCTTAAAAATTTGACATATAAATTAGATATTTTCTAAAATACAATCCGCATTAATTAGATGTAAATAAGTATCCCTATAATATAACTTTTGTATTCTATGCATATAATATAAAATGAAACGAAAATTAAAGTATGTTTATGGTTCCGATTGAACCAAACCGGAAATTTTTGTTTCATTTTATATTATATGCATAGAATACAAAAGTTACAAACAGAGTAGTTGGCTTATTGGTGGTCATCAAGCTTCATCAACATCCACTGTAACGATTGAATCACTTCCTGATCATAGGCTTGCTTCTGTTCGGCAACTCTCTTGTATTGTTTTGCTTCCATCTCCACAACGCTTTTCTCCATCCGTAGCTTTAGAAGCATAGCCATGGCTTCTTCCGTAGCTGATTCAGCTGCTCTTCTCTCCTTCTCCAGCTCTTTCTTCATGAAATCTCCGCGTTTCCTCTCTCTCTTCACCATTTCTCTCAGAGTAATAACGTCGAACACCTGGTCTTCTTCATCGCTCCGAAACCGTGATTCTTCTTCGTCCTCGCTCTCCTGATGATTCTTCTCGTCAAGCTCTGTTTCCGTTAACGCCGCGGTACTGTCTCTGTTTTTGATGTGATCATCATCACGTAGAATAAGACGATCACAGTTCTCGCAGCTCAACACATCAGCTGAAGAATCAGAACTCCAGTGTAAAATGATGGGCTTCTTCTTCCGATCCAATCCATCAACCATCTTAGAATCTGAAACGAACCCATTGTTTTTGCAATCCTTATGTTCAAAGGAGTTGCAAGACTCGAACTTTTGAGAAATTCGATTTAAAAATAGAAACTTGAGTCCAAGAAGAAGCAAGAAACAGAGGAAGACGAGATTGAAGAGCTGAGAGAAGCAACCAAAAACGAAGATCCCACATCCAAAACCAAAACCAAAACCATCGGTTTGACTCAAAAGCTTCAGAAACGAAGCAAATTCCATTACAAAGAAGTAGACATCAGTGGATAGAAACGAAACAACTCGTAAAGGTAATAAACGTACTTGGGAGTTATAAAAAAAGAACACGAAAAAAGAAAGAAGAATTTGAATATCCCAATGAAGAGAGAATGTGTGTGAGAGTTTGGAATATTTTTGAGTCGGGGAACGAGGAGATAAACGGCGAAGATTGCGAGGATTACATAATGTAATGTAAAGGAGAGATTGTTCATATCCACCCGAATAAATTACTTGTTTTATCCGGATCACAACAAATTCTTCTTATCTTTGGCCTTATTTTTCTTTTTCTAGATATTTTCACTGAACAATAAAACTAAAAGTGTTTTATTTATTTCCAATTGCATTGCATACAAATACAAATGCATTCATTTATTTTTTGGATGTGATGTAAATGTTTTTTGTTTTTGTTTTTTTTTATTCTTTGGATGTGTGATGTACAACTGTACTAAACCGGACATTGTTGTTCATCAACAACTCAAGCTTTTCCGGAAGAGCCAAAGAGACGGATCTTATCAACGATCACAGCTTTCATGGCTGCTTTTGTTGCCGACATGACATCGACAAGGTCAGTCTTCTTCCCGGAGCTAAGAGCTTCCATGTAAGCCTTTCTTACTTCTGTGTTCACGTTGAACTTCCTCACTCCATTCTCAATGCATTCCTGATCTCATTCAAATTTCCATATAGCCCACAAAGACGTTAATTCTGTTATATCCATACCAAATTCTCGATCAAAAGTGAAACTTTTGGCGCTGATTTAACCAAACAAGAAACTTTTTAAACATGGTAGATAGACTCACCTTGATAAGCTTCTCAGACAAACCGGAAGCTCCGTGAAGAACAAGAACGACGTCTTTCTTTGAGCTTATGGCGTGCAGTTCCTATATACATGTCGATCAGTTAGAATAAGAATGGCACAAACTCAGAACATCATAGAACTTCTTCGCTTAGCACAAGAATATATTTAACCTTAAGTAAGTCAAGCTTGAGGTTTGGACCGGACTCGGGGTATTTTCCATGGACATTTCCTATACACACAGCCAAAGCATCGATACCAGTTTCCATAAATTCCTGAGCCTGAAAAACTCATGAATATTAGTTGTAGTTTGGTTTATCAGACATTAATTGTAAGGTGTCGCCGCTTAAAAACAACAAGGACCTGATGAACGTTGGTGAGCTTTGCTTCATAGTCTTCCACAGTCAAGCCATCCTCTGTTCCTGAGAGTCGACCTAGTTCAGCTTCCACCATAATTTTTTTAAAACGGGCCAACTCTGTTATGGATTTTGTGTATGATAAATTTTCGGTGAAGGAAAGATGAGAACCATCTACCATCACTGAATCAAATCCCTGCACGAAATCAATTCAGTATGAATTTTCTAACATAGGAGTACGTATAAAAGGACAAAGAGATTGAACATAAGAGACAGAGATCTTAAACTTACTAGCTCAAGAGCTTCTAATAGCTCATGCTTTGTAGTTCCATGGTCAAAGTGTACGGATATTGGAACCTGCCACATAGTGCATATTAATCAGGGAATTCAGTGTCAAACCCTTGTATTGGGTATTTAGCATCAGTACTAAAGTTTGGATTCCAATGTCTATTCCAGACCGGAAAAACCACATTTGAAAGTTGCATAGCGAGTTCAAAAATACATGACTGCTAAAATAAAGGTATGTTTCTAAATATAGCGCAGAATTAAATAACAGTAACAAAGCCTACTCACCCTGGCTTGTTCAGCTGCGGAGATGCAACATGAAACCAACGGAATGCCTCCTTGCTTGAAGGCACCCGGATGGACCTAAAGCGTAGCCAAAACAAAGCAAAAAAAAAAAGAAAGGAAAAATATCAGTTTTCATGTCATTTTCTGTGGGACACTCTTAAACAATTCAGAACAGAATGTTATTCTTTGGTTGCTCTTGTGAATTGTCTTTCTCATATGGAACTGGTCGATGTATAGTCAGAACACTAACCTGCAATATGGCAGGACTGTTTTCTTCCTCTGCAGCTGCTACAACAGCTTCGACTCCTTCCAGGTTATACACATTAAATGCACCAACCGCATATCCACCTTTTTCTGCTTTCTGTTTTACATAGAAACACAACATCAATATATGAAGAGAATATTGAGGCAACAGAATGATAGGTATACTCACAAGAAGCAGCTCTTTTGTCGACCGTCCAGCTACAACTGACCAGGACTTCACAACTTCTGCAAGAGCTGTGCTGTTGCCAACATTACCTGTTACATATGGGGGAAAAGAGTTTTTTTAAATACCTATTTATATTTAGTTGAATGGTTTGAACTTCAAACACAAATTAACATTTACCTGGGAATACAATGTAGGGGACTCCAGGATGTCTACTTTCTGGACCTAACTTCCATACTGGAACACCAGCAAGGGCTTGACCAATCACAAGTGCACGTCTTGCTTTAAGTGCTTTTGTTGCTGTGTCTGATGACGTAATTCCACCCTAAACAAGGACGTTACAATGTCAAAAAAAATCGAAAGATACTAGACCAAAACGGTGGCAATCATCAGTTGTGCATATGAGAAATTGTGTTAAACAGTTTATGAGGTGGAAAGAACAAATGCTTGCCAAAATACCTTAGCAAGAATATAACGAGGTCTGGTAGTTATCTGGCTCACTACTTCAACCAAAGCGGAGCTCACTTTGCTGTTAATATCAAGACTTTCCGAAGATGCTGTCAAGTGAATACCAGAACCCTTAACGATGATATTCCTCAGTCATGACTTATTTCCAACGACAAAAAATATTTATTTTAGAATTGAGAAACAACTTTTCCCAGTTATGAGTTCACGACTGCTCATAATTAGAGTCTCCCTGCCAGCCCGAAGGAAAGCATCGGCCATCTGAATTGCTCTTCTGATTTCTTCATCTCTCACTTCGGAAGATTTAAGAGCAACTTTTTCTACAGAGATCTGTTGATTATAGCTAGAACTTAGCAAGAATATCATGCATAACATCTGGTAGATACTGTTATAAGTATCGCTACATCTACTTCTTTTACCTCGATGCTCCTTAAATTCTGCTTATGTTGTGATTGAAGTTCCTCAACCTGTTGGTTTGAAAGAAGAAAATGGACTCAGGACTCGTTACCTTTGTTTCATTAAAAACATTACAAAGATACTAGTGTTCGTAGATAACGCAAACCTGCTTTGTTGTTTTCGGTACATATGAGCCTACAACTATTAGTGCACCACTGCTTTCTTTGTCAGATGCAAAATCTTTTGGCAAAACAGGATCTTTTGGAATAATCCCTAATAGAGCAGACACGAAGCTAGCAGCAGTGCGGCATAAAAAGGATCTCCCTTTCAGTTCTGCCTGCCAAATATAATGTTCAAACGAAATAAGGGACCAAAAATATAAGAGAAAAAGAAATGTACCCTCTAACTGAATATGCCTCAAAAAAAAAAAAGTAGAAAGACTGGCTGACCTGGATCATCCCTGCTGCAAATACAGCCATGTCTCTTTCACTAGCTGCGTTGACAATACATGCAGACCCCTGATTTACATAAGAAATCGAGATAGAGGTAAGACTACACAGCTGGGAACTAACAGATTCCAAAATTATGAAGACCAGCTAAGTTCACTGAAAGCAAATCATCATAAAATCTGCTTGACAATTTTACCTTCTTTAAATTGCATAAGAACTCACACACTGCATCAGGGCCACCTTTTCTTAAAAGCTGGATTGAGATGGACTGAACGCTGTTAGCAGGAATGCCGCCAGCTGTTTTCTCCTCAACCCACTGGAATCATATCAAATATGATGGTAACAATTTCTTAGAAAGTCAAATTATACATAAACGATTCTCTTGTCGGAAGCATTCAAACCTCACGCAGATTTGAGGATTTATATCCAAAGGATGCATCTTTAGCAAACTCAGTCTCTCCTGCAGGAACGAGACTGCAATATTGAAGATGAAGACTATCAATCTTCCTTCTAGGGAAATTTTCCCTGATTCTAGAAGTTCGAAACAAACAAAAAAATTAAACATGTTGTTCACAAAGATATACCTATCAGAATCTGCAACATAATGCACATCATCAATAGTATAACGCCCTCCTTGAAGGAAGAAGGGGCAAATAATCCATGCATCCATTTCCCCAAGTACTGAGACAGCAGCATCTGCTTCCTGTAAGGTTCATAATATCAAGTAACGACATAAAGAGATGCCAAGCTAAAATCCTAACATTTAAATGACAGTCTGCCATTTCATGATAGGGTAACCAAACTTGCCTGAGGAAAATGACCACGTAATGTTGAATCACCCCTCAGAACAATTGTGTAGTCAGCGTTGCCAACTTCTTTTGATGCAGCACATAGGTTGGAACAGATGTCTTTGATCAACGCACTAGCCTGTTAAAGATATACGCAGTTAGAGCTTGTAATTGCTAAAATTAATGTACCTGTAACTTTTCATTATTCCAAGATATTAGAACTCTCCAATAAACAGTCTACACAAGAAAAGAAAAAGAAAAATGTCTTGACCTTCTCAGAGCTCAATGACCTTGAATTTGTCAAGATGAAGAAGCATGCAGGCTTTTTTCTGAACTGCTCAGAAATCGATTCAACACTCCTGTCAAAATGTACGAAAAACATTAGCCAATTTAATTCCTTCCATCGGGTTCTAGGTTAGCGACTTGCCAACTATCTCAATGAAAGATTCATGATAATTTTTGTGTTGACACAACAAGTTCAGTTTCATGAGAAATCATGCAAAACTAACCATTCGGTTAAAACCTCTACGTCATGAACAGTTTGTGTCCCGGTTGGATCATCATCAAGAACAACCAGTGTCTTCGAGTTTCCCATGTTTAGTCTATGTATGTCAGCTGTAGGGTCAATAGGCCATTCAGATGGAAGAGATTTCAGTAGGTCTTGTTTTTTCAGAACAGGAAGTCGCCCTTCGACTTTAATCCCAGCAAGGGTTTCATATACCTATAAATATAATAATACGGTTTTAGTTACTTACAGCTAAATGAGTCACACCAAACATATACTAATCTTGATACTGTTGTAGCTCCACATTTCCATTTATAGTTAATAAAAGATACGTAGCAAACATACGTAGATCTTGCGTCCAATAGTTCATATGCTATAAGAGAAAATTTCAAAATATTTCATAAACTGTAATATTTTCATTTACTAGCAAACGTTTGAAGTTAAAAGAGGATTTCCATTGTTTATAGAGACGGAAACTAACAGCCAAAAGTCGTCTCAAATTCAACCGCAATTTTGGTTCTAGAAACAAGTACACATGAAAATTATACCTTCACCACTCCAGCGTCATCTATTCGTCCCCAGCCCGCAGCAGAGCCTGTAAATAAATGAAAGTATTTCTAAGCATACTTGTCACCATCTGTATGGGGCATAAAGGAATAGGAACTATAGTAGTAGTAAAGGTTAATTGAGAACAAAGATTGGAGGATACCAGCTACAAATAGCTGGTGTGCCACTGTTGATATATGGAGTGGAACTTTTCGGGATGAACCTTCTCGGGTAACAATTCCCTACAGTCACAACTCTAGCATAAGTTAAGAAAACAAAACAAGTTTACAAATTGATTACAGTTACTAATCTTACCAAATCCTTAACAAAAATATCAAGAGCAGAATATGGAGTATAATCATTATCCAGCATGTGCGGAACACGATTTTCAAACATCCTGCAAGATGTAAAATAAGAACCATTATGAACTAACAGGCTAACACAAATGCTTTTCTCATAAACTTGTAAAAAAGATATCAACAAGGAAAAGCACATGGCTTCATGAAGACAAGGCTTTAGGCTTAAAATAGTCAACATTTTGCAGAGCATCAGAGTGATGCACTTTTAATCAGAAATGTTAAAGCCGTTGACGGTAACACAAAATTTTCCAGAGAAAATTATGCCCTAAAGATCTACGGAATGCATACCAAGATGTTCCACCGCTGTTGGAAATAACATCGAATAGCTTTCGAGTATTCAGACCTAACCGAGCTCCGAATGCCATGGCCTCGGCAGCTGATGCAATATGAACTCCCGCAAGCAATTGATTGACCATTTTTACACCACTATAGAACATCAAATGAACAAGTAACAAAGAAAGTGAAGGATGTCAGTAAAGAAAGGATCGTGATAGTGATTACATAACATCAAAACAAACTACCTTCCTGCCCCACAACCTCCTTTAATCACGTAGAGCTTCTCACTTAATGCTGCTCAACAGATAATATAATCAGGCACATCCAGGTTATGATGTGAACAAGAAATATTTCAGCAGAAAAGTGAAAAGGAAATCGTCACCTGATAACACAAGTCCCGCAGACTTAAGTGCTTCATCAGTACCTGAAGCCATTATCTGAAAAATAATACAACTTCAGCTTCCTTACAGACACATTAGATAGGTTTCTAGACTTCATACCGTAAGTTCCCCCATGGCAGCCCTCTTCACACCACCAGATACAGGAGAATCAACCAGCTTTAGGTCCTTTCCCTCATCTGCACCATTACCCAAATATAAAGAATAAATCATAGAACGTCAATCAGGTAACGGTAAAGATTATGATGAAAGTAAAGTTGACCATCCATAATGAAACAGGTACTACTGTAGCTGCTTACTGAAAACACTTACGTCAATAAGGATTTTCCTATATCATTAAGCAAAGAAAACTTACTTTCTAGACGCCTTTCAAGTTGGCTAACAAATGCCGGAGAAACTGTTGACGCAAGTACAACAGTTGCTCCAGATGGAATACCTGAAAAATATTTGAAAGAAAACATAGAATAATTAGCTCTGACCTCCAGTACTAAAATCTAGGACACAGAGATATACCTTTAACCGCGCCAAGATGTCCGTACAGGACATCCTCAGCCTGAACCTCGTTTGTTACCATAATTACAAGAACATCTACATCTGTAGGAGCAGAAACAGATTATAAGTATGACTTCTGGGGAAATGACTGGATATCAGGGGAATAAGCAGAACTTTCATCTTAAAAGTGCTGAGAACTACATGACACATCTACACTGTAATCTATCTACTTCTGGGGAGTACCTTTTGTCACCTCAGCTGGAGAATTTGCCACCAGTCCCCCAGCACTCTCAAATCTGACAAGCGTTGGCTTGTATACCTAAAATTCAGATCAGAATCAACATTCGGTTAACAAAGTTGCACGCACGATTACTTCTTAAGAGTGATAAAACAGCGTTTCTTTTTAAAGTTAAGTCACCTATTACTAACACCTCAAATTAAAGGAATCTATGAATGCATTACAGCCAAAAACCTAGCGTGAGGCAAACCATGTGCCTCTATAAACTAGGAAACTACTAGCGGATAAGGCATGTTGTATATATACCACTGACTCATCTATACATCGAATCCCTAGAGCATTCACAGTAGAGAGACTTACGTCATAACCACGGACAGAAAATTTTGATTTCAACAGGTGTGCTGCCATTCCAAAACCCATTGCTCCAAGACCAATAAAACCAATTCTATTCACAGGCTTTGCTTGAGAGACAATTTCTTTGGCCAAATCCTCTGGCTTGTAAAGTTCTCTATTGGCTGCTTCTAATATGCCAACACCATGTACTTTTTCCCAGATCTGAGCAATCATAATGTGAACCTTTCATTAGAGAGTTATGTGTCATGTAAATGGTCTATGACAGTATTTTCCGTTCAGTTACAATCTCCACAAATTTCCAAAGAACTAGAAAACAGATGAAGGAAACTTTAGTGGGAACCTCCAATGAAGTAGTTGTATCATCTCCCTGCATCTGTGATATTCCTGGAGAAGGGAAAGTTATGCATATAGTTAAATAAAGGGAAAAAGGTCGTTATCATTGTCAAAAGAGGACATAAGATCATATTGATTTATACCATGGATTAGTTGTTGGCGTCCAACTGCTAAAAGTGGGACAGGAAATGGGAGCGATTTGGCTTTATCTTCAACAATGCCCTTGCCATCGGAAAGTCAGTTAGCGTCTCATTAGTCACATATGCTAAACATCAAGACTTAATCTTAGTAAGGAAATAAAATAAATTGGAGCTAAATTTGCATTTCTCTCTTTCTTATTTTCCTGTGAACCAAAAGAATGACAACGATACAAATACAATATTACTTTCAAGTTGATGTATCATACCAGATTCTGAGAGAGAACATCCAGGAAACGACCCTCTATATCATCTTTTAGCAACAACGGAATATGATTTTTGTAAATCCTGAGACAGCCATGATCAAAAGACGGGCATGTCAATTTGGCATAAACATTCAGATTCAATGGGCCTAAATGAGAAGCTAAAAACAAATCAATTTGTATTCCAATTATATTTGGTAAACAAGAAACCATGCTATAGTTACAACATACTTGCAACAGTCAATTCTCGAAACTTCCAGAATTAGACTATTCAGCTTATTGGTTTTCCCTCCTCTAAATGAGTGTATACTAAAGATCTAGTAGTACATGAAATGTCGTCAACACTGTAACCAATAACAGTCCTACTATCAAAATATCTCTCCAATTTGGTACTGGAAGTTCTTTTTATTACTCATAGCGGAAGGAAAGTCCTTGTAGCATAACGCATACCATGAATTTCCAGCAGCATTGGAAATGATGTCGTACAGTATCCACGGATGCACACCCGCCTGAGAACCTAAAGATATAGCCTCCACGGCAGCAACAAGATGAATGCCCTCAAGCAGCTCATTCACCATTTTAACCTTACTGGTTCAGAAAAAAAAACCAACAAGATCAGTGGGCTAGCCTATAGTGCAGGGGAATAGTTAGATTCATCAAAGGTCTTGTTTCATGCATAATATGACCAGAGATCTCATAGATTTCATAATAATTCGGCAAATAACTTGAGCATCATGATTGATATGACTCGAGATGAGGAAATAGGCAGTCAAACTCTTAGAAGTTTTAGTGATCACGAAAAGGTTATATATGACCTGGAAAGTTCCATACCTTCCAGCACCAATTTCTCCCTCAAATGTGTAAAGCTTCTGACACATTGCTGAATAAAACAAAGAAATTGTCTCAGTGACAAAACTAATTCTCAAAAGTCTCCATCTTAAGAGGGTCTAAAATCTAAATACTAGAGTTAACTTTTTTTACCAGTTAGATAGGGTTGTGCTCTTGTGATCGAATCTGATCTTCCAGATGCTATTATCTTATAAGTTTGAAAGAAAAGAGTTACTACAAGTACAGTAAACGTACGACTTTAAAAAATGAATGGAGGATCAACGAGCACAACAGTACTCCTCCACCAACGTAACAAACTTAGCAAGGAAAAGAGAATATATACCATTAGTTTTCCATCAAGAAGCTCAGACATCCCTTTTAAAACATAGGCATCGACTACAAAAATCTGTTCTCTATCCTCTGCAATAGAAACAAATCCCATTTTCAGTTCACAGCTGAAAAGCGCCAAAATACGGAGATGAAAGGCAAACCACAAGCCTCAAAGTATCAAATTGAAACCTGTAAGTTGTTTCTCTAGGTTCTGGAGGTGCAAAGGCGATATTGTTGAAGACAAAAGCAATACAGCGCCCTTCTGTAGACCTGCGAGAAAAAAACGACGCATACAGTCTCCTCCTACAAAATAATTCTGAGGTAAAGTTCATAAACTGTGAGGTAAAGAATCTTAGGGAATACCTTTCATAACACCCTCATCACCAAAAATAACATCTTGAATTTGGTCAGGGTGGGATAGTAAAACAACCACGGCTGCTGCACCTGATTAATTAAGAACAAAATACAGAAGATAGAGGAAACAAAGTAAATAACACATGA
Source organism: Camelina sativa (assembly GCF_000633955.1). Taxonomy (NCBI): domain Eukaryota; kingdom Viridiplantae; phylum Streptophyta; class Magnoliopsida; order Brassicales; family Brassicaceae; genus Camelina; species Camelina sativa. The sequence continues at coordinate 8,743,637 of NC_025698.1, forward strand.
CACAAAACAGTATCGAAAGTAATAAACAAAGCCATGAAACGAGATAGCAGCAGAAACACAACAATATGGTTTGCATGTACAGAGGCTAACAAAAATTGCATTTTCCCTTGAGGTATGATCTTATTTTCAACGTTTCTTTACCTTTCCCAACATCTGCAGGGCTGTCACATTTGTGTCCTCCCAATACAGTGAACTTCTCCACCAATTCTGTACTTATCTGTGGAATTAGACACAACAATTCAGCTTTCCTCCTTATAATTTGCAATAGACAGAGCAATAATCAACAAAATCCCGCACTACTAATCAAATCAATTTCACTTGTTTCAGTTCGATTGAACTCCTGGGAGATATATAGACTAAGAATTTTGAAATTACTACAAAATCCACAAATTTCACATGTTTGGTTCCGAATAATTGAAACCCGATCAACCTGGTTTTTCCAGAGTAATATCCCCAAAAAAAAAAAAAAGTTGGAAGCAAACTGACCTCGAATGCTTGAACCTTAAACCCAGAACGAAGAAGAGAAGAAGCTAACTCGAAGTTGAAAGAATCAAGACCAACAAACCCAACAACGCCACCATCACCTCCCATGTTCTCCGATCACCCCCCGTTTCCTCCTCCGATTGTAATATACAACAGTCAACGAGCCAATTTCATACGCATCTCTCTCTGTCTCTCTCTCTAGATATATATATATATATATGAACTAGCTATTGTTATTATTTAGCTAAATTGAGATTAATGCATCGTACACTCATACGTGGAAAGCCATATCCTAATGCCTAAGTTTTTAACTTATCTGCCAAAAACAAAAAAAATTCTCAAAACAGGAAAAAANAAAAAAAAAAAAAAAAAAAAAAAAAAAAAAAAAAAAAAAAAAAAAAAAAAAAAAAACGAAAATAATTTGTATTGATTAGGTGAAGAGATTTGAGAACATGGGGTGAGAAAACTACAAGAAACCATATATGTCTGTTATGATGTAATAATAATGATAGGCCCATTTATTTAAGGTTACGTCGTATCATTCGTCTTTCTATACAAACGAACACCAAAACTCTTACAATTGGCAACTCTTGTAATAAAAATGTAACGATATTCGTATCATTCGTCTTTCTACATTGATTTTTGGATTTGGGATTTTTAACGAATTTAAGTCAAGTCAAAATTTCACTAATCCAGAGCTTAGTCTTCGTTCAAAAGCGTAATGATAGGATCAAGAAACCATATTATCTCGAAAAATCAGGTAGATTGAATTCAAAAAAACCAAAATTTATAACCACCGAATGCGTATATATATATAACCGCATTTGTTTACAACTTTTACATCGATTCTTACAAGCATCTAAAGATAGAAAGAAGATAAAAGACAAAACAAAATTTAAAAAATGGAGGTTGTTAGATTCGCCGTCGCCGTCTTTCTTGTAGTTTGCTCCGTTACGTCTTCTAACGCCGCGACTACACCTACACCACCTAGCGGTGGTGCTGGAGGAGGAGACGCGCACGCATTGCCGTGTATACAGAAACTGATGCCTTGTCAGCCGTATCTTCACTCGGTGAGTCCCCCGCCTCCTCCGTCGTGCTGCATGCCGTTGAGGGAGATCGTCGACAGTGACGTGATGTGTCTCTGCTCCGTCTTCAACAACGTCGATATGCTCAAATCGCTTAACCTCACTAAAGAAAACGCTCTCGTTCTCCCCAACGCTTGTGGCGCCAAAGCTGACGTGTCTCAATGCAAAAACAGCGCCGGTGGTGAGTATAACATCACAACACGGCGGCGTTTTGGTTGATTATAATTAGCCTATTGTGACGCCTTTTTGAATTTCTTAATTAAGCCTAATGCGACATTAATTCTTCTTATCTCTGTTGATTGATTCTGTGTTGTTA
>NC_025698.1:8751828-8759675 GCF_000633955.1 Camelina sativa
GTTTTGGTTGATTATAATTAGCCTATTGTGACGCCTTTTTGAATTTCTTAATTAAGCCTAATGCGACATTAATTCTTCTTATCTCTGTTGATTGATTCTGTGTTGTTAACGAAGGTACTACTCCGTCTTCGTCTTCGACACCGCCGGCAACCCCGAAAACTCCTCCGGCATCTTTCACCGGTAACGAATACACATATTCAAATAGTAATTCAAATCTTTAAAAATAAAAATAAAAAATCAAATTTAAATATCATTGTTATGGTTTTCTTATGGGGCATATTTTGTTTTCGTCTTTTTATATATAAAAAATAGTGGAATATTTTAAATTTAATTTTAAAACGCATGAACAGGAAGCGGTTCCACCGGAGATTCAGCTTCTTCGACGACCAAATCAACAAGCTCAGCTCTGGCCATCAACTTCGCGGGACTAATTAGCTTTGCATCGGCTGTCGTGGCAACACTCTTCTTCTGATCTACGTTCTTAATTATATTTATTTCACGGACGTCTTTTTTTATTAGGTAGGTTTTCATTTGTTGGAAAAATAATCAGACCAATATATTTCGGCAACATTTTTATTTTCAACTTAAACTGATTATTCATATGTAACAAGAAATTCAAATAATAGTAACAACTTTTTTTTTTTTTTGAAAAAGAAACTCTTTACCAATAAGCAGAGCATACTCGTATTATTTATCTATCTACAGTATTAAACCTTTTGCATTTATAGGATTCCTAAGCATGTACACATCAGTGCAAACTAAAAATGAAATATGTTAATAACGTTACAATACGAATCACTAGTTTACAAAGACATATATATCTCATTTTTTTCTTCTTAATGTGTTAACATACAAATCACTAGTTTATAATTTTGTATACCTCGTTAGAGTTTGATAGCTAACTTTTTTGGAAGCTAGCTTTTCAGCTCCTGTCAAGATTTTGACATTGCAACTCCCAGATAATGTAATAATTATTTCCTGATTTAAATATGTTGACGATAGCTAATTGAGATCCCCTTTTCACTTTAGTTGCTAAATGGATGTGTTTATATAATGTTATCCGAGTGTTTGTGACTTTGTGTTATTTAATTATTTATATAATAAATCATTTTGACAGTTCATCAAATGGGTTCGATTCAATTTGTTTTATTTTATAGATTGAAGCCAACAAAACGAGCAAGAAACAACAAAACAAGTAGAGTCCAAAGTCCAGGGCACTTTACAAAATAAAATCACATAATTCGAACTGATGTGATCTCCGACAGCGACAAATACATATATGCAGGTCACATTAGTGTTTGTGTATCCACGAGATTTCAACAAAATTTGATATATTGTACATCTATAAAGCATTATAATTGATACTAATTTGTGTGTTAGTATGTTTTTACACATACATATGCAGTTTATATAATTTTCTAAATCAACTACAAATTATTAATTATAAATTTATAAACATTAATCTATAGAGTAACATGAATTTATATGTCTACATCTGAATACCAAATCTACATTATACATGATTATATATGGCATGCTTTTTATAATGCTTTTAGTTTTTAATAATACAAATTAAATGTTAAAGATCATATAAAATTGTGGCACCTAACAAATTTGCCTTTTATTATATATGTATGATGGATGTATCCAGACAACTATAGAGCTGTATATATATGATAAGATTATTTTGTTTCATGGTACCGACTTATGTAATCTTTGTTTTTGGCTTTTGGAATTTCTAAAAACAAATGAACTAAATTTATATTATAAATATCAGTATATCACAAGTATAAAAATGAAAATAAAAACAAAACGGAGGGAGAAGCCATGTCTAATGATGAGTTAGGTAGCGTCGTGACTCGAGCTCAGCCCAATCGCCCAGCTCTTCACAATCACCCCCATCCTTCATCCATGTGCTTTTTCTTCTCTCTACTCTATCGTATTTAATCCAAATGTTTTTTATTCACTTTTATCCTATTGTGTTAAAACAAATTTCACAGCATATATGTTGGTGTAAAACCAGAAAATTAATAATCTACTGATCTCGATTAAATTAGGTTTACCAAATAAAAAATGGCTTGCCGTTTGTATTAGTTTTAGTGGTTTAGTGATGCACGGGTTATGTAACGTGGTTTTTTCCATTTAAAATTCAGATTATTATAGCTAATATGAATTGGATGAAATTTTAGTTTATCAACTTCAACAATAAACCATAACCAACTTAACCCATATATATGTAACTACGTACTACTTGATGTCAAAAATAATTTTAGATGTATTTACCTTTTCTAGGAGATAACTAGTTAATTAAATATATGAATTGAGCTCATATTTGGAGACCACTAATGCGGGATTTTGAAAACTCGATTATTTCTTCTGATCATCGTATATATCATCAGTCATCTCAAACTACTGTTTTCTTATCTTTAATTAATCACATTATGTATCAAACACATAAAAAAGAAGAACACACACACACACTTGTGTTATGATGACAATAGTTAATTTTGTATATGTTGATTAAATACCACCACTTGAAAATTTCTATAGTTGATTTATCGGACGGCCGAAAACTGTAAAAAAGTCAAATCTATTTTGCTAGTTACTCTTACTCTTACCGCCTTGATTCATGCTGTTTTGCTGACAGAAAACATTTAGTTCTAAATGACCTTTGTCACAGCAAAAAGTCACACCTTAATATACATTTAATATTTGTAATCTCTTTTTGTTCCGTAGACCGAAACATTTAACAAATAAGCAGCTGGTCTTATAAGGGATGAATCTGATTAATTATCGAGTTTTGACTTGATTATATGAAAATTTATTATGTAGCGGCCAATATGTATACGTGAATTAATGAATTAGTGTTGTTGAAACGAAAACCTTACTTTTTTGTAGTTTAATAACTTAAATTGCATCTATCATATCAGATAAAGTCCCAATAAAGTTAAGAAGCGACAACTATATTACGAAGAGAAAGAAGATACACAGTTGTACACAACCAGCTAACAAAAATTAATTAATACTTAACTATCACTTAATCCCTAAACTAATGCAACTATTTATATACACATAATTATAAAGCCAGCCCATTCCTCGAAACTTCTCTCTCTCTTTCTCTGTCTCTTCCTCTCGTTCTTCTACTCTGATCATCATAATAATGGGGAACACATCTTCTTGCGCACCATTGATCATATCATCACACTCATCCTCTGGAGTAGTCAAAATCTTGGCTCCGTTAACGGGAACTCTCGACGTTTTCTCAAAACCCATCAAAACCTCCGACATCGTCTCTCGAAACCCTGGCCACTTTATCACCGACTCAACTCTACTCCAAATCGGCCAACGAGTCACCGCCGTGTCTCCTGACGATTTTTTACGGCCGAGACGACATCTCTACCTCCTCCTCCCGACCGACATGCTCTTCTCTGTCTTAACACACGAAGAACTCGCTCTCATCTCCGACAAAGCCGCGGAGACACTCAACGAAAGCCGGTATAACCATTTGAAAAGAATATTCCCGGTTTGCATCTTTCCGGTGACCGGAGATAGAAGAAGAAACTCATCATCAGTTGATGATGATCAAGATGATCACGGTGGTGTGGAAATAAGACAAACCCTAGAAGAGAAGGTGCTATACGAATCGAAACATGGATCTTGGAGGCCTAAATTGGAGACGATCGTGGAAAGCTAAATGCCTAATATCTCAAGGATCGTTAAATACTTCACATAAATCAAATTTTTAATCATAGACGAGAGTATTTTGTTCTTTTTTTTTTTTTCTTGATTTTTTTGTCCGAGGCTGTGGTTTTGTTCACCATTTGAATTTCCGTCTAGATTAGTGATTCAATTTGTAATTAAGTTTTGATCAATATATATATAGTGGACATCCTATCGGGAGGAGGATAACTAGTTCATTTGCCGTCGTTTTAATTGCATTTACCACAAATAAATCCATAACTAACAGAATTAGGATTATCAATTAGTTTTACGGTATTCAGTTGTGAAAAGCCTATCAACTATACGTTTTATATGAGCATTGTAATTCACTAATTTGTAAATTAGACTCTCTCCAGTTTTTTTTTTGTCTTTCTAGAGTTTTGCACACAAATTAAGAAAATAGATCAATGTTCTATTATACCACTTTTTAATATATTTTCTAATTTTTTTATTGGTCAAAACATTAAAATAATTAGAATAAAATTGATATTTTTACCAAACAAATGTATTGGAAACTTAAAACGACAAATATTAGTAAACAAATTTTTTTACTCTAAAATGACAACTAAAAAAACTAGAAAGAATAGAAATTAGCATGATTTTTTTTCTGAGTACTAGTTTTTTTTTTTTTTTTTTTTTTTATATGTTTCTTTTGGGGTAGTCAGAATATACATCTCTAGCTTTGGAACACGTATTATTTCATAGACGTGCATTGAACGCAAAAGGGTGTTGGTAAAGTTTACCAAAACAAAACAAACAAACAAACAAATCCTATTTGTGGTAACCTTACATAGTTTCATGTAAATAAGTGACTTCGACTGGATACACTTTAGCTTGACGCAGTTGAAGTAATAATCCGACGGCTATGATGAGTCTGGATTTTTCTTTGTTAGATAAAAAGTGATATTGGTCAACGAATCAAAGACTTGGGTTTCTGGTAAACCAGATTGTAGGTACAGCTATTTTAGTATTTGGTACGTATATATATATATATATAGTTTCAACTTTGATACGTTATACGTAATACTTTATCAAAAAAGAGAAAAAATGTTGGTACGTATAATATGTATACATCCAATATTTAATTAATATGAGCTTGAGAAATTGATTGGAATTATTCGCAGATACTCTGAATATAAAAGATATCGCCAGCCGTTCCATAATTAAAAGGAAGATAATAGAAAGGACCTACGCAGTTTTTTCTTCTTCATACACTACTTGGCCAAAAGTCTACCTACAACTATCTGAGCATACGTTGATTATCACCATTTATCATAATACCATATGTATATATAAGAAAACAAAAACGATATTAAAAATAGAGATATTTGGCAAAATGATGCATTTTTCAAACATAATTAGGAAACACGTACATTCACTATTTATAATTGGAAAAAAATATATTCACCACTGTTCAGCTATTTCCACACCCATTTTTACCATTAAAGATTCTACTTAATTACATCATATGCCATTGTTTTCCATTTTCTTCTTTTTTTCTTGATATTTCAAATAATTGGTAATATAATTTTATTTAAACTTTTTAAATACAAAAAATCTATGTTTTTTTCTTTACAATTTCGTATGAATTTTAATTAATAATTTTAAAATAAATTATATAAATATTTTGTATCCGTACACATTTTTAAGTGTATAAATGTCTATACACATTATTATGTGTACAGATGTCTGCAATGTTTTTATACAAATTACATCTGTAAAGTTAATAATGTGTACAAACATCTGTACACATAATAATGTGTATAGACATCTGTACACATACTAAGGTGTACGGATACAAAAGATTTATGTAATATATTTAAAATTATTAAATAAAATTCATATCATATTGTTAAAAAAAATATATATTTTTTTTGTATCTAAGAAGTTTTCTAAAAATAGATTATATTAACAGTTATTTGAATAATTATGATTGGAGGAAAAAAAGCTTTATTTCTTACTCACAATACCCATTTTTGTAATTTTCTAACCAAACCTATGTCCCACCATTTTTCCCTATCTCACAAACTCTCTATTACACAACACCTTATTTTTCCAATTTTAAATAGTGAATGTATTAGTTTTCCAATTAAGTTTCTAAAATGTACTAATTTGCTAACAAATGCTCTTTTAAGCTTTTGGCACGTATTTTTTTTTTTCTTTTGTAGTATTTACTATTCCATATTTAAATTGAATTCCGTTTATATAAAATATAACAAAAAAACAAAAAAAAATGAACTTAATCTAGAAACCAGACCAAATCAACAACATTAGCTCTCCCTGAAAAGAAGGTGATCCGGCCGGACCTTCCAGTACGGTTACCTTATACTTACTCGATAATAATTTTCTTTTTCTGAATTGATAAAAATATCAATAAGATGGAAAAACATGGCAGTGTCGCAGGGGCTAGGCCCATTAATAAGATTTCGACTGTATCGGAGTTTGGGTTTCTAGAAGACACTGAAAAAAACAGCAAACTATGTGAGTCATAATATATTTACTTAAAGAAATAAATGTTGAGAAAAAACATGAAGGAATCGCCTAATACCGTGTTTTGTGTCAGGGACGACGAGTATGTGGATGAGCACACTCTCTCAGTACTTTTTTTACAAACCCCACAAACAAACAAAAATGAGGTCCCTATAGCCTATAACCCACTTGCTCAGCTTCTTCACGCGCCTAGGATTCGCGTGTCTCACACACCCTTTCTTCCGTGTCTGTGCCGAGGTTTTTTTTTTGTTTGTTTACGAGTTGACCTTTTTTTTTTTNGGTTTTTTTTTTTTTTTTTTTTTTGTGCAAATTGGTTGAGGATGTCTAAGTTTGATTTTTCTTTGACGAAAAAAACAATTTCTAGAAAATCAACGAAATACTCGTGTACCAAAAAAAATAAAAAATAACAGTCAAAGGAAACAGTTGTTATGTAAGGGGATTGTACTAGTGGAGATCAGGGGATTGTCTCGTTAATAACAGTCAGATCATACAACAAAAAAAAAAACAGAAAAGGAAACAATTGTTATGTCAGATTCAGTTAAACCAAACAAAACCAAGAACATAACTCAAAAAACCGGGAAAATATTGAGTCAATAGCCGGAGAAATATATATAATTTGGAAGAAATGGAGCAATTTGATTGATACTCTTTCTCTCCCACAAAGATTGATGTTTTGAGATATTTTTTGTTCCACAAAAATAGATGTTTTGTAAATTTCAAGAAATAATTACTGAAAATATTTAAAATTTTGAATTGTTATTAGTTTATATTTTCTCTCTTTATCAAAAAGTAATTATAAATTAATTTATAAATAAAAATTAAATTTTTTTTTAATATGTGTGAAAGTGTTAAAAATTAGATGAGATAGAGTAAGTATTTTTTTTTTTTTTTAAAACTAAAAAAAAATATAGTTAAAACGAAAAGGTACCTGAAGCGCGTGGGAAGTTCCATATAAAGAAGGATAGAGATTTGTCCTAAAAACAAATTCGCATCTCTCTCTCTCTCTCCTTTTGTTGCTTATCCGTTTCATCTCTCTCTCTCTCGGACTTCCTTAAATCGATTCCCCCGAATCCGAGAGCAGAGCCTCTTTTGATTCGAAACTCTCTCTCTCTCTCTCTCTTATTCTGAATTCGTCGTGGTTCATCCATCGGTAAATTGGGATTCAAGAAAACATGACAGGCTTCTCTGTGTCTCTTTTCGTCTCAAACTTGTCAAATGTCGCCTCGTATTTATCTCCGATCTTCGAGAGCATCCCTTCCACGAAAGTTGTCCCGGCGCAGATCGAGAAGGTTGTCTCTTTGGTCTCTCGTACCGGTAGAGATTTGCAGCGTTACGATACCTCCGGCTATCGTCAAGTCGTCGGGTTCGTCTCTTCCTAACCCTTAAATTTTACCCCCCAATTCGAAAATTGTCGTAGTCGGTGGTTCGAACTCGTAATTCTTTAGGATGAAAGCTAAATTTGGTATTGTTATGTGGTGAAAAAGTTGCAATTTTTAAAAATTTCAATGTTTCTTTACAAGATCGTTAATTAAACCGTTAATTATTATTACTAATCCCGCGACAATTTGGAATTTTTTTTTTAACCGCGCGCGGTTGTCAAAAACGTGTGACTTTTTTTTCAAAATTGGAGGACGATC
>NC_025698.1:8759899-8777212 GCF_000633955.1 Camelina sativa
TGTGTGCAGATGTGTACCGTACAGATACAAGAAACAAGAAGTCAATGGGATTGAATCCACAGAAATCGAAGTTCTTCTGATCAGTGCTCAAAAGGGCAAAGGAATGTTGTTCCCAAAAGGTGGTTGGGAGATGGATGAATCAATGGAGGAAGCAGCTTTGAGAGAGACGATCGAAGAAGCGGGTGTTACAGGAGAGCTTCAAGGGAAGATTGGGAAATGGCAATACAAAAGCAAAAGACATAACATCATTCACGACGGATACATGTTTGCTCTCCTTGTTTCTCAAGAGTTTGAGCTTTGGCCCGAGGCCGAGATTAGACAACGCAGATGGGTCAGTTTGGATGAAGCAAGAGAAGTTTGTCACAACTGGTGGATGAGAGAAGCTCTTGAAGCATTCGTTAACCTGAAATGCCTAACCAACGATGAGAGTTGGAACCTGAATTAGTAGTACGATGTTGTTTAGAGTTGGTGGAACAGAGCTTTTGACTTTGAAACCCCTCTACATTGAGCTGATGCTTCCTGAGGGGATTCATTTGGTCACAGCATCTCTCTCTCTGTCTCTTGAGAGGTGTGGAATAGTTTTGATTGTTAGATGAAAGTCAACTTTTGTCTTCTAATTTTATTCATTCTTTTGTACTATTTGATAATTCATTCATTCTTTCATTGTGAATAAAATAATAGACAGGTTCCTTTTAAAACGTTTTCTAACTCGATCACTTAACTTAATCATTTTTCATTATACCCAATGCTAAAACCATCACACTTGGGAAACATGAATAAAGAAGCAAACATTACTACTAACTCCCTCCTTTCAAAAACATGTAGACAAAGGTTCAAGGGTAAACATTGAAACCGTCTAATATCTCACATTATGTGATGAGATGAACCAAGTTTTGCTTTACAAAGCAACATTAGTTAAACAACCAAAAAAATGAAAATCGAGCAACAATGAACAAACAGCACCCAGACCAGCTACTGATCATCGCCTTGGTAAGCTATTGCCTCACCAATAGCACCCATGAGATCAGTCTCTACTGTGAACCCACCACAATAGATTACTCAAAGAGTTTCCATTATCGAAATTATTTAATCTCTGAATCTTCTTAATAGCGCCTTTTTTGTCGTAAAGACTTTCCAGAGCATATACGAATCCTTTCCAGCCTTCTCCGACGTCGTCTCTTTGCAACGCAGGCAAAGTCCATGTCACAAGCTGTTTCACGAATTGTACATCTGAGAAGAGAATTTCCGACACCGGAAGTATCGGTAATAGCTGTATCCCGAGCCTACACTCTTTCCACTCCTTAGGCCCGAACCATAGGCTACTGTCTCGCTTTGTAGACCACAAAACACCAACCACACGATTCTCAGCCGTGAAATCTTTAGGATACATAGCGTCACCTTCCTTCACCTGCCAACCAAAAAAGAAAACATAGTGATCAAATTGAAACTGTTGTCGTCTGAATCGGTTTCAAGAATACTGTAATCAAAATAAATCCTCATTAGGAAAAGAAAAATTACTAGTATGTTTTGGTTTGGCGTCAAAAATTATGGTTTGGTTTGACAATCCAATAACCGTATCCAAGAAGAGTTAAACCAAGTTTCTTGGGGTTTGGTTCAGTTAAATTGAATGAAAAAATATCGTTACCTGCCACCACATCTTCGCGGCGTGTATCTCAAGCGTCATGATCGTTGAAGCCGTCTCCACCAGATGCGTGTCCCCGTAAGCTAGCCCTAACAAAGCGGCGGAGTAATAAGCGTTTACGGCCTCGCTCGTGCTCTCTTGATTCCTTCCGTCCCAGAACTCCGTTAACCCTCCAGCCCAAGAGTGTAGCTTGAAATGATCAAAATTTCTGAAACGCGGATAACTAGAATTCGAATGACCACCAATTTTTCCAAGTGTCATGACATCCCCCATTAGACTGTACGCTTGAGCTCTGTATCTCTCTCCCCACAAAGGATCTAACTTAGCAAGCACGGCAATAGCGTAGAGAAAATACCCTACATGATAATGATGATCATTATATATTCCGAACCCAAAATCAGCATGTGAATCTTTTGATCCTAGCTTCGTGACCAAACCTCCCCATTTAGGGTCATAGAGAAACCCGTTTGGTTTAAAACTCCCATCTAACCACGGCTGAATCATGTTCTTCAGGTAAGTTGTAATCTTCGGAATCACATCGAGATAGCAAACTTCTTCCGCTATTAAAGCCAATCTCGCTGCTCTGGCGATCAACTTCCCATAGAAATATGACGAACTCGTGACCTCAGCTGAGGAATTCAAACCGTTAACATCTTTGACGAGAGCCGAGATGATCTCTTTGTGTGAATCTTCTTTTACTCCCTTGATTGAGTGCCACGTCACTGAAACAGGGTCTGGTTTAAGAACCCATGAATCTCCGACAACACCTACCAAATCTCCGTCGATGCTTTTGTACCGTATTTTGTCTAAAACGGTAAATGAACGATCGTCTCTTGCTAAAAGTTTGAGATGGAGAGGATGAGCAAGCATCAGCAGATCTCCAGAGTCTCTCTTCTCCCACTTATACTCCAAAGCAAAAGGCGTTTTGAAATCAGCTTCACCGGAGACAGGGTAACAGCAACTGAACCTGTCGAGAGTCGTTTCGAAATCTTGATTCGAACCGGGTAACACGGCGATTCGGATTACACCCGTAAACACACCACGGCATTTAATGAAAGAGTCGCCGTGTTTGAACAGATTAATCGGCGAAGAGGCGTAGATGAGCCATTTCTGATTGTTGGTGAGATTCGCTGAAAACTTCGTAGATGAGTTTCGAGAAAATGACCTGACCCCATGGCTAGTTGAGATAGTGATCGAGGTTCCTGAGACAGAGCAAGTTACAAATGGGCTTCCTCTGACGAGGAAGAAGCTGAGGTTAGAGGAAGGGAAATCAAGAGTCACGCCGAGGTCGCTGAATGAAGAGATCAGATGAGACTTTCGAGGATTCGGATTGGGTCTGTTTGAACCGGAGATGATGATATCGGCTTTGAATACCTCGTAGATGTAATCGGAGTTAAGAAACAGAGATGGGTATGAGATGGATAGAGGAATCCACGGATTTTATGAGGTAAGGGTGGATATACTCAGCCTGGTCACCTTTTTTGAGTGTGAAGTTTTGAAAGAAGGAGTTCGTGGGAAGAGGGTTTGTGAGGAGATCTTTACTAAAGAAAAGAGAAGGATCCGGTAAAACAGAGGATTTTGTTTCCGGGAAGAGAAACGGAACGTTCTCAGGTCTTGAACTTGAAGAAGCCATTTCTTGAGATAGCTCTGATTTCGCACTCTTTGTTGAATATTGTGTTTTTAGGTCTATTGCTTTCTTGTTTTATAACAGAGAATTAGGATGTATCGTGCCAGTGGGGAAACTGAAACGACATCGGGTTAGAAAAAGAAAGCGCAAAGGTTTTTTTTTTCGATACACGCACCACTTTCACATGCAGTATACCACGTGGAAAATCTAGATCTCCTCAAAAGTCAAAACCTAAAATAGCATCTACGCCGTTAACCGACAAGGCTAAAAATTAGTTTAAATAAAGGCCAAACATGTAAACTAATGGGCCTGGAAAGTATTAGTTTTGTGGCTTAAACCCTAGGACATCGGGAGGGGGATAAACCCTGATTTGTTTTATCTCTCTCTCCAAGGCGCGCGAACGCACGCACGCTTGATCTGATTCTTACAATCCCTACTTTTAAGCGTTTGATGACATATCCCCTTGTCGGATTTTAACTCTCTATATACCTTTGAAAATGGCGGATTCGAGTCCTGAACCAACCGGTGCTACTCCGGCCCCCGTGGGCGTGGGCTCTGATGAGAACGTTACCCAGATTCAGCCGATCCGGATGCCAACCATCGAGGAGATCCGAGCTCAAGAGGTTTGGAACAACTGCGCCGTTCGTGCTGTTACTAGTGGAGTCATGGGTCAGTTTAAATCTCATCTCTTTCTCGAATCTTTATTGATCCATTGCTTCTTTTTTTTCTTCGATTTCATAGGTCAGTGAAAATCACTAAAAACTCTAGTTGAGGATAGTAAAATTGGTTGTACTAAAAACTCTAGTTGAGGATAGTGAAATTGGTTGTACATTCTTTAAATTCGGAGAAAGTGTTCACCTTTTTGAATAGTTGATATGATTCTGAGCTGGTTAATGACTCACTTTAACATTGCACTTATTGTCAGATTTAGTTAGTTGACTTGAGAATGTGAAATCTCGAATCGAATCTGTTGTATACTCTATAAATGCTCTAAATGAAACTATCCTGATATAAAGCTACTCACATAAATGCTCCAATAGCAGAATTTATTCTTAAGTTGATAATGACAATTAGGCAGGCATGTGAAGATATTAAGTTGACTTTTACATTCTCTGTGAATTGGTGGTGTAGGTGGAGGTCTTGGGTTGATGATGGGTCTGTTCTTGGGGGCATTAGATAACCCTATAACAAATGATACGATGACGGCTAGGCAGCAGTTTGTGTTTACAGCAAAACAAATGGGGCAAAGGAGTTGGAATTCCTGTAAGACATTTGCGGTTATGGGTTTGGTTTTCTCAGCAGCGGAATGCATTGTCGAGAAGGTACTTTACTATTGACCTACTCAAATCAAACAAGGAAGCTCCCCTACTGACTCCTAAATTCAAAACCTTGATTGTTCCTTTTACCTCTTTGAAAAAGGCAAGGGCGAAGCATGACACGACAAACACCGCTATAGCTGGATGTGTGACCGGTGGTTCAATGTCCGCTAGAGGTACATCTCTTCCTATCTTTGTATGGACTTTGGATGTTGGATGTTATCTTCATCTATATGCAATGGCATGATTCCCAAACTCAACTCTCCTAGATATAGTTGTTTCTTCAATAATGAGTTCTTCATTTGATCTTTCTTATGTGTTCTTCTCGGTTGAAGTAATTTAAACCACTTTGAAATGTGCTTACGTGGAACATTGTTTCTGAGGAAGTATTAATTGATTGATTTTGTTTCAGGTGGGCCAAAAGCTGCGTGTATAGGTTGCGCTGGCTTTGCAACCTTCTCTGTACTCATAGAGAAGTTCTTTGATAGGCATACATAAGTTAATGAGATATCTAACATACGCCATTGCTGAGATTTTTTTTGCTGCTTAGTGCTTAGTGATATAGTTCATCACTTGAGCACTGGGGGAGAGAAACTAGACTTACAACTTTGAAACATAGAATAAGCAACGGTTGTGTTGATTGAATATTCTTCAATTATTGTTGTTTATTTATTATAGATTTCATTAGACTTGAGGGCTCCGATATTTAAGTAAGTGTTCACAGAAATTAAAGGGCTTGTATTTGCACAAAGTTTTGATTCTCAGAGTTTGGAGTTACCAATGACATTCATTAAACCAGACCTAAAGATTGAAACAGAGTTACAAGTAGATAGGTGGCCAAACAAGTACACTGTAAATTGAGTTTGTATATGAAGAAAAAAGGAACTATCTTCTTGATGTGAAACAACAGAAGAAACTTCATTACAAGAATTACATGTGGTAGACAAGTAAATCACTTACAAATTCGAAATTAGATTTGGTTCGTGGAATGTTATGATCCAAGTCACCCACCAATGGTGAAACAATATGCTCTCGGACCATCATAAATAGATGCTAAACTGTACAAGAAGGTCGCACTTGCGCTAGGAGCATACGCGTGCCCTTCTTCGGCTTTTCTGTTCTTCTGAAGTTACCAGTGACAACGATGATGTAACTTCTCTTTCTGATAGGCATCTCTTGTATGGCCTGAACCCGCTTGCAGGGGGATCACAGGATCCTTGTTTTTCTAAGAAGCTTAACCGTTTCTCAGGATTCTTCTCCAAGTTCTCTGACATTTCTGTAACCGAGCCAGAGCCATTATTAGAACCAGTACAAGACGTTTCCCAAATTCCAAGAGATAGATCAGTGTCAACGTGCCTCGAATCAATGTGCAATGTCAAACCCTTAATCCCAGAGCAGTGATTCTGTTTCGCAGTCATTGATTTACGATCATCAACATCTGTGTTAGAGGATGGTTTGTGAGATTCTTCCGTGACAAGAACAATCTTGCCGAAAAGCACAATGCTTGACATGGGTGTAGAACCATTGACAGCAACCTCTTTGAGGGACTGCTTGGATGTTGCATGGTCATTTGTTTTATTAATAGAAGTTCCACCAATGGATTGGATGTCACTGGTGGACGAGTTAGGAGAAGAGCATCTGTTGTTTTGATCCTCTGAAGCAAACGATGATAGCACTGAGGTTGGAGACTTAGTTCCTTTCTCCATAGCTGACAAATTAGATGGAGGAGACTGAGAATATGGAACAGGGGATTTGCGAGGATAAGGATGTGCCGGTTTCCTCTTTGGACGAGGAGGCGGGATCACAACGGCCTTATTCGATCTTTCACTTATAGTATCAGCTTCCTGAGTCATCTGCGACGAATCAGACAAAATAACAGTCAGATTTCTACAAACTAACTTCATCAGGACTACTGCTGTTTTAGAACATGTAAATATACACAAGACCTTGGAGAAAAACTTTTGAGCATGGCTTCGTATCTGTACAGCGGTTTTCGTACCTATGTGTTCTGCAACAAAAACCAAGACTTAGGTCCTACGGAACTACATGTACAAGCAATAATCTTAGCTCATAATTAAAAGCAAAATGAAGCTTTCAATTCATGAATTAAGTAACCTTGGATTTGACGCCAACCACGACCATAAAGCTTAATAGCTTCAAGAAACCTGTCATGCTCTTCCTCACTCCACTTCTCTCTCTGCTTAGTTACTGTGTACGGTTTCCTAACCTTGAAGAAACAACAATAAACAGAGAGGTTAGACCACATGCAAAGAAAAAACCAGAAACCTGTCGATCTCAATTCTTTTAACAAAACATAGACATACCTTGACAATGTTTTCAGTCCAACAATGACTGGTGGTTCCTTCATTGGAATTGCAACTTCCATTTTCAACATTGCTGCTTAGCTCCTCCTCACTTCGATCCTAAAGTGCAAAATAAAAAAAACCAATGAACATCATCAAATCAAAAGCTTTCTCTCTTCGTATAAATTCGTTAAGCTTTCAGTAATTGCGTCTTAAATTCATCAATCTGTAGTTAAATTACCTCAGCGGCCATTTGGAAATATATTCTGACAAGCCGCTAATTAGATTCACCGGTCTGGTCAGATCGAAGAGACGACAATAAGGAAAAGAGAATAAACTCTCCGCCCGCCCAGGAGATAAAGAAGAGAGAGAACCTACTGTTTTTTTTCAAAAATTTTCTCGAGAAATCAATCAAATTCCCGGAAACAGGAAGATTTTTTTCCCGAGAAAATTACAAAAGTTGAGAAGAGGAGACAGTGAAGAGAGAAGAGAAGGTACCAGAAGCAGAAGGAGCAAGTGACCAATATTTTAAATAGCTGATATGTGCCACGTCACACATCTTTTTTTTTTTTTTTAATGTCAAATGGAAATTTCGAGAAGGTACAGAGTCCAGACATGTTGTGGCTCAGAACAAACCTAACCTATATCACTCACTCTCGCTCCCTTGGCCGTCAGAACCACGCGTGTCTCCCACAAGAATCTCATCTGTTGTTTCTCTTTCTCTAATCCGGGAAAATAATAATGGATAGAAAAGTGTGGTGGTGGTGGAGAGTCGTAGAGAGATTAGGGATATTGAGTTTTTGTAATTATTGTGAAGATATTTTTTTTTGTTTGCTTTCTTATCCGTCTCTTGACTTCTTCTTACCCCACTTGCTTTCTTGATATTTTACAATTTTTCCTCAAAAACTTGTCTGGTTGTTCCTTTTATAACCTTGATTTTTTTTTGTTAAAGGCGAAAAATATATTTTTAGATTAAGATTGATCCTAATTTATTATATACAGTAGGTTTCTTTTCAACTATCAATTAAACCAAGCTAGAGTTAGACTACATCAGTTAAATAAAATAACCAATAAAATTAAAACATTAATACAAATCAGTTCTAATTTTGCTTATCTATCATCATTCCAATTATTTTAAAAATCTAAAGAATAAAATCAAAAAAAGAACTATAATCAAATTTCTCCATTCTCATTTCCAAATCTGACACCACGAAATCCCGATTGGCGCTCTTGCCAGATTGTGAGGTTTGTTGGATTGTTGTTCACAAAGTTCTGATTTCTCCCCCAAGTCTAACTCGGCTAATGAAACAAGAGATCCTCGCCTCTCTCTCTGTGAAACCCAAATCGCTAAACATGTAGACAATTTGTTTTGATTACTCACAAGTACGATATTTTATCTTTCATATGAATGACCAATGTGTATAAATACCGGTATGTATGTTTTTGTTTCCTTAAATTGGTGGTATAAGTAGAAAGGACTTAGGGGTTTGGTATATAACTTGAATGACTAATTTTGTTTCGATTGTACTTTTATTTCATGACCTTGCTTCATCATGGTAGTGCTCATATTGTTACAAGTAGTACTAATTCTTCCACAACATTGTTAAACTGTTCTCCTATCATCTTCTTTGCAGTTTAGAAGCAGTGGATGGTCACAAGATAAGTGTACGACTTCCTCTTTGTGTAAGTTTCTTTTAACATTGTCTTTTCTACATGTCTTTCTCTTTTGGTAAATTCAGTTTTTTCTATCTTTCTTTCAATTTGTCGTGTTTGGTATTTGCTTTAGAAAACCAAAGATTTGCATGCGTTGATCTAAGTGTGTGTATAAATAGTAGAAGTCATTGTTGGTACAATAAATTTACCGCAACTTTGAATCATTAACTTAGTATATAGATATAAGTCAATTTGTAGTTTGCTTAGAAGAAAGTGACCAAAAACTGAATATTAATATATCTATATAACAAGGTGAATTGTTGGATTATTATTCTTTTCAAAAAAACCAAAAGATGGATTGTTGGACATGCTTCTATTACAAAACTTACAGCGGTTAAGACATCTCATGGTGGTATCTCTAGGAATTGTGGTCTCCTTAAGCTCACATAATAGGGTTGAGTCAAAATGCTAGAAACTCATGTAGTATGTATGTTTGTATTCTTCATAGCAACTTCACACTGGTTGGAGTTTGTTTTTTTTTTCTGATTATAATTGTGCATTGTTTTCTGTTAGGTCAATGTCGTTAAGATTATTCTCAAACCCACAACAACAACAGCAAACACCTCAGCTGTTGTTTCAAACTTAGCAATAGATGTTTCAGCAGCAGCAGACCAATTCTTTCTTCTCGCAATCGCTACCGCAACAACAACAACAACAAACAGAAAATACAACAGCTGTATTTGTTCACCAACGTTAAGCTTAAGCCAATTACAGTACCAAGTGGACCTATCTTCATCCCGATTCTCAGAAACTCCTACTTTTTTTTTTCTTTTCTTATTAGAGTTTGCTTTAGAGATTACGGTTATTGGATAAATTGTTACAATTTTTGTTCAAATTGTGAAATCTTGAAAAACATGAACTTGTTGCTCTCCTAAATTTGATATTTTAGAGTCTTTGATGCAACGACTATTGATCTTTTATTCTTTATATTTAGAGAGAAGATATTGGATTATAGAAATATCACAAAACATGCAAATACTAATGCATCAAAGTTGCTATTATTTCCCATTACTCGCCTCAGACTAAATAAGTTTTTAGAAAAACACAAAACTAACAAGGATTCATTGATTCAATAAAAGTACCAAACAAACTCAATACTAAAATAACTTGCAAGTTAATAATTCACTTGACAAATTGATCAACAAATAAAATTTAAAACAATCCCGCAGCGTAGCACGAATATTAACCTAATATTATTAAAAACTAACGATAAATAAAGGAAATAGTGTCTGTATTTCTGTAAGTGCAACATGTCAGCATTTTAGATAAGAATGTTTATCTTTTAATATATAAGGGATAATTGGTAAATTAGCTCTAATTCTTATATATTACTTAAATTAAATCCTATCACATTTTCTAACGTGAGATTTTTCCTCGCAACGAAGACTTTAGTAAACAAAAAACAGTATTTTCAGGTAACTAAGTTTTCTTACGGTCAGTTTACACTTCCTAATTTCGAGCAAAAGGAAGTAAACAAAATAATATCCCGAGACATCGATTGATTTAATACATTATCTCTTTAGTCTCTTTAATCAAAAGTTCAAAACCCAAATAAGAATTAAACAAAAAAGATTATTAATGGTTGGGATAATGGGCAAATCAGTCACATCACATGGTGTCGGATGTGACAACCGTATTACTTACTTAATCACTCGCACTATATGAGCCACAATTTTGATATGGCCAGATCACCCCCATTCCTCCTCTCTTTAATTTTTTTTTGTTTCATTCTTTTAATACTTTTGAAAATAAAATTGAAATCATCCCTCTCTGAATTTCTCCCCAATTATATTTTTAAAAACAAAAAAAAAGAAGAGATTTTTCCCTCTATTTATTTACATGAAAGATATATGGAGGTCCTTAAAGTTCCTTCTCTATTACGCAACTTCATATTTTTTTTGTCGCATTTGTCTACAAGAAATTAAGGTTCAAGCACTTATGGCAATTTTACCAGGAAACGATATCAAAGTGATCTCTCTGATTCATAAATAACTTCGTAACCCAGTTCAAGAATTGTTCTCACTCTACTAAGTCCAATTCCTCCTAATCTCTAAAACTCTGTACAATCTCTCCTAAAAGGTTTAAGTACTCACAGCTTACCAAATATAATTTTAGCTGGTGGCAAACGACTGATTTGTTGTGAGAAGTTCCGTATCTCTATTTTCTGGTGTGAACTGCAATTGGAGAACCAAGTCTTCATCGGATCTGTCTATTTTATAACTGCATCCTGTCACAACCCCATGTTGTCTGTCAGATTCAAGCAAAAAAAAATTCAGAAAACTAAACGATGAACAATTGTTGATATCTCCAGTAGACCAAAGTGGAAACTTACAGTGAATCTATGTACTATATACCATGATTGATACTCAATCTTTGGTAGGTTCATCGTCGTTCTTCTTGGAAAATATGCAAACATGGAAGTTTCAATACAAGACCAAGATAAAAAGCAAAAGAAGCACTAAAATATTATATTCGATCAGCAGTTTTGTCATATATGCGAGTGATGCAGGGAAAGGACCAACCTCCAATACAGATTTAGCTTCAGAATCAAATGTTCTGCAAAGTATCTCATACTTCGCCGAGAAAGTCTGCAATAACAAAAAAATGTACAAGTTCTTTTCATGAATGCCTTATTCAAAGATAATGAAAAAATAAGACTACTGATATTGTACCGGAAGATTAGCTTTCGATGGCGAAATGCTTGATATTCTGTATCTGCATCAAAAACAAATGAGATTTCAGATGTTTGGAAGAGATAAGTAAAGACTCAAAGGAAACAAATTACTGACTATAGCAAGAAATTGAAATATTAGGAACCCATCAACACTTCCACAAAATCTCATTTGAGTTGTTACATGCAATAAGATCATCTTACCCTAGCTTGCTCATGTAGAAACTCATTGCCAATGCATTGGATGTTAGAACAGTTAGCACAATAGCACTCATCCGATTCTGAGAAGAACAAGAAAAAACACAATCTACCATCAGCAAGCTCTATGAATCTGAAAACAGAAGCTAGTGCCATCAATACTGAAAAAGAGGGGAATATGAGAGGCCAATTTTGGAATCAACCTTAGAAGCAATGCGCTCAATCAACTGCATTAAAAAATCTCCTAGTCCTTTTCCTTGAACCCGGGATTCAAGCTGTATTTCATACACATAAAGGACAGGTATCTCTTCCTCTAAAGTAAACCGGTAATGCACAAATCCAGCTATCTGATTACACCCTTCCATGCAAGTTCTCCGAGTAGATGTCTCATAGTCTTTACCATAACGCATCTCAAGCACAAATATATAATGTGCGTCTGCAGAAGACATCTCCTTACGCTTCACCTTTGCTTGAATTGGCCAATCAGACCCATAAAACCCTTCCATGTTCGTCTGTGAAATTACAAACATCATGCACAAACAATAAATTATCACGAAACTCCTAAAGAGTATATGTTCAGAACATTTTAATCCTGCTTCATTCTCCTTTTTACCTCCAAGAGATTTCGAATGTACTGCTTCACAGATGAGGGAAGTCTATCTCCACGGCCAGATTCCAGGTACACAGATAAATCTACAAGATGTAAAAACCACACAAACACAGAGTTATCTCAATGTCAAGAGACTCTTTCTGTGAATTTAAACCAAACCAAGTACAATCCCTGAAAACAACTTATAAGCAAACATTAATCATAACTAAGTAATTAGAGCACACTTGATCATAAATAACCAAAGTCTGCATGAGAAAGGATTCATAACTTAATCTAAAACCATGTTATCTATGTTAAACAGAACGAATTCAAACTTACACTGTATCTACTTCATATTTATGTTTTATCATCATCAACAATTGTAATACCTTAAAAGAGTCTATGCATCAAATCAAACCCAAATTCTGAGAAACTGGCGGAAATCAAATAGAGCAGAAGCAAAAAAAAAAATTACCATTGTTTTGGTAACGGCGGAAAGAATCAAACGGAGAAAGAGGATCGGCAATTGAAGAAGCTTTTTTGATAAGGTCATGAATCGTTTTCTTCTTCTCCAAAATCTGCACCAACAACTCTCGAAACATGTAAAATTTCGAATGCTACGAAACCATAAACTTTAATTCCGAGATTTCCTTTTACCTTTCGCCGTTTCTTCAAATCCATTGCTCGCCTTCTCCTCACCGATGATCTCTCCTCTGTCTCTCTCTCTCGTTCCTTCTCCCCGTCTGAAATGATTCGGTACGAGCCGGATCCATCAAACGGGTTTCGACCCGAAACATATCCGACAATGATTTATATATGATGTCAGCTAGCCCAAAGGTTTTGTTTGTTCATCAAGTTTAAATTGAGAAGCCCAACTTCTTTTTATAAGCTCTTGTTCGGTTTATTTTAATTAAGAAAATCAATTTGTTCAAGTTTGATTAACATGAGACCAAGTTGGTGAAAGAACTATGTTGGATAATCAAAATTGAATTTTAATTGATTTTCAATTTGATATTTGTACACATAGATTCTAAACGCAACGACAAGTATTGAACAAAACGTTTGAAGTTCTCTCTCTGGCACAAAAGGTGAATTTAGGTGTGAGGAGCTTTTCTCTTCTTATCAGAGACAGATGAAGCTTCATCAAGTTTTGACTGACCAAAAACTGACCTGCAAAATTCCAATAAGTTGATGGATTTCAGAAACAAAAACAGCTTGATAGAATTGTTATATTGAAGAAAGAACAAGATGGGTCAAATCTCTTACCCGCACGTTGAGCATTTCTTGTGATGCTCACAGAAAATGGACAGACACACTGAACATATGTAGCCCATATCGATTGTCTTCTTGTGGCAGAAACACCTGCAAGTTTTGTACTTAGAACCATCAGTTCAGTTATACATATGCAGCGGAGACCCGATTACATTGAAGAGACAGTGATTTGATCACTTACGATGCTCGAAAATCAACACCTATGGGTTTAGGAAGCTGTACAAAACCGCGGGAGTGCAAATCAGTTGCAAAGATTGTCTTTTTGAGCATAACAAAACAAACAAAAGTCAGTTAGCACACCATTAAGTTCGCTAAATGAAACGAGTCATTAGAACTTGAGTTGAAAGCATACCGTTAGATACTGAAACAGCCCATCCAACTGTTTAGGTGTGTGATGTACACCACCGGTTATATAAGATGCCTACAGATACGCCAGGTAGTAAAAAAAACTGACGCATATGTTGAGCTTGAGAAGTTGAAGATAGGGTTAAATGAAATTACCTGCTGCAAAAACGCTGAGTTTTGTACACCTATGTAACATGAATCTATGGGAACCTAAAGAACCAATGATAAAGCAACTTGAGTTTGGAATATTGAGAAAGACAATCCCACAGAAACAATCAAAAAGAAGATTACCATTAAGCGCTGGGCAGAGAAGATAGAGTTCATAACAGCTACATATCTGAAACAGAACAAAGCCCTTCATGAGTCCAGACATAGAGGAGAACATATTGCATATGGAAAAAGAAAAAGGTTACAGAAGACCATACTGTTCCGGGCCATCTGGAGAACCTTGCAAGCATAAAATCTGTATTTCATATATATGCCAATAGCACAATCAGTTCTATATAATGAGCCTATGCAATGAACAGACAAAAATCATAATAGAGAGGAGTCTATGTCTATATGCAGGAAACAAGACTTTAAGATGAAAATCCCAACAGATGAATCAAGAATGAACTATATATATGACAATTGATTGACACATATATCATACTGAAAACGCACCCGAGGCTGGGGATGAAGATGTCCAGAACGAAAAACCCTCTGTATATCTAGCCAGAAAGTTCAGAGAAAACAATAAAAACGAAGACTGATAAACCAAATATAAAACCAGATGGCCTGAGAAGAGTGGAAGCTAAGGTTTTAAGATTACTAGCAGATGTTATGCAAGCAAAACCTATCAATTTATAAATGCTAAATGATTAGTCTAGAGGATACAGCAAAGAGCCATGGAGAGTGATCCTGATAAGAGACAAGAAGGAGTTCTATCCTCATGCCCTTCCTCCCTGCTGAGCTCCTCATCTTTAGTAACAAAATCTTCCAGTTTCTTCAGCAAAGAAGCAAAGAGAGGAGGCATCCCAGTTCCACTCCTCTCGAAGTTCCCATGATTAGATGTCAAAGACGAATCATAAATGTAATCACAGGAACTGTATCCAGTAGCTATCACTATAACTTGGTTCAATTGATTCAACCCCAAAACCGCATTCAGAAACGCAAGCACCTAGCAATCACCAGATATCTGAATTAACAAACTAAACGAAGCATTGAAACAAAACAAACAAATAATAAATCGTTAGAAACAAAAACTTACATGAGAAAGGAATTGAGAGAATGTAATCGAAGTATTGCTCCAGAAAAGGGGATTCGTATCAAGCAACAAGACTAGAAGACTAACATCGTCTGCAACCAAACAAAACAAATCACGATCAATCAGACTTTTATACGAATGCAGCATCAATGCTTGACGTAAGTTAGGGTCTCGAAAATAAGGACCTGAATACTGCTTAAAAGCAACGGAAGGCATAGTTTACACAAAATCCAAGTCAGAACTATAACAACAGTGTACCGGGAAAATTTCCCGGGGGGAAACGAGATTCAATTATGCTAACACTCAGTTCCGAGAAATCGTCTTTCTCTTCTCCAGCTAGTTCTAAATCGAAGTTTCGGATGCTATGTGAGAGAACTGAGAACTTCCAAAGGGGTGGAATCTGAATTGATTCGGTAGGAGCCGGGTCCGTCAAACGGGTTATGATCTGACAATTATATACGACGAATAAAGCCCAAATATGGCGTTTGTTCAATTTTTAAGCCCAATGGGCATGTGCGTGTCCAATTTATTTAATAATATAATACTCCATTGGAGTATAATTTTTTTGGCGCCATTGGAGAGCATTTGCACGATGGAGCCTAAAAGTAAATTATTGGTTGGTCATTTTCATTAGACGCCCTTCAGCCTCCATGGTACATTGAACCTCACAAAATTCACGTTACACTTTTAAACTCTCCAACACAGATTATAAAATTATAATCCATTCCACTTGCTAGTAATCTTATTATTCTTTTACCACTATGCATAATGTGAGTTTGAGTGATAGCACATCCACATCACTTTTTTTTTGAATAAATTGATCTAAATGACTAAATCTAATCGTCATCTCTTTCCATACTAGCCAGTTTCGGGGTAAGTAGGACAGATTACAGTCCCATGCATTTAACCTCGTGCAAGATTCAACATAATCACTAGTTGCCATATTTAGATAAAACATAAAACTAAATTAAAAAAAGATTAATATTAGTGTCAGTGATTGATTTACTATTTTAAAGCAACCTTCGCAGGCTCCTCACATAAATCCCACTCAAGCTCTAAATAAAAGCTGCAGTTTCCATCACTCTTCTTCTTCAAAAGTTCTCAAAAATCATCATTATCACTTTTAATTACTTCAATGGCTCTTGTTCGTGAACGCCGTCAGATCAACCTACGTCTACCTCTTCCACCTCTCTCCGATCGCCTCCCCTGTTTCTCCTTTCCCTGCACCACGGCCGCCGCTGTCACATCCACCGCTAACACCAACGGAATCGTCGCTTCGGATATCGAGAAACTCCACGTCCTCGGAAGCGGAAACGGCGGGATCGTATACAAAGTCCGACACAAAACCACAGCGGAGCTTTACGCTCTGAAAACAGTCAACGGCGACATGAGTCCGAGTTTCACGAGACAGCTAACGCGCGAGATGGAGATCCTCCGCCGCACTGATTCTCCTTACATCGTACGGTGTCACGGGATCTTCGAGAAACCAATCGCGGGCGAGGTTTCAATCCTCATGGAGTACATGGACGGCGGAAACCTAGAATCTCTCCGCGGCGCCGTGACCGAGGAACAACTCGCGGGGTTTTCCCGCCAGATTTTGAAAGGACTGAGCTATCTCCACTCGCTCAAGATCGTTCATAGAGACATTAAACCTGCGAACCTCCTCTTGAATTCGAGAGACCAAGTTAAAATCGCCGATTTCGGGGTTAGCAAAATCATGATCCGATCCTTGGATTACTGCGATTCGTTTGTCGGCACGTGCGCTTACATGAGCCCGGAGAGATTCGACTCCGTCGCCGGAGAGAACTCCGATGTATACTCAGGCGATATCTGGAGTTTTGGATTGATGATGCTCGAGCTATTCGTCGGACATTTCCCGTTGCTTCCTCAGGGACAGAGACCTGATTGGGCGACGCTGATGTGCGCCGTGTGCTTCGGAGAACCGCCGCGCGCGCCGGAAGGATGTTCCGACGATTTTAGGAGTTTTGTTGATTGTTGTCTACGTAAAGAACCGAGTGAGAGGTGGACGGCGTCGCAGCTTCTCGACCACTCTTTTCTCCGTGTAACTGTTTAGATCCGATTGCTACGATAAGCACTTGCATTGTTACAAAATCGTATGTATATTCATTACAATTAAAATGTGCGTGATACAAAATGGTGTCGAGATCATTATTCCTACGAAACAGGGCAACTCTTACTAGGTCTTTCTTCCTCGCATTTCCCTCTTTACTAGAAGGAGTAAGGAACTGCTACATTTGGTTTGAGCAATTTAAACCCGCCTGTGTAGCCAATCCAATATGACTCCAGCGATAGTTTCCCGTTCTGGTTCAAAGAGCAGATCATGTAGCAACCCGTCGAACAGCTTGATCGACTTATCCGACGAGGAAGCCT
>NC_025698.1:8778236-8782025 GCF_000633955.1 Camelina sativa
AAAAAAGTTTGACAAATTGTTCAGATTCTTGAGATTTGGCTAAGCTTACGCCGAAGATAGGATGAGATGGTTGGACTCCAACAGCGGGTGAAGTTAGCACAATCCCTGAAACTCTAGCTTCGATCTTTGCATCTAGCATAGCCTGCAATAATAAGTTATATAGTTAACTTATGGTTTAAAGAGCAATGATATCAACGTGTTTGAAGATCTTTTAACCTTTAAAATAATGGCTCCTCCTGTTGAATGGCCAACACAGAAACAGGACAATCCCGGGTTTTCTGCAATTACCTTCTCAAGAAACGATTTCTGCAAACATTTTTTTTTTTATTTCAGAGGCAGTTTAGTGTTTAAGCACTGGTATGAATTAAGCGAATGGCATGTCTTTGAAACTGAAAAGGAGATCATACCAAATCAGCGACAGCAAAATCAAGAGAAGGAACGTAAGCATGAAGTCCATCGCTTCCACCATGACCTATTTGAGCAAGATAAAACTTAATTCAGTATCGCAATAAAGAAATTATACACTGACAAATGCTTAACACAAGCACTTTGAAATTGGTAAAGTGGTTTTACCGATCCAATCTATCCCATAGACCTTGAATCCTATAGCATTTAGCTGCTTTGCGAAATTACTATACCTGCCACTGTTGAGCATTTGAATAAAGTTCACCGTTAATTTTCTTATATGGAAGTAGAGTTCATGATCAAACTTAAAACTACACAACAAACCTGTGTTCGTTCAGACCATGTAGCAGAACAACAAGTCCCCTACAAGCAAGCTCACAAAAAGATATCAGGTATAGGACCTAGGTAACCAAACAAGATATAATAGAAGAAGACTATAAACAAGAGACTAAATATACAACACTGGAAAAATATAGGTGACGCAAAGTTATATTTAGTCAGAAATCTTGAAGATCATTGTACACCAACACTCAAGACTTGGTCATGACTCATGAGAAAAATTTCTAATGTATAATGTATGATACATAGATCTTCAAGATATGTTGACTAGTAAGCAGAATCACCTCCTAAAGATTATATTTTTTCTCAGCTGGTCCTAACTATTAAAACAAATGCAGGTAATGACATATATTTTTATCGTGTTAGTCTAAATAGCTCTTATCTAATAAAAAATCTAAGTAAGACACGACTGAATGCAAGGTAATAGTTAGGACCAGCTGAGAAAACGACATAGGAATCCAAGAAAAACCCCTAGAAAACGACATAATTANACAGCAAAATCAAGAGAAGGAACGTAAGCATGAAGTCCATCGCTTCCACCATGACCTATTTGAGCAAGATAAAACTTAATTCAGTATCGCAATAAAGAAATTATACACTGACAAATGCTTAACACAAGCACTTTGAAATTGGTAAAGTGGTTTTACCGATCCAATCTATCCCATAGACCTTGAATCCTATAGCATTTAGCTGCTTTGCGAAATTACTATACCTGCCACTGTTGAGCATTTGAATAAAGTTCACCGTTAATTTTCTTATATGGAAGTAGAGTTCATGATCAAACTTAAAAGCTACACAACAAACCTGTGTTCGTTCAGACCATGTAGCAGAACAACAAGTCCCCTACAAGCAAGCTCACAAAAAGATATCAGGTATAGGACCTAGGTAACCAAACAAGATATAATAGAAGAAGACTATAAACAAGAGACTAAATATACAACACTGGAAAAATATAGGTGACGCAAAGTTATATTTAGTCAGAAATCTTGAAGATCATTGTACACCAACACTCAAGACTTGGTCATGACTCATGAGAAAAATTTCTAATGTATAATGTATGATACATAGATCTTCAAGATATGTTGACTAGTAAGCAGAATCACCTCCTAAAGATTATATTTTTTCTCAGCTGGTCCTAACTATTAAAACAAATGCAGGTAATGACATATATTTTTATCGTGTTAGTCTAAATAGCTCTTATCTAATAAAAAATCTAAGTAAGACACGACTGAATGCAAGGTAATAGTTAGGACCAGCTGAGAAAACGACATAGGAATCCAAGAAAAACCCCTAGAAAACGACATAATTATCATTAATTAAGCTCAAAATCTCGTGAACCACAGGTCTCAAGACAGAGGGGGACCTCGTTCTTATTGCTTTTAGGTACTCAACATAGCAAAAAAGAAAAGCCTAATAGAATCAATCATCGATAAGAGACAAAACAAGTAAGAAAACGAGAAATGACCTGATCTTAGAAGAGTCAACAGGTGTCCATGACTGAGTGAACAACGTGTCACCTCTCTTGGACGTGAATAGCGAGAAATCTCTGACGGAGCTTCCATCGCCACCGTTATCCTCCAAAACCCGCCTCATAGCCAAATCCCGTCTCACAGCCACTTCTTCATCAACCACCGTCTTCGTCGTCGTCGTCGAAGAAGAAGGGGAAACACCGCAACCGATGTTCCTCTTGCTCTTCTTCTGTGATGATCTTCTTAATCTCATCATTGGCATCATCGTGTCCACCGACACTGATGATGATGGTGGAATAGCTACGACACTGATGGAGAGATCATTTCGAATTCGAGTCCGGTTTACATGAAATCCGGAAGATTGTTTGATGGGTAACCTTAGAAATGGGTTTAGAGTAGCAATTACGATCGTTCCTCTACTTGAACAGGTCATAAACGAAGCAAATTCAAAAGACGATTTTGTATCGCCTTTACCAAAAAAAAAAAAAAGGAAATCAAAATTTGGGGTTTTTCAGAACGGGAAAATAAAATAAAAAACAGAGCTTCGAGTAAAAGAGAGAAGCAGGATCGACAAGACAGTGATGAAGCAATTAAGGAATAATTCCAGAGAACAATATATATAAAAAATGTTGTTTTGGTTATAGTAGCTGAGATATGTTTATGAGACGGTTGTCCAGCGAAAAGAACGAGGAGAGAGAGAGTCTTCTAAAATATCTCACGTGGCGCATAACTTGTTTTCAACTCAAAAACGCAGCGTTTTGTTTTTTTTGGTTCAATGGTTTACAAATTAATAAGAACACACTAAAGAAAAAGAAAAAATGTTTCTTCACAGATGAAGAAGATTAGAGATGTTGTCCCAACCAATGTTCCACTGTCTTTTATCAGAAGGCACGGCGAAATTGAGCTCAAACATCTCTTTTGATATGTTACCACTTTCACAGAATCCAACTAGCTTCGCAACTATCTCTGCACTCTCTTGCACGTGCCTTGAGTCGTAAGGATCTGTCCATAGCTTGTTCACGAACTGGAGTTTCCTCTGTTTCCCTTCCAATGGCACATCCCATTTCGTATACAACTCCTCTCTCTCCTCAGGCGTCAGTCTCGAATTCACCCTTTTCGCCAAAAACTCTCTCTCTCTTCTCAATGCTTTTATACTGAAAACGAAACAAAATACCTGTTAATTAAAGAAACGTAGTAACGCTTTGTGACAACTGTGAGATAAATATTCATTCCTCATTCATTACCTTGAAGATAGAGAAACTATGGATTCGTCGCAGTTTCGAGCTGGAGTTGCGTTACCTACTTCTGCTAGATGCTGTTCTAACCAAGTTAACCGTCTTAGCTCGACTTCCATGTAGATTTGATCGGCTTGATCACCTTTGAACAGTAGATAGAATTGTGTCCTGTGGATTATCGAGACGTGGCAGACATGCCACAGCTCTATGATCTGTTGTCTTTCCTCTATGAAAGTTATATGCCACGCTACTTGATTCTGCTCTTCATCTTCCATCATCGTGTTCTCCTCGTTCTCTACACTATATCCTGCTCCATCATTTGCTTCCAACTCAAGCACCTG
>NC_025698.1:8784335-8787408 GCF_000633955.1 Camelina sativa
CCTGTGGATTATCGAGACGTGGCAGACATGCCACAGCTCTATGATCTGTTGTCTTTCCTCTATGAAAGTTATATGCCACGCTACTTGATTCTGCTCTTCATCTTCCATCATCGTGTTCTCCTCGTTCTCTACACTATATCCTGCTCCATCATTTGCTTCCAACTCAAGCACCTGAACAAGTTAAAACTGATGAGAAGATAGATATAAAAGGAGAATAAGAGGATTTAATTTTAGGGTGTGTTATCTTTGTCTAACCTGACAAACGAGAAGTTGTTTCTGGTACTGTAGTTTAGCTACACGTTCTTTGAGTTCAGTTACGTATGCTCTTATGCTTCTCACGTTCTCCTCTGCTGCGTTTTGGAACATTTGCTGCATTTTCTTCATGTTCACAGAGCTTGATCTCCTGTAGCCTGGAGTGCTTTCTCTTGACGACACATCTCTTGACGACACATCTCCGCTTTCTTCTCCTTTCTGAGGAGTCTCTTTCTCAGACCCTTGTGGTGTCGTTGCCCCTCTAGTTCCAGAATTGTTGTTCTCTTGAGGAGCTTTGTTCTCAGCATCACAATCCAAGACTTGCCTAGAAGCGGAAAGAGGAGAGCATGGAGATTTCAAGAAGTTCTGGCGGTTGGATACACTGCTTGGTGTCAAAGGAAGAAGCTTCTTCTTCTTTGATTGATGATGATTCTTTGACTTTGGGGTTTCATCTCCAGCATTGATATTGCTCGGAAGAGACATCACCAACTTATCTATTGACTTCTGAACACTCTCAAGTTGCTCCTCTAGATTTGCAATGGTGCTTCCTTGTGAATGGAGCCTTGTTATCTCTTCCTTGAGATTGGCACTTACGCTCTTGTTAGTAGCTATGCCATCTCCAACACCCGCAACATCTTTAAGCATTGCGGATGGTTTAACAGTACGCATCTCCCTTATCTCTGCTTGAAGCTTAGCTATCGTCTGAGCTGCATCTTGATTCCCTAGTCTATGGCAAGCTACTTCCTTCTGCAACACTTCAAGAGCTTTTGTTGCTTCCTCCCCTAGCTGTTCTTGAAGGTGTTCAAGTTTGCGGATTTCATGCATCAATGTAAAAGGAGCAGTTGATGATTGCCGTATCATAGATTGGCGTATCGTAGTCTTTCTTGCTCTCTCATTCCGGTTTATGGTTTTGTTCTCTGCGCTAGGCGTCACGGCAACAGAATAGGAAAGACATTTTCTAGCCGGTGGGTCTGGAGATTCAAAAGGATTTAAGCCCTGAGATACAACAAAAGGTTTAGTGTAAGCTTCAGCTAATGCGTGTGAATATAATAAGCACAGTATAGAGACAGAAAGAGGTAGACCTTATTTTGTTGCTGATCCCCTTGAAGCTTTTGGCGCAACTCCTCAAGTTGAATTTGTGCATCATCTCTTTGTCTCCTAAGCTCTTCGATTTCCATTTCCATCTACAAAATGTCACAAAACATCCATTAACTAAGTACCAAAGCTTTGGTTCAATTGTATATTTTGGTGTATGGAAAAATCTGAAGTGGACAGAAACCTGCTGGATCTTAAAATCCTTTTCTCTTGATGGATCAGGGGTTCTACGCTCGGCCTCCAATCTAGCCACTTCTTTCTGAAGATGTTTCACTAGTTGCTTATCAGAGACAACCTGTAGATGTTTAGACAGCAAGTAAAATTTTAGATTGTGTTCATCCCAAAGGGCACTAAGAAGAACCAAAAGGATGGAACAAAGATCATTACCATGTTCACGTGGGCATTGTTTGTAACTTCTTTGGCTCGGTTAGCGAAAGATAGAGTATTTCTTGATTGTTCAGTATGAGCCGAAGCTGGACTCAGTGTACATATAATGGCTGTTCGGGCATTCCCACCTAGTGAATGCTGTAAAATCCTAGTAAGTTTGGAGTCTCTGTAAGGTATATGTCCGCTCCTTTTCCCCACACTATGAAGAGTTCACAGATTAAGATAAAATAAGTTTATTATTAAAAAGTGTTTGTGATTTTAATGTCACTATAAAAAAAATATGCAAGTATATTACCTTAATTTCCTTATGACTGTTGTAAGTGTCATTAGACTAAGATTGATATGGCAACCTTCCCTGAGTCTCGCTCCATCTGCCTGCGATTGTGATGCTCTTTCGCTTCCTGCTAAGTCCACAAAGTTCTGCAATGCATTCACACAAACACGCACACTAAGTCCACAAATTTCTAGTTAAACATTATGCAAAAACAGAGAGGGATCAATTTATACCAGACTAGCCATGTATGACCTCACACAATCTGAATTTTCACGGTGAGTACTTTGTATCGTCTGTTTTGTCATCAAAAACATGTTATTAGCATTTGCAGGGTATCTGTATTTGTGTTTTAGTGAATCAAAGAATTGAGATCATTACCAGTCTGATTATCTGGTGTGACCGCGAGCTGGTATCATTCAAAGCAGTTTCCCCAACTTGTCTTTGAGCTAAAACAAAGAAAATAAACACAATCAGTCAGTTTTATTGAACAGGAATGAACCAAGAGAATATAATTACAAAAAAAGCCAAAGAGGATCCAACTTATTAAAGTTACCTTCACAAATACTAATCAAATGCCGCAAATGTTGATCATTATTAGCTGTTTCTTCTACCAGTTTTTCAACCACAGTACCTTTCTGCAATTGTGGGATATTTAGGTGATTAGATAAATGAAAAGTCTACATTTCAATCAAGGCCATAACATCAGCGAGGAAATTATTAGTGTAAACTAGTGTGATACCTCAGGGTCATCAAGGAGTTTAAGGGCACGGCCGGAATCTGAATTCAGGAGATCTCTAACATTTTCATTATATATTTCCAGTCCAGAAATCTTGATAGTAAAATCTCTTTCAGGGGTCTGAAAACAAATAAAGGTATTGGTCAGAAGAAGACATCTAAAGACATTGATTTAGCAACTATGATCATAGCAATGCTTACCTTAATTATGTGATTGTAAATATCATTGACAGCTTTCTCAGTTACTCCTCTCATGGTGTATGTCTTTCCACTGCTCGTTTGTCCATAGGCAAATATTGTTGCTGAAACAATAAAAAAAAAAAAAAAAAA
>NC_025698.1:8787798-8812949 GCF_000633955.1 Camelina sativa
AAAAAAAAAAAAAAAAAAAAAAAAAAGATTAGTCAATAGATATGATCAAATCCAAGTAAATGCCAAGAAAACAGACAAGACAAGTACCATTTATGCCCATCAAAGCAGACAATGCAACATTCTTAACACCATCTTCATACACGTTTTCTGTTAAACTCTCTGGTCCAAAAACTTTATCTGAAGCCAAAAAGGATGCATTAAAATCATCAGAAATCAATTTTTAAGAGTTGGAAAACATAACATAAAGGCAAATTATACTTCAATTACCGAATGTAAATGAGGACTGGTGATGCAGACGTTCTTGAAATTGTGGTTTAGACACAATGGTGTGGTCATCCACACATTCCCAAGCAACTTGGTCTCTAGCTAACAGTTCTTTCTTGTTCAGTGGCCTTAACCTTACAGTAACAACAATCTTCTCCTCTCTGGATCTTGAGCTTCCACCTGGTGTTACAGCTTGTGTTCTGTCTATCTTCGAAACAGGTGTCCCAGGAGTTCTCATTGTCATCTATCTACCAAATGTTTCCAATTTTGTTCACATCAGATCTTAATAATACAGCTCCACATTAAAAAAAAAAATTCCACAAATCTAGGGATAGTTTTTATAAATTACTCAGATCTATATAAGGAAAAAAAAACTCATATAAGGCAATATTGCTAAGAAAATCCAAACTTAATCCATTGAGATCGAGAAGTGTTAATAAACTCAAAAAATACCCAAAAGCTTCATTTCACTAAACAATTCTAATAATTAGGAGATCAAAAAACACTTACAGATAAAAAAAAATTGAAGCAAGGAATCGGAGATTTTACTCTCAGATCTCGGGCAGCGAGGGTTACGGACAGAATTCGTCTCAGATCGACGATAGAGACAACGAATAAAATATGAAAAAATAAAAGAATATGAGAGAAGAAGAAGAAGACAGTGAGAGAGGTGTCTGAGTATCGTGTAGCTTTTGTGGTTGTAGAATTGATGATGGTGAAGAAGAACGGACTTTGGGGGGGGGGTTCTTTTTGTCTTTACGGAAGTGCGTGCAGAGAGAGATTTTGAATCTGACGAGCCTCTTCTAACGGCTAGTTCTTTCCACGTTTCTCTTGAGGGGCTTTTAATTTTTATCTTATTTCAAAATCTACCCTTCACATTTCTAATTTCTTCTACAAATCACCTTTAATTACTCATTTTATTTTCTTCTGGATAATTACTCATTTTCTATTTCTGTCAAATTTTTATATTTCTATCAACGTTTAGATTATTATTATTTACTTCGGAATTTTATTTACTTGCTTTTACTGAATATGAATTGATTTTATTCCTGAGCTTCCGTTTCCACCTTTTCCTTTTACTACGATGAGATTTTGTCATCTTGTGAATTATTGGCTTACTTATGCAGAACGGTCACTTATTGTTTTTTTTTCCTTTTCTTTTGTGCTGTAAAATTATTTTAATTTATTTGCAACTCAAGCGGGAAATAGGCTAATACTATCCAATTTAGCGTATAAAAATACTAGGCGCAGAATCTTCCCCTATTGCAAGTGGGATTGGGAATACTTATATGATGAGTCTTTGAGGTGGTGTTAAGTCAAGGTCTTTGCCTGTGATTTTGAGATATCTGCAACTGCAAGCCTGGATCTTTATTTTTATTTTCTTTATAGCAACTTTGGTTGAAAATTGAATTATCATCAATTCAAAACAAAGTAAATAGATTTAAATAGAGACACGACTCATAACATGAAACATGTACACTATTTTATCTTGGTCAAAATTCAAACTTAAACAATCAATTCTCCCATCTCTCTCTGTTATTTAATTCATTGATGTATTTTGTCTATTGGATCACAACTAGTCTATATCATTCAGTTGACATTTTCAAGAAGAAGGTATATCAAAAACCATCTTCACTCAGATTTTGATGCAATTATATATATATATATATATATATATATATATAATTGGACAATTTCCACCAGTCCGCATCTGTTTTACAATATTATGGTTGAAGTCAGTTAGTGAGGTTTTACTGAAAAAAAAAATAACATAAATTTTAACATCATACCGTACTTGTTTTCTTATATTCAATGATTTGTAAGTTTGCAGTATATTTATATATTGGAAGCTTAACAACACAATAGATTTGTTGACAAAACTTATTAGTATGTTTTTTAGAAAATTTAGGCAAATTATTAAAATTTTGTAACTTAACAATTTACAAATAAGTCATCACAAAACATGAGACGAACAGTTGTATATTGTGGTATCAACTATCAAGTCGCTCTCAGCATGTCCAAAACAAAACCTATAGTTCCAAACAAGTCAAAGTAACCATTAAAGTTCTGTACGACTCTCTGACCGTTCATATACAAAAAACATAATTTATCTAGGATGAAATAATTATTAATCACTAATCAGCTATCATAATCTGTTTAAATTCGCCGGACCGTAATTAATAAAAGTCGCCACCGATCATTTTGACAAATTTCCCATAAAATCTCCCAAAACACCTCTCAACAAACAAAAAAAGAAAGCTCTTTAGTTGTCAAAACCCAATGTCCATCTCTCTTCTCTTCACCAGCTTCGTCGTCTTCTCCTTCGCTGACCTCCCGTCGTGTTTCTCAGCCGACCAACAGTACGAAAAATGTCGCTCAGCTCTGAGATGTGGATCTGGACCGCAGGTGTTCGAGTCGAACACCTCGTACCCGTTCTGGGGATCCAATAAACCCAAATTCTGCGGTCAATCATCGTTTGAACTCTCCTGCGAGAATAATCAAACCCTATCCCTGGAGATCGGGGATCTCACACTTCGCGTTAAATCCGTGAATCTGGAGGATCAAGTAATTACCGTTGTTGATGAGAGCTGGTTAGATGGGAGCTGCCCTGAGATTGTCAACTTCACGGGAGATAAGGAGTTTACATTAAACTCTTCCACCGAGACGATTGATTTGTTTGACTGCCCCGAAAACGTAAGCTCGCTATCAAATGTTTCTTGCCAAACAAGCAGCGACAGTCGGATAACATATCACGTCTTTGGACCGTCGCATAATCATTTCCATAATTGTACAAAGGTTGGAGAAATTCCGATGCTTAGGTCTGCTAAGAACGACCTTCACCAGTCAAATGACTCGAACAGAGCATTGGAGCGGGCTTTGGGACAAGGGTTTGATTTAAAGTATAGCATAGCAAATCAAGATTGCCAGACTTGTACCACTTCCAATGGGATTTGTGGTTCGGAGACAGGGTCGGAAAATTTCCAATGTCTATGTGAAGACAGGCCTCACAAATCCTCCTGTCACGATGATAACAAAGGTTAGTCCTCCATCATTTTTTTTGAATAAATTAAGTCCTTCATCATTTACTTCTTTCAGTCCCAAGTTTTTTGTGATTAAAATTTAAAGATGGGTTCCATCGGATCGATTTTGCACATAGACTTATTAGAACGTATACTTTGACCAATTGGGTTGTAGATAACTAACTTGGTAGAGAATTGTTATCGTAATTGACCCAAACTTTTAATAATCTTTTAAAGACACATTTTGACTTTTTCAACCTAATTCTTACGTGTCCTGTTTTCAATTCATCAATTTATGTGA
The DNA here is from genome assembly GCF_000633955.1 of Camelina sativa. Lineage (NCBI taxonomy): Eukaryota > Viridiplantae > Streptophyta > Magnoliopsida > Brassicales > Brassicaceae > Camelina > Camelina sativa. The sequence continues at coordinate 8,791,384 of NC_025698.1, forward strand.
CGGTCTGCTTTCAAAAAAAAATTAGGATCTGTTTTTTTTTTTTGATACGCAAGAGGCAAGCAGGCTGGATCGAATCTTGGGCTTTTTGGGCCAACACTAGTTATTGTCGATCTGGTTTACCATTTTCATGGTCGGTCTTAGAAGATGAAAAAAACGACTTTTAAGGTTTTCTTTTGTTTGAAGCTTCTACTAGTAACCGACCCTCTCTTGCAAAAAAACAAATGACCCTCTCTTGCAAAAAAACAAATGACCCTCTCTTTACAGAAACTCTATGCAAATGATTTCTCCAGTTTTGAAATTAATAATTGAGGGCACTACACAATTCCCATTTAGAAAAGCTTTCTTTTGTGGGGTCGTCTTCAACCTCAGAGGCTCAAAGAGACAGTTTTTAAGTCAAATTGCAGTCTTTATTTTCTTTATACCTAGAAAATTAGTATTATTATACTCTTTTTCACACACTAGTTGAACAAACTTTTAACTCTCTCACCCACTCCTCTGAAAAATCTTTTTGGTTTGATTTGTTTTCTATATGTTTTTTGTTCTCTTCTTCTTGTTTCTTCTTCATCTAATTCTCTTCTTCTTACCCTAAAAAAATGGATCCTTCAACTCCAAGTTTACTCTACACCTCCATCTTTTACTTCGCACTATTAGCAACTCAAACCCTCTCTCTTGATCCGAAGTTCAAGGCTTGTGAGCCGAAATCATGCGGCAGAGGTCCCAATATCTCCTATCCATTCTATCTATCAGGCAAGCAAGAATCCTTTTGTGGCTATCCCAGTTTCGAACTCACTTGTGATGATGATCAGAAGCTCCCTCTTCTCGGGATCTCTGGTGAGGATTACCTCATCAAAAACATATCTTACTTGACGCAGTCGTTTCAGGTCGTGAACTCAAAGGCGTCTCATGATGATCCATGTCCCAGCCCTTTGCACAATCTTACCCTCCATAGAACACCTTTCTTTGTGAACCCTTCTCATATCAACTTCACCATACTTTACAATTGCTCCAACCGCATGCTGGAGGATGTTAGGACATACGCTCTTACTTGTCCTGGCAACGAGAGTCTTCTTCGATCTTTTGGGGTCTTTGACAGGGAGAAACTAGGAAAAGAGAGAAATATAGCATCCCTGTCGTGCCAGAAACTAGTCGATGTTCCTGTTTTAGCTAGTAAGGAGTCTGATGTGATGGGTATGACTTATGTCGAGATTTTGAAGAGGGGTTTTGTTCTGAATTGGGCTGCAAACAGTTGTTCCCGCTGCATCACCAGCGGCGGGAGATGTGGAACTGATCAACAAGAATTTGTATGCTTATGTCCTGATGGACCTAAAATTCATGATAGTTGCAAGAATGGTAACCACTTGTGAATCTACGAGTAATTAATCTTCTGACGTTATATTTATTTCTTCTTTGCTTCAGTTTTCTCAACAAATCCGTTGTATTATGTTAATGTTAGTCTGATTGTTTAAATTAATGTTTTAGTCTCAATCTCTATGTTCTTGCGAATGCTTAACGAAACAACCCTGACTATTTCTTTCTCTATTTCTTCATCCCAGGCAGTACTCGTAAGAGAAGAGTGAAGGTGAAGATCCTCATTGGTAAGATTCTTTCAAGCTTATGTTTTGGGAACAAGGCTTTAATTTCTCGACTTCGATCTGTGGCTAAATAATTATAAAAAGACACTTTGATAAAAATATTCAACGTGGTTACAGTTGCTAGGTTATGCTCTGTTGTTTATTTCTAGTTTATCATCTCACTCAATTAACAGATGACAAAATCTCATTCAGGTGTTGCCGCTGGGATCTTGGGAATATTAGCTGCGAGCATCTGTTGTTATGTATACCATCGTAGAAAAACAAAAAGTTATAGAACTTCTTCAGCATTGCCTCCAAGAAACATCTCCTCAGGTCCATCTTCAAAGTCTTTCGATGTTGAGAAAGCAGAGAAATTATTAATTGGAGTTCATCTTTTCTCTTACGAAGAGCTTGAAGAAGCTACTAATAACTTCGACCCTTCTAAAGAACTCGGTGATGGAGGCTTTGGTACTGTCTACTACGGTAAGCTTAAAGATGGAAGAAGCGTAGCTGTGAAACGGTTATACGATAACAACTTCAAAAGAGCAGAGCAATTCAGGAACGAAGTTGAGATCTTAACGGGTTTACGCCATCCGAACCTCGTGGCTCTCTTTGGATGCTCCTCAAAACAGAGCCGGGACTTACTGCTAGTGTATGAATATGTTGCAAACGGCACGTTAGCTGATCATCTACATGGTCCACAAGCTAACCTTAGCTCGCTTCCTTGGTCTACTCGGCTCAAGATCGCTGTTGAAACTGCCTCTGCCTTGAAGTATCTACACGCCTCCAAGATCATCCATCGTGATGTTAAATCCAACAACATCCTTCTCGACCAAAACTTCAATGTCAAGGTCAGTAACTCACACTGGTTAGTACTTATAGTCTGGTATGATTTGATCTGATCATAATCTTTTCTTCTTTAATCCTGTTTTCGACTTTTAGGTAGCGGATTTTGGACTCTCAAGGCTGTTTCCGATGGATAGAACGCACGTATCAACCGCTCCACAAGGAACTCCAGGCTACGTCGACCCAGATTACCACCTATGCTATCAACTCTCGAGCAAAAGCGACGTGTACAGCTTCGCGGTAGTGTTAATGGAGCTTATCTCCTCGCTTCCAGCAGTCGATATCACAAGACCGCGCCAAGAGATCAACCTCTCGAACATGGCAGTCGTTAAAATCCAGAACCACGAGCTACGCGACATAGTGGATCCGTCACTAGGGTTCGACACGGATACAAGAGTGAGACAGGCGGTGATCGCTGTCGCTGAGCTGGCGTTCCAATGCTTGCAGTCGGATAAAGATCTTAGGCCGTGTATGTCGCACGTGCAGGATACGCTGACGAGGATACAGATCAATGGTTATGGCTCGGAAATTGAGGTTTTAGATGTCACGAAGAGTGGACCGTTGGTTACGCAGTCTCCTGATAGTGTAATTGTGAAATGGGACAGTAAGTAAATTAGACTCAGACGGACACTAACATTTGAATGTGTTGATTATGTTTATTAAAATTTGTCAACTGACAGTTAGAGACTGGTGTTTGTGTTCTGTAATAGATGACATTTTTGGGATTGTATATATGATCTGAGTTTCGTAAATAAATTTATACATTACTCTCTCACTCTCACCACAGTTGCGTACAAGAAACTCGTAATTGGGCCTGGCCTGGATAGTGGCCTCTGTATAATTTAGTAATTGCACGATTTTCATTTTGAAGGGTTTTATACTCTTGTCTTGTTTTCGCAACTTTTTATTTTCCTCATAGATGGACAACTATATTCGTGATTACATAGTTTTGTATCGCTATCAATTGAAAACTCTATTTTTATATTGTGGGTTAACTATAAAAAATTGGGGCATCAAATTAATGATGCCTATAATGGTAATTAACTAAATACAATCAGAGAAGTTTAATTAACGTCCTATATGATTTTAAAGCCCATATTTTTTTCCCCAAAATTTCCTAATTAAAGCACTCCAATATAGGGCATGGATGTTTTACTACTTCAATTAATGAACAAGTTAGAGAGAGTAAGTAATCTTGAATGAGTGTAATTGCATGTGAATCAGATCCCTCCACCACCATACATAATTGATAATCTTTAGCAATGGCCCAACTAAATATTGACATTTTTTGCAACCTAACTCATTCCTAAAACCTCAACGTGTTTGATCATCTTAAAGAAATAGAAAAGAAAGCTCTAGAATGCATGCCAATTTCTTCACTAAATATATTAAATTTGGGTGACTCAAAATTTTACGTAACTTATAAACGAGTTTGACGTCAACATATAATTATAAACGAGAACATTTGCGCTTACTTATTACACATTTTCGTTTATCTCCATACTATTTCACAATGTTATTTGTTTTTTTTTTGTCGATTAATTGGTATTGGCCATTTGAAAGCATAAGTTGGCAAATAGATGTGATCTTTTACCCTATATGCCTACACAAAACCCTCTCTGCAAAAACATTAATGAATGTTTTTCATTACACCAAATTTTTTTTTTGCTTTGATATCAACTTAGTTTGACTACATCCATTTCATTATCTTCCAAATATTAATAATTTAAATTTATAATTAAAATCTTAACCTTTATACACCACCAAACTGACTAGAAATGTTCGTCCCCCCTTGGAGAGAGAGAGAGAGAGCCTAATGGAACCCACACGACCAAACAATGGTCCCACTTCCCTTGTTTGGACATATCTCCCCGACACACAAATCCCAGAACGTTCACTTGCCCACGTGGCTCTCCCTTTATTTCTCTTTTCTTTTTTCCCCTTAATTTTCCCCACATTTCTTTTTCTCAATTATAAATTATAATAAAAAAAAAATATTCTTAAAAAAAAAAACTTCAATCGAACAATATAAAAGTCTCAAGCTTTGTATCAAACCAGTCTCAAGAATTTTTCAAAAAAAAAAAAGTTTCAAGAAAAATCATATTTCAAATTTGTCATATTAATGGCGAATTTCGAGAATCTCTCTTCCGATTTTCAGACAATAGCCTTGGATATATACTCTTCCATAACTCAAACTGCAGATCTAAACAACAACAATAGTAACCTTCATTTTCAGACATTTCATCCATCCTCCACTTCTCTCGACTCGCTCTTCCTTCTTCATCATCATCAACAACAACAATCAATTCATTTTCGCGGAAACTCTCCAGAAAATAGTAACAATGTCTCCTCAACTTCTAGTTTCCTCCATTCTGATCATAACAACGTCGATGAGACCAAGAAGAGAAAAGCTTTGTTACATTCTCTGTCTTCACCGGAGAATAGTGGCGTCTCTGATAATGCGAATATTATTACCACCGGAACCGTAAATGATTTCGAAACCCTAATCTTATCATTTTCGTAAACTCTTTGACATTTTTTTTGTTTTAAATAATATACTTTTCTTTTGTAAACAAACATAGGGTTCTTTGAGAGGAGGTAAGAGGTTGAAGAAGAAGAAAGAAGAAGATGGGAAAGAAAGAGAAGTTGTTCACGTGAGAGCCAGAAGAGGCCAAGCCACTGATAGCCACAGCTTAGCCGAACGGGTAAAATTGCTTAATTTTCAAAGCTAATTTCATATAAAAACGTGATGTATTTATTTACATGTATATGCCTATATCATTCCAGGTTCGGCGAGGGAAAATAAACGAGAGGTTGAGATGTTTGCAAGATATGGTTCCTGGATGTTATAAGGTAACTTAAGAATGCAAAAAAAAAAAAGAAGTGATTATTCTCAATATTTTCATTAAATTAACAATTTCTTGTAATCAAAAAAGAAATTAATGGCCATTAGAATTACTATTTTATTTGGATTAAATTTAAACCAAATTTGTTTTTTATGATATAAGTAAATATTTGTTATCAAACAAAAAGATTTTACATATGTATATCCAAAAATATTTTTAATGTGCATGTGTGAGATTTTTTTGTTAATTATTATTTTTTCTTTGACAACCCTCATAATAATTTTCGAAAAGTCTTCTTCTCATACTTGTTATATTATTTCTATAATCATAATTTAAGTTTTCATTGATTTATTGGTGATAACGAAAGTGTATATGTTTGGTGGGTGCAGGCTATGGGAATGGCTACGATGCTTGACGAGATAATTAATTATGTTCAGTCTCTACAGAATCAAGTCGAGGTTAGTAATTAGAATTATTTTTACCCTAAATTGCATATTTTGGTTTTTTCGTTATTTTGGAGAAAACAACAACTAAAAAGTGGCATTTTCATGGGAGGTTGGCGTAAATTCTATCTTATTATTATTTTCACAAATCTTGAAGTACTCCAAAATACAGAAAGAAAAAAAAATCGGAAACCTTAAACGCTTAAAAACCTTTCAAAACAAGTAGTATAAACCTTTTCTCTATATATATATATATTTTCAATTTTTACTAATAGTTCCTATATAGTTATTCATTTTGTTTTTGTTTTCTGTCGTCGATCCAGTTTCTCTCGATGAAACTTACTGCAGCAAGTTCGTTTTATGACTTCAACTCAGAGACCGATGCTGTTGATTCCGTGCAGGTACTAGAACATTCTAATATTTTTTTCAATAATTAAGCAAAAACATATTTAATCAGCGTAGAAATGGATCCAGTATGTTTTGATAGAGTCGGTTCTACACAGATATATTCAAATACAGGTTTTCGCATTTATAGCTTAGATTTAATCTTATCGGACAATGTGATCATGCGGCCTACGTAACCCGCAATTAAAATATGTTCGACAGGTCCAATCCGGCCTTTTCATAATTGATCTTATTTATGGTTTTGTATTTTTGGTGTTTTGGCATTATATATGGTTTAAGTCTAACGTAACTAGTACTTGTTGCGATGACAATTATATTTCCTTTTAGTGTGATAAATTATTTCTAAGTATTGAATATGAATGGGATACAATTGGCAGAGAGCAAAGGCACGTGAGACAGTAGAGATGGGGGGACAAACAAGAGATAGGAGTCCTGTCTTCCATTTATCAACATGGTCCCTTTGACTTTTGTTATCTCTTTTTCTTTATTTTATTAATACTGTTTTCGAAATTATTCTTATATTTATTTGGATGCGAAATGTGATATGTCATACGTAAGACCCAACTCGGGATACTATTTGTAATCTGTATACTTGTAATTTCGACATTATGAATTTGTTGGCTATTGTCATGTAAATATCTCAGTTGTCCTCTTCCTTTCTTACGATTTTTGTAAACGTACAAAATATTATTTTGGGTTTTTGCAAAAGAAGACATAACTATGGATGAATTATTAGCTCATGTGAAAAAGTTATTACAACTATCAAACTATGGGTGAATTATCTCATGTATCAAAGTGTTGAGGAGTGAATTGATGATGTGAAGAGAAAATGCAATTGTATATTACCAAAGTTACGATGAAAAAAAAAAAAGTTACAATGAAATGGGAGTCTTTAACAAAAAAAAAAAAGAAATAAGTTTTATAATTAGTCGGTTTAAAATATTGATATTAAACTTATTAGTAACTAAACCATTTTTCAGACATGTGCTTTTGATGTCAGGAGTTCGTTCCACTTCACTTTCCCACGTAGAGATGGATAAAAACGGCTTGCAATAGTATATGGAATCAACTAAAAATAAAGATAAGTTTATGTCAAACCTAATATATTAAGAGATGATTTCGATAGCGTACATATATAATTGATTTTGGTTTCTAAAACCTAACATTAGCATCTAATTGGATTTTTAGATAGTATGGATTCTCTTCTCTGGCTTTACAACTAGCTTAACAGATAGTCTTTTTTATTCTTCTTGTCACAAAAATAACAAAACTGAGCGGAATAGGTTTGACCAAAGAGTATAATAAAAAGGAAGAGGCAAGTTGCGAAAGGGTTTTTGGAAACGAAGAGAAGAAATATGGTATGGGAACCAAAGAGACTTTGTCGGTGTCAAGTGACAAAAACACCCTTCACTTCTGTTGCTTTCCGAAGACAATGATGCGTGTCTCCCAAACCAAAAACAGAGACAAAATAGTAAATTGTGTGATGCGAAGCCAAAGGACGTGTTTTGCAGACGAACAACCAAATTCTTTCAAGACACTTTCTACTTCCTCTTTTGTGGTCTCTCTTATGTTATCCATCCAATATCTCTTTCTAGTTATTTATCTTTTAAAACATATAATTCTATAATAGAGACGGTTCACAGCATCTGATTGATGTTGCCTATTCATAATCTTCATGATTGAGATTAACATTTCAGATATTTCGTTATGTAATAATACACTTATGTCTCCTATGTTATTCCTTATGTTTAATTTCTTCCATTTTATTTCAACATTTTTAAAAAGATGGCATATTTCAACATTTCTTAATCCACAAGACAGGTCGTATCTGAATATATACGACAAAAGTTGTTGTTTGAAGTTTTTGGCAATGTAACAGAATCAATATTATGTTTTTTCTTCTTCTTCCTAATGCATGTAAATTGGCTACATATATGTTCTATTTTTCAGATCTTACTTTTACTTGATTGTTTATCTGAATTGAAATCTTATTTTGTTTGGATACTTTAACATTAAATAGGCACATCTTTGCATCGCAATCGAGGGATTTAACTTAAGTATTACGCAATTATCTTGTTAATGCAAGTATTACGCAATTCACTCGAGATTAGTATGGTGTATATGGCTTGTGATCACATCCTTACGAAATTATTTGGGTTAATACTAGTTTACTACATGATATGTGCTTGAATTTGGATCATGCATAGATCCATGCAGGACATACACTTTTTTCACCTTTTTATTCTACTTTTTTTTAATACCAGTTGGACAATTAAACATTCATATCTACGTTTGAAATATATATCCGAATTAAGAGTGTTTAATCCATAATTCCATATGAACCGATCCAATCCTGTTTTTTATATATAGTTTTTAAAATATATTTTTGATTGACATATGATCATGACGTATAAAGGAGTACCTTTAGGGCTTTACATATAAAAATTGCTAAAATGCAAACCCCAATTAATTAATTACTACTTCAAGAAACTTAAAATTAATGTTAAAGGAAAAAAAGATGCATGCATCCATGGAATTAGTATGGACAGCTTGAAATGGACCATTCGTTGGAGGATGGTCACTGTGGGATTTTATGTTTACTTTCTCGTTGTTTATTGAGAAGGAAAAGTGGAATTACTACAGATAATATATTGAGAATCTCCCTAATATATATTCTAGTAGTTTGTAAATTAGTGTGTTATCTCTATATATTATCACGCGAATTCTATCCCGTATATTAACTATTATTTATGAAAAACTACGACATGAAAACTCTCGTGTTAATAAATTAATCTTAAAGAATTTGTGGTAGTTTCAATTCTTAAAAATTATGTAGTGTCGTATATATATTACATTAATTTACGATCATAAAATCGAACAAAATATAAGTCAGGGTCACATATATATCATGGATTATTCCTCTCTTTTTTTATTTCTTGGGTACAACTTGTTTCTACACTACCATCTATTTTGTCGTCTTATAAATATTTATTGTATTTGCCTATTTGGTGATCTAAAACTGTATCTCCTTTGTCTGCTTTAAGACCAATGATCTATTTGTTTTTTTCCTCCTTTGATAAAATTAATACTTGTGCGATGGGCATGAAAGAAAAATGTCAGAGAGTGTCTATCATCTTTTAAAAATTTGTGATCCTTATTATTATTATTATTTTTTTGTATACATATTGCCGATGATGATTAATACAAAAATGGTTAAAATCTTTATTTTCATATATGACTCTCTCAAACAGAAACCTCAGCTACTTAGCAAATTATTTATTTAAACTGGTCAATGCTTCCGTTGTTATCTAAACATACATGAAAACATCATATTGTGTTCAGGATGATCCATATATATTGTGTATTAGATGCTGAAGAGGACAGAATTGGGGGTTTACAATAACTAGTGAAAATTATTGGGTCCCCAAAATATTCCAAAAACAGATTTGGCGATCACATCATTCGGTGACAGATCAGAACAAAAACTGGGCTAAATTCAAGTATGCAAATAACACTGTGGGGACTGACTACCCACCAATATTTTTTTTTGTAAATGGAATTACTATGGTCGATATATGCACCTAACTGTTGATGATACTTGTTATGCTTTTCAAGTCCCCTAGTCTCATTTTCATAATCTTCTTTTCCCACCTTCGGTGACCCTACTCCATATATTAATATATTACTTAATTCACATATATTATGCAGTATACGATTCGTATATTAACAACATGTGTGTTTATAAATACCAAAATAAATTTACAAAATTAAGTCTCAACTGAAACCATTGATCATCATTTGATTGGGTTCAGAGAGGGAAGTAGAAACTAAAATTCTTGGAAAAAAAAATAAAAAATTAGCCGCCTAAGGACAAAACGTTTGTCTATGACCACCGTTTTGAATCTTTCGATGCCTTGAGCAAATTAGAAGCACTTCCTGTCTTCTTCATGCCTTGAAACACAAGAAAATTATATATCACAACTAAAGTATAAACAATCTCTTTGATTAAATAACCTGAAACCTCATAAGTTTTGATTTCTTACTAGGTGAAGACATTTTATGTGGTGAAGACATCTTATTTGGTGAAGACAAACCTGACGTGACCTTTGCAATGGTCGACGTCCTCGTAGCGACTTGTTTGAGTTTATCTAGTGGTCGTGGTGTGGTCGTACTACTCCTTGGAGTCACCGGCTTAGTTCTGCAATTTTCAGGATTCACCAATAAAAATGTGTCAAAACGAAAAAAAACTTGTAAAATAGTTTTATTTTGAAACAAGAGATGGAAAATAACGTTACTTGTCCGGAATCTTCAATGGTTTTCTCCCTTCTGCAGCACAAGCAACATCAAGGGACCCTTCTGTTTCATCATCATACTCTGCATCAATAGAGGATGCTAAGGTCTCTCCATCCGTCACTGAGTGTCGTGACTGTCTGAGATAATCTTGTTGGAATCTTGAGTCTTCTTCTATAGACAACTGCGAATCTCCAGCTTCTGAGTTAAAGTCATCGGATTGTCCTAAGCTCTTTCTCTGTGGGTAATTAATGTCCTTAAGCAAATGAAGCCGCTCTATCTCATCGTCTTTTCTTGCTATTGTGTCCTTAAGGGACCCTAACTGCAAACAGTTCTTTTAGGTTTAGTGAAATCTCGAGCTTATGGTAGATCTATTTGAAATCTATATAAAAGAAGATTCAAGAGATATAGTGAGAGTGTGTTTTAGAAACTTTACCTGCTCCATTAAGTCTCTAACGTCTCTACCATCTTTGCTGCTTTTTGCAGCACCTAACTCAACTCCAGCGACACGCTCTGCGAATTTCAAAGTGCTCATTGACTCTGAATATGACGTAACGTCAGGATTGAGCTGCACGAACATCAGTGTCTTTGCTCTCCCACCTGTGATATTAAGCACAGAGATAAGTTTACTCTCTCGTTCACGATGTAATAACAGAGCAGCAAATTTTGAGTTAACCTAGAGAGCTCTGGAGAAGCTGAGTTAGTTTGCTGTTCCTGTATGGTACATGAGAACTCTTTGAAGCAAGCGAGAATATCACATCTCCAAGAGCTGAGAGTGACTTGTTTATATGTTGTGCTTCTCTGAGCTTGTCTCCTGTAACTTTAGAGCGATCAACTCTCTCACTACCCGCCAGATCTACCAAATGTAGATTTCCAAACAAGGCAGAACCGGTCTTCAAGTCCTTGCCACGTACATGAACAGTGACAATACTGCATAAGTAATCATTTATCCAAGTTATTTGTCTCTTCTCACATAGTCTAGGAGGCATGCCTATCCAGAGAATTATAAAAGACAAAACACATGTTTGTTACAGAGATTAAAAGGAGAACCTGTGAGAGCGGCTACTTCTTTCGTTCAAGGCAGTGGAGCTAACGGTTCGGTTATCTAGCCCAATGTTCATTAATTCAAGAACATCCGAGGTGGATGTCACAGGATACATGCTTGCATCAGGTACAGCAAGACCGTTTTGTTGAGTTGTAGAAAGAATCCCTAGTGTGTGAAAGTCAAGGAAAACAAAAGAATGGCAACACAAATAGATCGTAGGGAGAACACATAAAGTGCAGCCAAGATAATATGGATGAACAAATTTTGAAAGGGCAAATGAAAATGAGTGAGTTAAAAAAAGGATATTTCTTTTGAGAAGTTTCACCAGAGAGTAAATCGCGCACTTGTTCATTGTATATCTCCACCATCTGCACCCCGACTTCATATGCTATGTTGCTTTTCCTGGATTGAGAGATTTTAAAGAGGTCATTGAGAGCACGATAATTTACTCCCCACTCTTCTTCGCTTGCTCCATCAGGACCAGTCTGAACAAAACAGGAGTAATGGTAAGAATGCAGTGGCATCAATCATCTAACCATACACAAAGATACAAACATATACATTTATAGGAAAATAATATAGTGAATCAATACCATTGTGTAAGTTTTCCCTGATCCTGTCTGACCATACGCAAAGATACAAACATTGTACCCATCGAGAACTGATCGAATAAGAGGTTTTATATCTGAAAATACCTCAGCTGCGAGAGTTAAACGATACAACGGAAACTGATATAAATAAGTTTTGATAATTCTAAACTGGTCTCTTAATTAATCACACACCAATTTAATAGAAAGTTTAAATGTTATGGAAGAAAAATTCCTCAGAAGAGAGGATAGAGGTCGAAAAGGTATGAAAATAAGACCTTGAGTAGAGGCTGGACTGTAAACCTTATTGAACCTAAATTTGCGAAGACCATCTTTCCCAGGTTTTGTTGGATTGAGAACTACCAACTCCCCATGGTCACCAATGTGTTCCACCACAGTATTTGCTGCACCTTGTCCACGCAAGAAAGGCCTCACCCGACAATACACTCTAATGTTTCCTGCAAGCCAAAACTAGAAAACTTATAGGTTGCATAGAAACATCAATGTGTTATGTTATACATGATCTGCATTACCTTTTAGCTCCTGAAGTTCATTGAAGAGCTTTTGGTTTTCAGTTAGGACCTCGTGATAGTTTGCAGCAGCATCTCCAAGTTCAAGCAATTTCTCCCCTAAGTCACAAAGATTTGTTGATAAACACCACTAAACTTACAATGTCACAAATATATGATAGTGAGCTATTATAAAAAGCATGCATCTGAGACTGACGTACCTAACTGACTAAATTCTGCTGTATACTTATCTTGAACTTTTAGTATTTCTTGTTTGATGGACTTAGAATATAACCTCAAATCCTGGAAAATTGGTTAATTGAGGTGACCATAGACAAAAAATGATGATTAAATTTAGTCAATGATATATGTAAACATACTTGTAGTGTACGGAACTGGAAACTGATAAAGCTTCTATACGAAAGTTCTTTCTGACTCCAACTCCGATTCTTCAACTCTGTTTTTTCTTCCATTTCTTTGGCTTTACTCTTCCAGTGGACAAGATTTTGTTCAAACTCTCGATTTTTTGCTTCAAGGCTTGTAGTAACAGTTATTGTCTCTTTCTTGAACTGTTCAAGCTCTCCATTTTTTGCTTCAAGTCTTGAATTAACAGCTATTGTCTCTTTCTTGAATTGTTCAAGCTCTCGATTTTTTGCTTCAAGGCTTGTAGTAACAGTCATACTCTCTATTTTAAATTGTTGAAGCTCCTTCACTTTTTCCTCAAGGGTCGTTTTAGCAGCATTTGTCTTTTTTCCTAGCTCTTCAAGCTCCTTGACCCTTTCCTCAAGGGCAATTTTTGCAATGCTTGCATCCTTTCTCATTTGTTCAAGCTCTTTCACCCTGTCCTCGATACCTGCAGTAGCAACCTTTGTCTGGCTTTCCATTTGCAAGCATTGTTGTTGATATGCTTTCTTGGTTGTCTCCAGTTCTCTCCTTAAAGTAGAAATTTCAAGATTATGTTGACCATTTCCTTTCTCTAGCTTAACAAGATCTTCTTCTTTATCTTTCTTCTTTTCTTCCAGTTTGGACTTTTCTGTCTATCATAGTCATTCTCAAGTAAATAAACATCTCACAAGAATCAAGTTTATGACCTCAAACTTGCAGTAAGCAATTTTACATGATTGAAATGGACAGATACAAAACGCATTACCTTAATCTTTCGAAGTTGTCTAGTAGCAATCTGGTGAAACATAAGTTGATCGGCAGGGTAACACATTAGTGAATGTCAAGAAACAAAAATCTCAGGGCCTAAGTTCTTTATGATACCTCATTTTCTTCACTAGTTCCTGAAGCTAAGGTTTCAAGAACTTTTATCCTTGACTGATACTTCTCCTCACGAGCTTTGAATACACTGTTTTGCTGCACAAAAGAGAACTCAGAAAAATAAACAATCGAACACCATTTACTATTTCTCCGAGGAAAAAAAAGTAATACCGTTCTTAGATGCTCAGATTGAGTTGAAATACGCCGCTCGATTTCCAGCACGACTTTCTTCAGCAGACATACTACACGCTGGCCATTATAGATCAGGTCAGAAGATATCCGAAGAGCATGAGACAGATGTGTTGCAGAAACCATTAAAACATGTAGCATCCATACAAAGTATTTTTCATGAAGATTGTTAGAGTTAAGTACCTGAGGGATTTCACCACTCTTTTTCTCAATACTTTCATCAAGAATTCCATTCACGATACTTAGAAGTGACTGAGTGGGAGCATTCTGCATTCAATAGAAGAGCATAGGGTAATTATTACAAACGACTTTGTAAAGAAACTACAGAGCCTAGGATATGCAGAGAAGTATTCATTCATTTTAAAAGGTAAAAGGCTTCAGCAGGAATACATCTAAGTTGTTTGATTTCATCATTTCTGAAATCTTTGCAGCTTGGAGATCAAACCGACCCTGTTTCAGTTGGAAAGCCTCGTGGAACTTGTGCCCTCCATGGAGCATTGATCCAGGGGATAATGGATCTGTGGTAGAACGAAACCAATTTCATGGAATGAGTATGTAAAGAGGCCTTATTCTATTGACAAAATTATGTACAGTACACATAAATCTAGACAGTAAAAGAGAAAATGTACCCAATGGTGAAGAATTGGGACGGTGAGATTTGTGCCTATCATGATGTGAAGTAGAGGGAGAGAAGGGACTACGGGGAGTGGAATCTCCACGAGAGCTGCCTGATTGATCAGTGAGAGAATTCATGAATCAATCAATCACCCAAAAGAAAAGAAAAAAAGGCAATGGGAGAGCAAAGTTATGGAAAACACTTGAGAAAGCCCACACAAGTCCTTCATTCTCTATCAACAACGCCTGCAAACATAACACCATTGTTCATAAGACATTAGACCAAACATAACGCTGGATCAACAACTATATGTAGAGTGTAACTAATCATAATTAAGGATCATCATTGCAATAATTAAAAAAATATATATATATTGAGGCCATGTGGATAAATTCATGCTAATGCAGCTGAGAAATCGTAATAGAAAAATTCTAAAAAAAATCAGAGACTAGTCTTAATTTGTAGAGATCATTCTTAGTTCCTTTTTCAATCTTAACTTAATCTCTCGAAATTAGAAGATAGGTTTCTTTCGATTACTTATATAGTAAAACCGAAAAAATCAGAAGGATGATCGATTGAAAGAAGCATTTTCCCCAAAGTTGGTAAGAACAATGCGGCGGATGAAGGAAGGAAAATAGCAGTAGAGAGAGACGAACCTACCTGGAGAGGAACAGAAGATTGCCTTTTTGCAACAAGAGAAGATCGGCATTTCGATTTTTCTTTTTTTTTAAGTCCAGGCAAAGAAAAAAAATTCACACAGAGTAGAAATCAAACACGATCAGATAATCGGATCATGAAAAGAAAAGAAAAAAAAACGAAAACTGGGGGTGATTTTTCTCGGGAAAGCAGCGAAAGTCCAAACCTGCGAGAAAACACAGAGACGGAGAAGAAGAAGGAGAGACGTGGTTTAGTCTCACGTCAATGACTTCTCAGAGTTTTTTTTTTTTTTTTTTGCTGTAGCGCGAATGTAGGAAGAAGCGCGAGTATCCCTGTTTCTCCAATCGTTTTCATTAAATGGGCCGGATCGGGTCGGGTTTTACTTTTAGTCCTATGTTAGTTTTTTCACTAAAAGCCCATGTATTTTTGTGTATTACACAAATTGTCCAAGTGTTTTTGTTTATCACAGATGTGTGTATATCTCCAGTGGCGTTGCTATTAGGATTGCTCAATGTTTTTATGGGTTAAAAATAAATCAAAAACTCAAAATTAATCTCACTGTTTAAAAGAAGCAACGAGGAAGCAACCCTACGTGTTAAATTATGATTGGATATTGAGTAAAAAATAGATAAAGACAAAATTTTCCCCCCATTTTTCTTCTCTAGCCGGAAACAGCGATTGCCGATGCGATTCACCTCAAATCCAGTACGTGATTTTCCTCTTTGATTCATTTCTATTTCTTCTTCTTTTTGTTCGATCTAATTCGATTTCGATGACAGTCTTCGTAGGCTTCGCTTCGGCCTTGGAGGCGCTCTCTCCTCAGCTTTTTTCGAGTCTCTCTCTCGCTCATGGCCGTAAACATTTCTCATGTACATTTTTGATTTGGGAGCTTTCTTCTTTGCATTCCATTTTTTTTACTTATTCAGCAAAATTCCTCAAAAAAATTTCATGAATTGAGTTGAACAAATACTACTTGGCAGGGCATTGTCCTGTATCGAAAACAGAGGAGGGAGGAGGAAGCTGCTTCCATGTCGCGCCTCGCCGAGTTTTTCATCCTCACCGCCTCAACACTGATTCTGGGTACTATGAATTGCCTTTCTTCTCCATTACCCACTAATTCTGTTAAGTAAAGTTGAGATTTTTTTTTTTTTTTTTTTGCTTCTCAAAGTAAATTCGAGATATACAGCTACTGGGTTTTGGGTTGCGAGACTGAGTCTTTTCAAGGAAGCTGAGCGGCTTGTGTTTGATGCTTCTGAGAAGAAACACTTGAAATCTTGCATTGCTCAAGCCAAAGACCAGTTAACCCAAGTTGATATCCAGCCGATTCACCTCTACAGGAAGAAGGAATGAAAGAGAAGTTTGGGAAAGAGAAGTTTGGGATTGTCCCTTTTGTGACCAAGTCGGAGATGGTAACTTCATAACTCAGATGCTATTGATTTTTTTTGGTTGGGATAGTTAGTTTACTTTGTTGTGATTCTGATTCTGCCTAACATCATCAGTGAATATGGATTAATTACCGGTTAATTACCAATTAGTTGACACCTCTCTTGTTGCTACTTTGACGTGAGGATGATCTGATCACACTCAATAGGGGCTCTCGTTTGGTCTGATTGCGCTGTATGGGACTGTCTCTTGGTTTCCATAATCGATGTACATGTTTGGCAGGCTGTACTCTTCACGGCAGAGGTACATGTTTCAAGTATTTCTAATTATATGACTAATTACTCATAGCTTGGATGATTGGTTCACGTTGGTTAACATAATTACTCATAGCTTGGATGATTGGTTCAAACAATGTTCTCTGTTTTCACATGTCTCTTTCGTTCTGGTAGGTGCCTGTGGCTGCAGCGGTATACTATGAAGACATGTATGTAAACTTCAAGCTTGTGACGGAAACAGCTTCTCAAATTTCGAGTATCAGACTTTGGGTAACAAATGAGTTTATGCATTCGGGTCTTCGTGATGCTGGAAGACAAGTTCTTGACCATTTGTTGGGAATGATCAATGGGAAAAAGCCTCTCTTTTGATTCCTTGTAATAGTCAGAGCATATATGACTTGTGGTTTTCTTCTTTGTATCCTCTTTGAGAATTAAGTGCGTAAAAGAAAGAGAATAAATAAAGAAAGTCTTTCAATTTTGAGCTTCCTTTCCAATCAATGTTCATGAAGAAACTGGATTGGATCTTCGAATCACTACACATTTTTAGATCCTCTAAATGGAGACTTTCTCATTAAAGTTGCTGAAGTTGATGAATCAGTAACTCAGGTGCCAGCCTATCAAAAACAGTTATTTGTATGTGTATGTGTGTTGTTNGTGACGGAAACAGCTTCTCAGATTTCGGGTATCAGACTTTGGGTAACAAATGAGTTTATGCATTCGGGTCTTCGTGATGCTGGAAGACAAGTTCTTGATCATTTGTTGGGAATGATCAATGGGAAAAAGCCTCTCTTTTGATTCCTTGTAATAGTCAGAGCATATATGACTTGTGGTTTTCTTCTTTGTATCCTCTTTGAGAATTAAGTGCGTAAAAGAAAGAGAATAAATAAAGAAAGTCTTTCAATTTTGAGCTTCCTTTCCAATCAATGTTCATGAAGAAACTGGATTGGATCTTCGAATCACTACACATTTTTAGATCCTCTAAATGGAGACTTTCTCATTAAAGTTGCTGAAGTTGATGAATCAGTAACTCAGGTGCCAGCCTATCAAAAACAGTTATTTGTATGTGTATGTGTGTTGTTGTTTCAATCCTTGATTGAGTATATTTGACAAAAATTTGGTGCAACCCAACAATAAATCTTATTCGGAATTTTGTAAAATATGTGTCGTATTCCCAATTTTGTAAAATTTTATTGTTTTCTATTTTATGTAATATAAATAATTTAAATAATTGTTTTATCATTTTAGATTATTAAAATTTGATAATTAATAAACAAAAAATAAAAAATTATTATTTAAATGATTGAGCAACCTATTTTTGGAGTTCTCTAGTGGAAGGACGATTTTGTTTAAGTTCTAAGTGGATTGCTTTAATTAGTTTAGTATTAATTATATGATTAATTTATATTTGAGCAACTCAAGAGAGTTGCTGGAGTGGATATGGTCTAAGGTTATCCCCAATGGAGGTTTTAACGTGGGGTTTTAAGAGAAAAGAGATAAAAAAATAAATCAGAAAATGGAAAAAAATTGAAGAGCTCCTCTTATATGGTAACCTCAATTTCACATAAGAAACTGTGACGTGTCGCTAAATCGTTGGCTCCATTTAATCCAGAGCAATTTTTTGGCCCGATTGTGTTCTTTTTCTCTCCCTCTCTCTCTCTTTGTCGCGAATCTCTCAATCGGATGAGATGGGATCGGTTGGAATCGTAGGAGATTGGAATCGGAGGAGGAGATTGAATCGATTCTCAATTGGCAGTTATTTAACTACCACCAGAGGAAATATACACGATACAAAGAGAAGATGGGTGCTCCGTTAGTGTGCGACGGGCATTCTCGTCCCGTCGTCGATGTGGCTTATAGTCCGATGACTCCAGATGGATTCTTTCTCATTAGCGCAAGCAAAGGTATGATCTTTGATATGAATGATTCTGAGTCTTTGATCGATTTGTATTTATAAATCTATGATCTTTATATGTAACTGCGACTATTTTGGATTATGAATATTATGATTTGCATAGCGGATGTGCTTTAAAGAATTGATTTGGCTGCCTCTTGTTATTTATCGTCTGTTTTGATTTTCTTGACTGGTCTACTGGGGAAATTAGGATGATGAATTGTCTACATTGTTGTAAAACTCTAGCGGAGTCGTCTTCTGACTTTTTGGATTCTAGCTTGTGCACACCATGATTTTTGATGAATTTTGTAGCTTTTACTAAGATTGATTGTGTACAAAATGATGCATCTTACTCTCTAAGATGCTATAATGTTGGATATTTTGGGATCCTTGTATCTAGATGTTGAAACTAATGTAAGTTTTGCGATCTATTGTTATCAAGGATCAGCGACCAATGGTGGTATCATAAGTGAAGGGTTCCTAAGATGGAGAAATGGACTTGGTGCAGAGGTTCATGCAGGATCGGCCCTTCCACAAGAATCGGGTAACATTTCTTGATATAGGTATGTCTGATTTAGCCTTAGCCATGATTGAAGATGAGTTTAGGCATATATTGACTATTGTTTGTTTCCATCGGTCTTGTCCATTGTTTGAGTGTGGCTATTAGATATCATCTTATTTTTGTCTTTATAGGTGTTTCACTCTATCATTTTGGTTTCAATAGTCTGATGGTTCATTCATTTGAGCATGAATCTTTGAAATGTCAAATGATTAGATTGTTCATTATAATTCATGTTTTGTTTGATGGGGATGGTTGGATACAAAAGGATACATATGATCACATGCTAAGTAACGAGCTTTAGCAGAGGGTCTAACATTTATACCTCCTTTTGATCACCCAGATGTTATTGCTGGACAAGGGACTATTGGGATGGAGATCACTCGTCAGGCTAAGGGTCCATTGCATGCTATATTTGTGCCAGTTGGTGGTGGTGGTTTAATAGCTGGTGTTGCTGCTTATGTGAAGAGGGTTGCTCTCGAGGTACTCTTTTTTTTTAATGTGACTGTTTTTGCTGTGTCACCATGGTTCTGTTCTTGTTACTAACAGCTAGCTGAGATAAAATCTGACAGTTTCATTGAGAAATTGAGTTCCTTTTGTTGTCCAGATTTGTAGCTTATGTTTCTTACTGTGACTTCTGGGTTGTGCAGGTGAAGATCATTGGTGTAGAACCAGCTGATGAAAATGCAATGGCGTTGTCGCTGCATCATGGTGAGAAGGTGATATTGGACAAGGTTGGGGGTTTTGCAGATGGTGTAGCAGTTAAAGAAGTTGGTGAAGAGACTTTTCGTATAAGCAGAAATCTAATGGGTGGTGTTGTTCTTGTCACTCGTGAAGCTATTTGTGCATCAATAAAGGTACGGTCAGTGGCGGATCAAGAACATATTTTAACTCGGGGCACAAAATAACATTATTTTTTTTTATAAAAAATTATAACGATATGAAAATAAGTCGTTAAAATAAAAATAATAATAAGTCTTACAACAAAACAAATTTATAAAGTTATCCTACGTTCTTTCATATCCTGAAACATTTTCATCACTATTTCATTTGTCACCTTATCAAATAATTCCTTTTCAATAAAAGAGACTAAACAATCATTTAGAAACTTATCACCAATACGGTTGCGCAAACTAGTCTTCACAATGTTCATTGCAGAAAAACATCTTTCAACCGTTGCCGTGGCTATAAGTAAAGTCAAAACTAGCTTCAGAAGTCGATAAACCTGAGGATGCGAAAGATATTTTCTTGTCTCCACCATCACATGTGCAAGATCCCCCATACTCTTCAAATTAGCAAATCTTTCATCTTCCCGGATATTATCGATGTACAAACCAAGTTGGTGTTCAAGTGATATTCGATCGACAGAAGTAAAATCTTCAGGATAAAACTCAGATAATCTCATAACCTTCAACGGATCAAACTCATGAAATGAATCAATAGGACTTAAAGAAGCAACACAACCAAGTAATTCAGTGTTTACCTCATCAAAACGATCATTAAACTCCTGAATTTGCATATCCAATACAGTGTAAAAGCACTCCACTTGATAATGATGCAAGTTGGCCATGTTGCTTCTTTTTCTTGGCTTTCTTGGGTCAACAAATACGTCATCCATAATGAGCAACTCAGTGTCATGATTCTCACAAAAAGCAAAAACTTTAGTAAGAAGAGAATTCCATCCATCATCTCTGAGCTTGCATAATTGTTGTTTGGTGGATTTCACTAGGCTCATAGCATTCAAAATGTCTTGGTCTTTCCTTTGTAAAGCCACTGATAAACTATTCGTGAGACCAAGGATAAACAACATCAATTGTAGGTAGAACACAAAATCAAAGGTATTAAAGTATTTAAGAAGACCATTAGCTTGTCGTCTTTTGGTACTATTAGAACCATCCTTTTCGATATACTCAAGTACTTTAATGATAATAGAAAATAAATCAACCAACCGCAGTAATGTTGTGTAGTGAGAATCCCAACGAGTATTACCAGGTCTCTGTAGTGAGAGTTCTTGATTCAATCATTTTCCTGTCTTAATTTCACCTCGACTGATTCCTTCCTCGATTCTTTTTCGATATTCTTCTCGAATCATATCCTTTCTCTTACAAGAAGCTCCAACCACATTTACCAAAACAGAAATCATATCAAAGAAGTCTCCAACTTCAAAATGCTTTTTAGCAACTGCCACGAC
>NC_025698.1:8819392-8826555 GCF_000633955.1 Camelina sativa
AACGATATGAAAATAAGTTGTTAAAATAAAAATAATAATAAGTCTTACAACAAAACAAATTTATAAAGTTATCCTACGTTCTTTCATATCCTGAAACATTTTCGTCACTATTTCATTTGTCACCTTATCAAATAATTCCTTTTCAATAAAAGAGACTAAACAATCATTTAGAAACTTATCACTAATACGGTTGCGCAAACTAGTCTTCACAATGTTCATTGCAGAAAAACATCTTTCAACCGTTGCCGTGGCTATAAGTAAAGTCAAAACTAGCTTCAGAAGTCGATAAACCTGAGGATGCGAAAGATATTTTCTTGTCTCCACCATCACATGTGCAAGATCCCCCATACTCTTCAAATTAGCAAATCTTTCATCTTCCCGGATATTATCGATGTACAAACCAAGTTGGTGTTCAAGTGATATTCGATCGACAGAAGTAAAATCTTCAGGATAAAACTCAGATAATCTCATAACCTTCAACGGATCAAACTCATGAAATGAATCAATAGGACTTAAAGAAGCAACACAACCAAGTAATTCAGTGTTTACCTCATCAAAACGATCATTAAACTCCTGAATTTGCATATCCAATACAGTGTAAAAGCACTCCACTTGATAATGATGCAAGTTGGTCATGTTGCTTCTTTTTCTTGGCTTTCTTGGGTCAACAAATTCGTCATCCATAATGAGCAACTCAGTGTCATGATTCTCACAAAAAGCAAAAACTTTAGTAAGAAGAGAATTCCATCCATCATCTCTGAGCTTGCATAATTGTTGTTTGGTGGATTTCACTAGGCTCATAGCATTCAAAATGTCTTGGTCTTTCCTTTGTAAAGCCACTGATAAACTATTCGTGAGACCAAGGATAAACAACATCAATTGTAGGTAGAACACAAAATCAAAGGTATTAAAGTATTTAAGAAGACCATTAGCTTGTCGTCTTTTGGTACTATCAGAACCATCCTTTTCGATATACTCAAGTACTTTAATGATAATAGAAAATAAATCAACCAACCGCAGTAATGTTGTGTAGTGAGAATCCCAACGAGTATTACCAGGTCTCTGTAGTGAGAGTTCTTGATTCAATCATTTTCCTGTCTTAATTTCACCTCGACTGATTCCTTCCTCGATTCTTTTTCGATATTCTTCTCGAATCATATCCTTTCTCTTACAAGAAGCTCCAACCACATTTACCAAAACAGAAATCATATCAAAGAAGTCTCCAACTTCAAAATGCTTTTTAGCAACTGCCACGACAACTAACTCAAGCTGATGAGCAGAACAATGGATATAATAAGCAGAACTATTTTCTCTCAAAATCAGAGATCTTAACCCATTGAATTCACCTTTCATATTACTTGCTCCATCGCATCCCTGTCCTCTTAATTGTTTCATACTCAAACCATGTTTAGCAAACAATGAATCAATAGCACATTTCAGAGATGCAGAAGTTGTTTTTTTAATATGGACAAGACCAATAAATCTTTCTTTGACTGTCCCATGTTTATCAACAAAACGAAAAACCACTGCCATTTGTTCTTCATCAGAAACATCTGTAGATTCATCCACCAACAAGCAATATACATCATGATCAACTTCTTGAATTATAAATCTAATAACTTCCTCTGCAAAGCAATGCAATATATCTTTCTGAATTTCAGGACATATCATCTGATTATTTTTTGGAGAATTCTCCAACACAACTTTGCTTACTAGCTCATTCTGCCCTGCAGTATATTTCACAAGCTCTAAAAACCTATTAGCTGATTCCATTGACTCACCATGACCTCTAAAAGGTAATCCTTGTCGTAGTAAATATCTACAACAATCAATTGAAGCATTCAATCTGATTTTGTATTCATTTTTGACTATGTTATCTTGCTTATAAAAAGCATGGACAATTGATTGACTTTGCTTCATCAAAGCATCAGCATTTTTAAATGCATTATTGTAAAAGCTATTCAATGATCCTACATGATCTCTTAAACTCTGGGGATTTTTCCAAGTATTAAATCCTTTTGTAACAAATGCATCACTTCCACCTTTATTTTCTGTGTAATCTCTAAACAAGTAGCAAAACAAAACAATAAGCTTTGTCTGTTTTCACACTGTATTCCAACCAACTGCTATAGAGATCAAACCATTCTAGATTGAATCTTCTCAACTTTTCTCATGATAGTGTTTTAGGAAAATCATGACCTCTAGGTTAACAAGAACCTCTAATCAAATATTTGCGTGTTACCTCATCTCTTTCATTAGGATGATACTCCAATATTCTTTTTCTATCTGCTGGATCCCAAGGCAAATCTACATGAGTTTTTTCAGACGTTGCTTCAAACTTTCTTTTGAAATAACTATGAATTGGAACCTAACAAAAACACAATTATATTAAATTATTAACATATTAAAAACGAAGTTTAGATTACAAAATTGGTATATCAATGAATTATCATATAAAAGACAACACACATGCCTTACAAAGATATAAATAACGAACGAACAAGATTTCATCTAAAACTGAACAAA
This sequence comes from Camelina sativa, assembly GCF_000633955.1. Taxonomy (NCBI): domain Eukaryota; kingdom Viridiplantae; phylum Streptophyta; class Magnoliopsida; order Brassicales; family Brassicaceae; genus Camelina; species Camelina sativa. The sequence continues at coordinate 8,821,919 of NC_025698.1, forward strand.
ATTTAGTTTCTTCTACTGTAATTTTAATATAAATTAATAAGAAAGTACTTACGGTGGACATGTTTGATAGCTTGAGAACTAAGGAAAAGTAAAAAAACAGCAGAGAAACAATTTAGTTTTCGATAGAAAGAAACTAGGTCAATGCCTATCGTTGTTAAAAAAGAAACTAGGACTAATCTATCATTGCACGACTAAAAAAGTATTATGGGCTTTTTTCTGTTTAATTATTTTGGGCTGAAACATTAATTATGGAATTGGTTTGGAGATCTTTTGTTTCAATACATACGGTGGAACAACTTTTCTATCTAGTTAAGTCAAAATTAATATATTAAAATTATATAAAAAAATTTTTTTTTGAAAAAAATCAGTGTCGGGAACGTGCCTAACCCCTCTATGCTCCGTATCCGCCCCTAGGTACGGTACTGTCCTTGATTCGTTATCGCTTGTGTTATGGTGTTTTGCAATGTAGATATTAACAAATAGCATCAAGTGTTAACAATCTGTTAACAATGGTACTTCTATTTATTGTGTTTTAATGTTTTCAATGTTTAAAACTTTATGAAATGCAATAATTTTATAAACATATATCTTAATATGCAAAAATTGTCATATTCTACTTTAATTTCTTTAATTTCAAAAAAAAAAAAAAACAATTTAAGAGACTCAAAATAAGAACCCACCAGGGAATAATTTTAATTATGCTTCCCAAAGTTTTTAATCAACTAAAAGTACATTTTATATTAATTCTAAATTATAAGAGCCCCAAAAATATATACCTTTATTGAGGTTGTCCTAAGGTTTGTCTTTATTTTTTTTTATTTTTATTTTTTAACATGGTACACGTTCAAACAATATAAGAAAAGAGATTAACATAAAATTAAAGCGTTCAAACGATATAAGAAAAGAGATTAACATAAACTTAAAGCGTGACCGTTTCCAGCATTGATTAGCCTCTCAAAACTTTTTAGCATTAACATGGTACACGTTCAAAAAATTAATAAACTTTTTAGTAGAGCTGATCTTCTGACAGGGTTTTAACCCACCCTTCATCTGCTTCTTCTTCATCTGCTTCTTTTTCTTCATCTGCTTCTTCTTCTGAGGAGGACGTACAGACCTTCCGCTACTGCTACAAGGAGAAGAAGAAGAAGTTGGAGAAGGGCACCCACCAGTTGATAGGTCAGCCCAGAGCCACAATAAACTTGCAGTGCTACGTAGCAAGTCAGATGGGTCACAAGGAAGTGCCAGGATAACATTATTGTGTTGCTTTTTTATGACCATAAGAACCTCGGCGTAGTCATAGTCTTCGACAACGTCTTTTGAGATTATCATCAAATTTGATGGTGCATAAAGATGATCCATTGCCCACGTAAAAACGTCATTATAGATCCTACGATATTTTTCATTAGACCCTCCTGGTTGCACTAGGTTGATCTCGGTGGATTCAAAGTCAACTGCCGTCTGCTTGGTAGAATAAGCAACCATTGAAACATCACCAACATAACCGGCGTTCTTGAGAGATGATCTGATATTAGCACACACAGAAGCAGGAGTCAGGTGATCAGGGATTGGGCAATCATCCAAGTCCCAACGCGTTGGTCGGGGAAGACATTGGTTCCGTTCGGACGGCGGAATTAGGTTTAGCGCTGGCTGCGGAATAAAGAAAGAGGCTTCTAGTTTTCTCATATTATTGTATTGGTACAAAAATATAAAATCGAACGGATTTTTCGTAACAGTGTAATTATTAAAGATTTATGATATTTAACATATCATTATTTTCCATTTTTTTTAATAGAAGTTTTCCTTTTTGTAATATACTCCATTAATCTTCTTTTCCTTTTTCTTTTTTTTTTTTGCTATAAAGCCTATAAAAGAAGAAAAACTTGGGATCGACGTTTATTGCTCTGCCAAGAGCAACCTTCTCACTGACATTCCAAGAGCAAGATCACAAGGGACCGAGACCGTGATGTCAGTGAGAAGGTTGCTCTTGGAATGGCAAATACTGGAGGAATAGGTGGTGAAGTTATGTATGATCAACGATTGTTTAACCAGGAGAAAGGAATGAACTCTGGTTTTGCTACTGATGACCAGTACAATGTATATGGTGAAGGCTTGTTTACTGCACAAGCTACTCTTTCAACGCTATAGAGGCCAAGGAAGAATATGGATGATGAAATGTATGGAAATGCAGACGAGAAGCTTGATAAGCTCAAGAGCACTGAGAAGTTCAAACCTGACAAAGCTTTCAGTGGTCTGGTTTCCGAGAGTGCGGGAAAGAGAGGCAGGCCTGTTGAGTTCGAGAAGGAAGATGAACAAGATCCTTTTGGTCTTGTCCAGTGGGCGTCAGATTTGAAGAAAGGTAAGACTGACAAAAACAGGTCTGGAGGAAATATGTGAGAGGAGGTTGCTCTTCAAGGGATGGCTTTGGTGGTACTGGTCGGACCTAGATCAATTTCAAACGTGGCAGCTGAATTCTGGACTCCTCTGCTCTGCATCTTTATCTTTGATTTCAGTATAACTTTTGTAGCGAGTACCTGAACTCATAACTTTTTTTTATCATTGGCGTTCCATTTGCTTTGAGATTTTTTTTAATTCTAGCTCCTTAATTTTTCGGATGTTCAGTATTCCCTTTTTCACCAAAGTTGGTTTTAAGATTGTGGTCACTTTCGCTGATGCTAAATTGATTCCCATCCATGAACACTTAACTTTGACAAAGTGTGCTCTTTTTGTTTCAGTCTCTTTTTCTCTTTAGAATTGTCATTCCCAAAGTATGAATATGTAATTTCAAGTTTATATTTCTTTAATGTTTGATGAGGAAAATTACTTGGAGTTGATACTTTTTATTTTAAGCTGCTAAGATTCTTTCAAGGTTGGATAAATTGTTGTTTTTTACAAGGTCTTGCACTCTTGCTTAAATAAGTACCTGTGGTAATATAACCAAACAGTTACAAATCTAAGGAAGAAAAAATGAGACTGTTCGATTCATTCATTCATAAATCTATGGAAAAGTGTAGATGTTCTGAGTTCTAGAGATAGCAACAGAGAGGAAAATATAAAACTAGACGGAAATTATAGTAAATAGGCCTATGGAGTCAGACAAGGAAGAGTGTTCCAGTTAGACTCGCTACCATCACAAAGATAGTCAGCTGAATCTTAGACTTCGGACAAGAGGATTTCAGACCATAACCCAAACCGATCATGCTGGTTGGGGGTTTTGGTGCCACTTGAGCCACTGGAGTCGCTGACAAAGAGTAATCAAGTACGTCAACAGCCCAGTCCGTACGAATTAATTCAGTTTAGCTTATGCCTGAAATTGAATGATTGGCTTACCTGCAGCAGCCGAGTGGTTCTTTGCACCCAGAGAGATTTGAGAACCGGTTGAGTTGGTAGATGGTGGAGCAAAAGAGGAACCCCCTTACAACAAGAAAAGTGGTCTTGTCAGTTTCACCAAACCGATCAATCTCAAAATCGAGTTCTTGTTTTTTTTTTTGTTGCGTGTGTAAGAAGGATTTACATACCTGAGGAGCAAACATATGAGTTGGCTGAAATGCTACAAAGCTGAGGCAATTGGAGAGCTAGGGTTTGATTGATCGGAAAAGCAGAGGATAAAGTAGAATTGTTGTTGAGGAAGAGACAGAGACAGGTCGGTTGTTGGCTGTAGATCTGGTTCAGGCTGTTACAGCATGGCTGAGCTGGGAGCTGCACAAATCCCTGCACGAATGGACCACATGGAGCTAAGGCTAGCAACAAAGAAGAACAGGAAGCTGGAGGACTCGGACCTTGGGCAAGACCTGGTTGGAGCAAGATTGGAGCCAAGGAGATTAAGACAGTAGTGATAAAGAGACTTGAAGATGCCATCTATATGTATTGTCTTTCGAGAATAAGTTTCTTCTTTCTTTGTAACAGTGGACAGAGTTAGGGTTTATGTAAGGTGTATTTAAGGTGGGATTCAATGGAATTGTTATGCAACTGAAATTTACGATGAAATGGAGAAAAAGGACAAATTCATGTATTCATGCATAATGTGTGTTCTTCTGTGCAACACTTGAAATTCTTCATGTTGTGTCTTTTTGCTACAAAAGAATGAATCTAGTATTACTGTTATATTTATTTGACCGTTAATATTTCTTTATTATAAGAAATATTATTGAGAATGTGTGCATTAAACAATCTGTATTTAGACACGAAAACGTGTTCTAAGACGTGCATAGCAATCATACAAGATATGCATACCATTTCTTTACAAAATCCGGAATTTTTTACAATTTTTGGAATCTGGGTTATATCAATTCATGATTCATGACACCATCGTGCTTTTGATAGAAATCATAAACCACAATGCACAGGAAATAAAATCTTCCCCTAGTCTTCCCATCTCTCAAACTTCTGGGATCATCAGAATTAAGAACCGGAAATGGCGGCACCAAAGCTGGAATCTTTCAGGCGGGGTAGCATGTTCGATGGATCTTTCAGGCGAGGTAGTATGTTCGATGGTTCGTTTAGACAAAGCATAAAAGATAGGCTTATCCCACAACATACCAGAGGCTATTCCTATGTCAACGAAGACGGGATCCCCAACGAAGACAGTACTTCTGTTCGTTGCTGCTCATACAGGTTATACATTACATACAATCTCTCCT
>NC_025698.1:8827150-8871397 GCF_000633955.1 Camelina sativa
TTTCTTTATTATAAGAAATATTATTGAGAATGTGTGGATTAAACAATCTGTATTTAGACACGAAAACGTGTTCTAAGACGTGCATAGCAATCATACAAGATATGCATACCATTTCTTCACAAAATCCGAACTTTTTTACAACTTTTGGAATCTGGGTTATATCAATTCATGATTCATGACACCATCGTGCTTTTGATAGAAATCATAAACCACAATGCACAGGAAATAAAATCTTCCCCTAGTCTTCCCATCTCTCAAACTTCTGGGATCATCAGAATTAAGAACCGGAAATGGCGGCACCAAAGCTGGAATCTTTCAGGCGGGGTAGCATGTTCGATGGATCTTTCAGGCGAGGTAGTATGTTCGATGGTTCGTTTAGACAAAGCATAAAAGATAGGCTTATCCCACAACATACCAGAGGCTATTCCTATGTCAACGAAGACGGGATCCCCAACGAAGACAGTACTTCTGTTCGTTGCTGCTCATACAGGTTATACATTACATACAATCTCTCCTGCTCTCCAGAACCTTCTGTTGACCGAACTTTTTGAAGCCCTTTTATCGTATCTGATGCCTCTTATAATCCAGTCTCAATCGTCTAACAACAATCTCAAATGGTTAGTCTTGAAATGTTATGGGTGATGTTTGCAGGTACTTCTCCGACAAGATCACTGCGCTTGTGAAGAAATCACAGGATGTTTTTGTTACAGCATGGACGATGGGAACATCTGACCCGAGGAAGATCATATTCTCGGCGAAGATGGGTTTGGCTCTGACACTTACCTCTATCCTCATATTCTTTAAGATCCCAGGATTAGAGCTCAGCAGCCACTATCTCTGGGCAATTCTCACAGTAGTTGTTATCTTCGAGTTCAGTATAGGTAAATGCAACAGACCACTTAACACATCAAACTTGAATATTCTAAATAATCTAATATTCTGACGTGATCTTCTCTTCTTTGTGTAGGAGCCACCTTTAGCAAAGGATGCAACCGGGGACTAGGAACATTATCTGCAGGAGGATTGGCGCTTGGCATGGCTTGGATATCTGAGAAGACAGGAAATTGGGCAGAGGTTTTTAATGCTTCCAGCATCTTTGTAGTAGGTATATATATAAAATAAGATCATGTGTGGTTTAAATTAAAGCTTCCACCTTGAATCCCATTCTGATTTCTGACAACACTGTGTGCCTGCTCTTGTATCAGCCTTTTTTGCGACTTATGCAAAGCTGTATCCAACGTTGAAGGCATATGAGTACGGATTCCGGGTGTTCTTGCTGACCTATTGCTATGTAATAGTGTCAGGATACAAAACAGGGGAATTCATGGATACTGCTGTTTCAAGGTTCCTTCTGATAGCTCTTGGTGCCTGTATTGGCCTCGTTGTGAATACTTGCATCTATCCCATATGGGCTGGAGAAGATCTCCATAACTTGGTTGCTAAGAACTTTGTGAATGTAGCGACTTCTTTGGAAGGTTTATTATATAAACACTCTCCCTGAATTTGAGTTTCCGGTTGGAAAGCCTTAGTCTGTTTCCTGTCAAATCCAATCCATAGAAAATGCTTCTTTGTGCAGGTTGCATAAACGCATATCTTGATTGCGTAGCATATGATACGATCCCATCTAGGATTCTAGTCTATGCAGCTGTCACAGAAGACCCAGTGTACAGTGGTTACAGATCAGCTGTTCAATCTACAAGCCAAGAAGACACTCTGGTAGGATTCATTTCACTCATCCAACACTTAAGGAACAGTATCAAATCTATTAATTAGACCAACTTACTTCAGATTCTCACATCTTTTTGTTGTTCTTGTTGTTGGTGTGATTGTGAAGATGGGTTTTGCATCATGGGAGCCACCACACGGTCCATACAAATCCTTTAGATATCCATGGGCAATGTATGTGAAAGTAGGTGGTGCATTGAGGCATTGTGCTTTCATGGTCATGGCATTACATGGCTGCATTCTCTCAGAGATTCAGGTACACTACTAGCTTCTTCCAATATTCAAATTTCTCAAAAAAGAGTATGTATGATGTATTGTAATTACACAGGCTGCAGAGGATAGAAGACAAGAGTTTCGCAATGAGCTTCAAAGAGTAGGCATAGAAGGAGCAAAAGTACTCAGATACATTGGGGAAAAACTAAAAAAGATGGAGAAACTAAACCCAATAATAGACATACTCCACGAGGTTCACCTAGCAGCCGAAGAACTACAGAACAAAATCGACAAGAAATCGTACCTTCTCGTGAACGCCAAGAACTGGGAAATCGGGAATCGGGATAGAGAAGGTTCGAGTGACGAACACAAAATCTCGAATCTCGACGGGGATCTAACCCGGATCTTGGCTCATAAATCCCAGAGTGAAGCCACGCTTCGTCCACCTCCGAATTGGGATGCTGTTACTACAGCTAAGAACTTGAATTCGGCGACGATGTATCCTCACCAGCAATCAAGGACGGTGATACAAACACAGGCGTCGTGGCCTAGCCGGATCTCTATAATGCAGGGAAGTATGTTACAGCCACCAATGGAAGAGGCGTCGATGATGTACGAGAGCGCGAGTAATTTGTCTCTAGCTACGTTCGCTTCGCTACTGATCGAATTCGTCGCGAGGCTTGACAATCTCGTGAATGCGTACGATGAGCTGAGTGTGAAAGCTAATTTCAACGAAGCTGTTACTGAGTGAAGACGACGAAACCATCGGACTGTGTAACCTTTGTATTTTGTTAATTAAATAACTTAATGTTGAATTGTTATTAATTGACAACGATGTCGTTGTAGTATAGTGGTAAGTATTCCCGCCTGTCACGCGGGTGACCCGGGTTCGATCCCCGGCAACGGCGATTTTATTTTTTCTTGTTATATTTTTGTTTTGGGTCCCTTAACTTTGGGGTCTTTTAAATTCTAGTCCCTTCACTTAGCTTTTCGCTTCTTTAATTTTTTTGTTTGGTCGACGACACCGACAGAATCCAATTTGGGGATAAACTATAAACCCTAAATCCCAGAAGGAAAGATGAAAGCTGCAGCTTTTCCCGCTAGAATCGCAAATCTCAGCTACCCTTACGGCTGTTGCGCACAATTCTTTCGATCGCCGGCGACGTTTTTGTCTCCGGCATTACCTTACTCGAGAACAGCTCCTTGTCGGAAGCTAGCGAGAGGAATAAGAGGTGTTGGAGGCTTGATGTCCCAGTCTTTGTTATCATCTTCACAGTCATTGTCCTCCCAACCGGAATCAGAGTTGCTTCAAGCTTTACCTTCTTCGAAGCCAAAGCCTCCGCCACCACAGCTGCCATGGCTCGTTGTGGGTTTGGGTAATCCCGGGAAGAAGTACCAGGGCACTCGCCATAACGTATCTCTTGCTCCTCTTCTCTTGCTTTCTCACTTTGCGTTTTCCTTTTCGTGTCTCATATCGTGATCATGAATTGCAGGTTGGTTTTGAGATGGTTGATGCTTTGGCTGATGCTGAAGGGATATCTATGAACACCGTTAACTTCAAGGCCTTGTTTGGGAAAGGTTCGCTATTCATTCTCTTATCTTCTCCATTGTAAATTTTTCATCTTTTTAATGGTTTTTTTTGTCTCAAAAGTGTGAAACTTTCATTTCAATTTTATACGTCACTAGTGTTTGATGACATTGGGTAACTGTTTTTGGAGAATTCAGCCTGTTTCATAATCTTATTTGATGTACATAACTAGTCTGTAAAGCTGCCTGGTTTAGTTTTATTAGATACAGAGTAATTGATTTATAAAGCCTTCTTGTCTCTGAATTGTTTTAACCTTTTTCTATCATAGGTGTTATTGGTAATATACCAATTATGCTAGCTAAACCTCAAACTTTCATGAACCTAAGTGGTGAGTCTGTAAGTGAGCTCATCGGAAAACAACTTTGGTTTATTTTTGTCAACAAATTTCCCTACCTATGAAGAAGACTTGTAATTTTGATACTTTCTGTTTATGATTGCTGGATTGGTTTTGAAGGTTGGACAAATTGTTTCCTTTTACAAGATCCCGCTAAAGCAAGTCCTTGTGGTATACTACTAAACTCTTATCTCTCTCTCTCACTCTCCAAATTCTTGTGGTATGCCGCCTTAAAGAACTTTCTGTGTATTCTTCAGATATACGATGATTTAGATTTGCCCTTTGGTAAACTACGTTTATTGCCAAAAGGTGGTCACGGAGGGCACAATGGGTACACATGTTTTTCCATGCTTTATCTTACCTGTTTAAGAATGCTTTCACTAGTGTTTTAAGTATTCTTTCTAGTTTTGACTTAACAAAGCAATGTGGTGTGGAACTAAGATTTTGTGGAGGGATAGCTGTAAATGTTTTCATAATCAAATCATAGAAGTACTTTTCATGAAAACATGATGAAATTGTTATGGTCTTTTACTTGCAGGATGAGAAGCATTATAGATCGCCTCAAAGGTAGCCGTGATTTTCCTCGTCTAAGAATAGGTAAATTTATCATTTTCTCCACTTCAACATACTTATTCCCTATTTTTCTGGTTATGTTCATTGAAACCGATGTGTGTGCTTCGTTTTAGGGATCGGACGGCCTCCAGGGAAGATGGATACAGCCAACTTTGTTCTTCGCCAGTTCAGTAGACAAGAACAGGGAGAGGTAAGAAGAAAAAGATAAATGCCAACATAATTTCAATACTTCAGAAATATAAAGACCTGATTGTGTGTGTCTGGTTTTGCAGCTGGATTATACATTTCAAACCGGGATAGAAGCAATAAGGATTCTTTTGCTCGAGGGGATCAACAAAAGTGCAACTTTTGTCAACACTCAAAAATCTATGGAGCAACTTAGCTAAAAAAGACATTGTTTACATTCATTACATACAACAACTGCAGAGTCGATTCATTATTAATATACACTTTCGTTCCATACATATTGTTGAATCCTTTTTGAGCAAATTGTATATTAGAAGAAAACCAGATTATTCATTTATCATAATTGCTCTTGATTTTAATAAAAGCTTATGCAACTCGAAAGATATGGAATCTTCTCAGTACAGTATTTTTGTTTTACTGAAATACATGTTAAGTAAGCATAGGCAATAAATAAGTCAAATTGCGTTTTATCTAAAAAAGTTGGTTCGGTTTAGAAAATGTGTGGTTGGTTTGGTTTATTGGATCATTTAAACCCAATTGCAATGAGAGGAGGATACGAGGTCCCCACAAGTCGAACTCAGTAAAATAAAAAGCGACCCGACTCAACTGGATCCGAGATTAACTGTGAAACCCGTCCCGTGTTTAAACCCTCCGACGACGACGAGCTCAGTCAGAGAAGAGAGAACCTCTCCCCACCCTTCTCGTTAGCTGCAGCCATGTACGGCGGAGGTGGGTTTCTCTTTTAAACCCTAGAATTGCTTTGTCGTTCATCTTTTTGAGACATTTTTGAGTTGCTCTCGTTTAACATTTGATTTTATGGGTTTCACAGATGAAGTGTCAGCTATTGTGGTTGACTTGGGTTCGCACACTTGCAAGGCTGGTTACGCCGGAGAAGATGCTCCCAAAGCCGTTTTCCCTTCCGTAAGTCTTGATTTTAGCTAGCATTTGATGTCACTATGAGCTTCATGCCCTTTGTTTCTTCAGACTCTTAGGGTTTTCTTTTTTTTGTTTGTTTGTACGGATGTGTTCATAAGGTTATTGGGGCAGTAGATGGGGTAGAAGCAATGGATATGGATGTTGATTCTACAAAGGCCAATTCCGAGGATTCAAAGACCGAGTCTGAAAAAGAAAAGGGAAAACGCAAGCTCTATGTAGGTTCTCAAGCCTTGAGTTACCGCCGAGACCATATGGAGGTGTAGCTCTGTTAGCTTTTCTCGTTGATTAAGGTTTGAAGTTTATAAAATTATAGACTGCATTTTATCTCACCAGGTATTGTCACCCATTAAAGATGGCATTGTGTCTGATTGGGATTTGGTGGACAATATATGGGAACATGCTTTCAGGTATCTGTGTAAAGCATTATACTTTGTCTTAAATTGGTGTTTGATTTCATCATCTCTAAAAAAAAGGTTTCTCTTTTTAAGGAGTTGTCTGATGATTGATCCCAAGGAGCATCCCATGCTGCTAGCTGAGCCTCCTCTAAACAGCCAACAGCAGAGAGAGAAGTACGATTTAACTGCTTTGAAATATCATTTCTTTCTAAATTGCGTTATCTTGGAGTGTGTTGCTGATTTTCTCAAATCATATGCTTGACAGGGCGGCAGAGCTAATGTTTGAGAAATACAAAGTTCCTGCATTGTTTATGGCTAAGAATCCTGTATCTTCCTTCTACCTTGGTTTATCATTCTTTTGATATAGATTATTACATGGCGATTACTGTAGTGTTGATCTCCAGCCAGCTTTTGTGTAATCAGATGTATAACTATCTACACGACTTTGGCTTTTTTTTTGGTGCTAGGTTCTCACGTCTTTTGCTACTGGGCGCGCTACTTCTTTGGTTGTTGACTGGTACGATTCTTTGTACTTCAATTATTAGAAGTTTCTCTAGTATGTAGAAGCTACTAATGTTCCACTTCTGTCCTATATGCTGTGGAAGTCTACCTTGTTTGTGTTTTATGTGATTATTTTTGGAAGAACTGATGAGACTTTATTGTGTTCCAGCGGTGGAGGATCCACTACTATTTCACCGGTGCATGATGGTTATGTTCTTCAAAAGGTATTATATTTCTCAATTTTGTTGGAATTTTGGGTTTTCTGATGCTGTTTCTTTGGTTTGGGATTTTCTACTGCATGAGAATGTTATCCCATCTCTCGTTTCCTTAGTGCCATCTGTAGCTGCTATAAATTCTCATCCATGTGAATTTTGACCAATTTTACCTATACTGCATTGATGTAGATTTTTACCCACTGATTGTTGACCATGCTTTTATTCGCAGGCTGTTGTATCATCTCCACTTGGAGGGGAATTTCTCACTGACTGCCTACTGAAAAGTTTGGAGAGTAAAGGAATCAAAGTAAGTTAAACAATTTTTGCACTGTTCGTTATCATTTGAGCCAGTTTACCTGAGTTGCTGGTCCTTTTTCCTGCAGATAAAACCTAGATATTCTTTCAAGAGAAAGGAAATACGAGCAGGGGAATTCCAGGTGCATATGTAAATCAGTGAATACTATTTGAGTATTATTTAGTGATTGAGTTGGAGAATACTATTTGAGGCTTTCGAAAATTGGTTTTGCGTTCTTGACATAGAAGATGTGATGTTTATCCTGGGCAATGAGACAGAAATTGTAGGATTTGTCTCATTTCAATTAGGATAGTTGACAGTAGCAAATTGCTTAGAGATTTTTTCTGATCGTTGGAATGTAATAGTCTCTTATTTCCTCTCTTCGATTCCTTGCAGGTTGAAGATGTAGATATTCCTGACACCACAGAAAGCTACAAACTCTTCTGCCAGGTCTGTAATTAATAATGACACCTCCTTTCAAATTTTTTATTGTTTCATAACTTGATGATTTTTTTCTCAACAGAGGATGATAGTGGGTGATATCAAAGATTCTATATGTCGAGTTCCTGATACTCCCTATGACGGTATCTTATGTTCTTTTGTTGTTCACTTCTTTGATAAATTTGATTTTCTTCAAAGTTTGGGGTGCTTTGAGAGTTGACTGTTAGATACGTCTTATCTTTCAATGTCATTGATCATGTAGCCTTATTTTTTCTGATTGATGCATTTGTCTGCAGACAAATCTTATTCAAACATCCCAACTACATCATACGAGCTTCCCGATGGCCAGTAAGCTCCAGTTTATATGTCTATTGCGGTTTTTTTGTGCCTCAAATAGTCATATTACTTCTTTTTTCCATGTATAAGATTTGTGGTAGTTTCCTAGACAAATAAACCACTATTGTGAACCTTTTTTAAGCTGGATCTAAGTCGTTAAAGCCAATGGCATAAAAGTTTAGAAGAGTCAAACATTGCTTTTGGAAACCTGTATGGAATATAATGTGATCATTGAGAAATTAAGTAGATCAAGAAAACGCTAGCTTTGTTGAAGAGGAAACTGAACCATTTTACTTTTTAGTCTTTCTCAGTATCTCATTAACCATGTCTACTGCAGGACGCTCGAGATTGGTGCTGATAGGTTCAAAGTTCCTGATGTGATGTTCAACCCGTCCATAGTTCAGGTACACCATTTAAGGACGATAAATTCGACGGAAGATTCTACAGACATTTTGTTTCTCCTCGTGACGTTGTTTTGAGACCCGAATTATTTTGTCAAATATTTTTGTGAAGTGACTTTCCGTGTTTATTGGGCTTTGCAGACGATTCCTGGAATGGAGAAGTATGCAGACATGATTCCTTCCGTTCGTGGTCTACCACACATGGTATATGCATCATCTTTAGCCACTGCGAAACTTTTGTCTCTTAACTTGAGTAACTTCACTGTCCATTATATTAACTTGTACAGGTCATGGAGAGCATCAACAAATGTGATGTAGATATCCGGAGAGAGTTGTACAGTAGCATACTGGTAAGTAACAATTGAAGTCAACTCTTAATCCTAGTTGAATTTTGTAAAACTTTGTATCAACAATCCCTTTAGTTTTTTTGGAAGTGGTTGATATTTCAAACCTTCTTCTCGCATTATGTCAGCTTGCTGGTGGCACATCATCAATGCAACAGTTAAAAGAACGTCTCGAGAAGGACTTGGTCGAAGTATTGTGTCCTCACTCTTTTCCTGTTTTCTAAGATTTCCCAGTTTTTATGTGGCGAAAATCATTTATTGGCCTCTTATCTTCATTTCAGGAGTCTCCCCACTCGGCTCGAGTTAAAGTGTTGGCAAGTGGTAACACAACAGAAAGAAGATTCAGGTTTGGATATATACTCTTCATTTCTTCCTCTAATGAGAGCCCAACTATTGCTTGGATGAACACACATGTTATTATGTATGTGCAGTGTATGGATAGGAGGGAGTATATTGGCATCACTAGGCTCATTTCAACAGATGTGGTTCTCCAATTCTGAGTAAGTCTTTTTGTTCTGTTATTCCTCTGATGAGACTCGCAAAGAAACTAGATTTTGCTTCTCTCTTGACACTCAAGCTTCTTGGTGTAAATGGTAGGTACGAGGAACATGGAGCGTCCTACATTCAGAGAAAATGCCCTTAAAGCAGCTTCAGATTTCTGTGGAGCCTGAGAGAAGCCGAAACGTGGGAAACTAATGTGTTATTTTCATTGTGTGTCGTTCGTTGGTCTTTTGAGCATTAGTACTTGCCTGTGCCTTTGGAGTGAGTTTAGACATTAACAAGCATTTAGTGCTATTTATAAAATTAACTTCAGTCGGATTATGGTTTTTGTCAAGAATTTGTTTCAAATAATTTACTTTATATTGTCTGGAAAATGTGATTCAACTGTTACAAAAAAAAAAAAAAAAAATCTAAACGAATCTTGGCTTGAAATGATGTACTTTATGAAAATAGTAAGTGTTGGACATTTATATTTTTAATATAGTAAGGAGCGGAAGTTATATTAAAAAGGTTAGAGAAATACATAAACTTTTTTAATTTCAAATTCAATCAAAGTTACAAATAGCAATAATACCTTTGACCAGATCTGGAGTGTTAAAACATATTCAAACTTCAAAGTCGGTTAAAACATAGCAAATATTTTTTTTTTTTTTTTTTTGGGACAAATATCGTCAACTGAAACTGAAAGCAGAACATTTCAGGGAAATACGTAATAGAGATTTTGTTTATAATAGAGACTATGAATAATAGTAATGTGTTGATAAATATATAGGAATGACTATGGTATGATAGGATGTTTACTATTAATCCTATAGGTAAGAATGGAGGTTTAGCTTTACTTTGGAAAAGCAGTGTTGATATCACTTTAGTTTCTGTGGATAAAAATCTTCTACACCTTCACGTTAAGTTTGATTCTCTAGATTTTTTTGTCTCGTATGTATATGGAGACCCTTTGTTTACCTCTAGATCAATAGTCTGGGAAAAGCTAATGAGGATTGGAATAAATTGAAAAAAAAGTTAGTATATGATAGGCGACTTTAATGAAATTTTACACAATGGAGAGAAATTAGGAGGACCACGGCAAAGTGAAGCATCCTTTTTACCCTTTGCAGACATGCTTAGAACCTGTGACATGACTGAATTACCTTCTTATGGTAATAGCTTCATATGGGGGGGGAGGTAGGAGAAATGACTTGTGGATCCAAAGCAAATTAGATAGATGTTTTGGAAATAAAAAGTGGTTTCATTTATTTCCAGCTTCTAATCAGAAATTCTTAGAAAAAAGAGGTTCAGATCATAGACCAGTTCTTCTCAAGTTTGTCTCCTCAAACAATCCTTACAGAGGGAATTTCAGATTTGATAAAAAAATTTTAAATAAACCTCTAGTCCGAGAAGCAATTTGCTCAGCATGGTTCACCAATTACTCTTTTTCTCCTTCTTCAGTGTCGGATGGGATCCGTAGCTGTAGGAAAGCTCTAAGTAAATGGAAAAAAGAGAACCAAGTCAACTCTTTGGATAAGATCAATCAGATTCAAATAGCCTTAGAAATAGAACAATCTTCTTCTTTTCCTTCCCTATGCCATGTCCATGGACTTAAGAAACAATTGCTCTTAGCTCACCAAGAAGAAGAGACTTATTGGAGCCAACAGAGTAGGGAACAATGGTTACAGGAAGGAGACTGTAACACGAAGTTTTTACATGCTTCTGTTCAAGCAAATAGATCAAGAAACATAATTCATGCGTTGATGGATGGCAATGGCAACATTAAAAAATCAGAGGCTTCTAAAGGAGAGGTTGCTATCAACTATTTCAAGGATCTTTTTCAATCATCTGATCTAGGAAATTTTGATTGGTTGTTCCATGACTTTCAGCCGAAAGTTTCAGCTCAGATGAATGATTTTTTAATCAGTAAAGTGACTGCTGGAGAGATCAAAAAGGCAGTATTCTCAATCAATCCTACTAAAGCTCTGGGAGCTGACGGAATGACTGGCCTGTTCTATCAAAAATATTGGGACATCATAGGTCCCCAGGTTACAGAGGAAGTTCAGAATTTTTTTTAACTCTGGTTCCTTTCCATCTGAATGGAATTACACCCAGCTGTGTCTCATTCCTAAAGTTAGGAACCCCACTCTAATGTCGGACCTTAGACCAATTAGCTTATGTTCAGTTCTTTATAAGATTATATCAAAGATTATAGCTTCAAGGTTACAACCCCTTCTATCAGGATTGGTCTCCCCGACTCAGTCAGCCTTCGTCTCCAAGCGTTTGATTTCTGATAACATATCAATTGCTCATGAAATGGTTCATGTCCTGAGAACACATCCTTTAATTTCTTCTGAGTATTTAGCAATCAAATCTGACATGTCTAAAGCCTTTGATAGACTAGAATGGAATTATCTGCAGAAATTGTTATTGGCGTTAAGGTTCCATCATAAATGGGTCAAGTGGATAATGTTTTGTGTTTCTACAGTTACCTACTCTGTTTTGTTAAATGATCAATCATATGGTATGATATCTCCTCAGCGGGGGTTGAGGCAGGGTGACCCTATTTCCCTTTTCCTTTTTCGTTCTGTGTACCGAAGGTCTCACCCACTTGATGAACAGAGCGACAACGGCTGGATCAATTCAAGGCATTCAATTCTCTAATTCTGGGCCATCTATTCACCACATTCTCTTCGCTGATGATAGTCTTTTTAGTTGTAAAGCTTCTCTTTCCCAAGTTCACAATCTTCAAATTATCTTACGCTCATATGGTGACATGTCTGGACAAAGGATTAATGTCAACAAATCATCGATAACTTTTGGCTCTAAAGTCGATCAGCAAACTCGACTCTCTATCCAGACTTTAACGGGTATTCACAAGGAAGGAGGTGCAGGATCTTATCTAGGTCTACCGGAATGTTTTAGTGGATCAAAGGTAGACATGCTCGACTATGTATTCGATAGATTGAAATCAAAGCTCTCAGGATGGTTTGAACGTAACCTATCTCTCGGAGGCAAGTAAATACTTTTGAAAGCAGTTGCATTGGCTCTTCCTGTCTATGCAATGACCTGTTTTAAGCTTCCCATTACAACTTGTCAAAAACTGACTTCTGCAATGTCTACTTTTTGGTGGAACTCAATGGAACATAAGAAAAAAAAATGCACTGGATAAGCTGGAATAAGCTATGCTTGGAGAAATCTCAAGGTGGACTCAACTTCAAAGACCTGCAGGCTTTTAATCAGGCATTATTAGCTAAGCAAGCTTGGCGGATATTACAAAACCCAAATTGCTTGTTTGCTAGGGTTATGAAAAGTAGATATTTTGAGAATTCTGAGATCTTAAAAGCAGGAAAAGGAAACCGTTCATCTTATATTTGGCGAAGTGTTCTTCATGGCCGAGACCTTCTGCTGCAAGGACTTCAACGAATGATTGGTAATGGACAGGATATGATGGTTTGGTCTGATATGTGGCTCTTAAATGAAGGGAGAAGACGACTTCCTTTAATGAAAAATATCTTCATAAATATTGACCTGAAGGTAGCTCATCTAATCAACTCTTACACGCTGAATTGGAATGCCTCTACTTTAGAGACTTTATTTTATCCCAGAGATGTGGATATTATCTTAGAGCACAAACCAGTGACATCAAACTCAGACTTTTGGAATTGGATACATACTAAGAGTGGAGATTACTCAGTCAAAACAGGGTATACTCTAGCAAGTCATCTGAATAAACCAACACTGATTTCTGAAGCGGAAATGAGACCCTCTATTAATGAACTAAAGACCCAGGTGTGGTTACTACACACCTCTCCAAAAATAAAAAACTTCATTTGGAGAGCTTTAAGTGGAGCACTCGCGGTAGCATAAAGACCGGAAAGTAGAGGAGTAAAAACAGACTTGAGATGCCAATTTTGTGGACAGGAAAAAGAATCTATTAACCATGTTCTTTTCTCTTGTACCATTGCTAGACAAGTTTGGGCTCTGTCGGAATTCCCAAGTCTTGCAGATGGGTTTGACATGGATTCTGAATTTGCTAATATCTCTTATCTACTCTCTTTTGTTAAGAATCAGCAAATCCCTCATTACATTAGAAGGAGTTTTTCCTGGATACTTTGGTACCTCTGGAAACATAGGAATGATTTCTTCTTTGAAGGAAAATCCAATGATATAATGGTTTTGGTCCTTAAAATACGAGAGGAAGCAATGTTATGGGTTAACGCTCAAGGATTAGCAAATGATCAGGCTAGTTCTAAAGTCTTCGATAGAGGGAAAGCTCCAATAGACTGGATCAGTCCTCCTAAATATTGGCTGAAATGCAACATTGGAATGGCTTGGTGTAAAAATACTAACAATGGGGGATTTTCCTGGGTTCTACGCGATTGGAATTGCCAGGTTAGACTACATAGTCGACGCTCATTCTCAAATATTACAAGCATGCTCGAAGCTAAATATCAGAGTATTATGTGGGCAATTGAGAGCATGCATTCTCATAAGATAAATCAGGTGATCTTCTCTTCTGAAGCATTTGACATGATTAATGTAGTCACCTATCCTCAAGAATGGCCTTCCTTTCAGTTTTATGCTTCTGAGTTTAGAAGAAAACTCTGTTTCATAAATGAATGGAAAATGGAGATTGCAAGTTCATATTCTAATCAAGGAGCGAACCGTATTGCTCAGAGTGTGCTTCAAAAAGGTTTTTTCCAATCTTACGTAGTTGTGGGATTTCCAAAATGGCTTAACAGTCTTTTCCTTCTGGAAAAACAGAATAATATATAGGTTTGTCTTGGTTCGAAGGTTTGCCTTAGCTCCACAGTTGAAATATCTGGGAAGAGGTGTGATAGACGTTTTTTTGTCCCTTCTCAGCTCCTATCTCAACAAGTTGACTTTCTCTTGTTTTTTACCTTATCCTCCTTTCATCTTATCTCGCTCCTTTCAATCTTTTTGTTTCTACTGCAGTGATATTTTCTTCCTTGATCGGATAAATTTGCAGTAAATAAAAGATTTTTGCCTTCCTTTCTCTTTCTTAACCTCACCTCCTCATATAAATAACCCTTTTCAACATCTTAAGCTTAAACCTCAAAGTTTCCTCTCTGGAGATACCCAATGGAGAAATACCTGTGGGACGAGATACAAAACTTACCACTAGGAAGAGATGATCCAGAACTCTTAATCCCAAGCTCAGACTATGAAGATGTTGTAGCAAGCAACATGTTAAGTTTGATTGCCAGGCCACTCAATCCAATGGATCAAAACTTATTTGAGGTGGCGGCAAACCTTCCTACTATCTGGGGACTAGCATCTTCGGTCCATGGCAGAGTTCTTGATGATCGTTTTATCCAATTCAGGTTTCAGTCAAAAAGTGATCTGCAATCAGTGCTACGTCGTGAACCATGGAGCTTCAATCACTGGTTTGCAGCCTTGCAACGTTGGGATGACTTACCAAGATTGTATTTCTTAACCTCGTTAGATCTTTGGGTTCAAATCAGGGGGTTGCCTCTATCCTTTGTTTCTGTCAAAGCTATCAGAAGGATCGCGAGATCCTTAGGGGAAATAGTGCAGATGGACTTTGAAGACTCTGTTACCAAACAAGTTTCATTCATCAGAGTAAAAATCAGGGTTTCCATAACTGACCGGTTTAGATTTTTCAGAAGGGCGCGGTTTCAATCGGGGGATCGAGCCATGCTTGGATTCCAGTACGAAAAGATGGAAAAAATCTGTACTAACTGTTGCAGGATCATGCACCCTACATCGAGATGCCCCTTTGAACCTATGAATCCTAATCCTTTTCGTAACCAAGATAATTAGGTTCATCAACGAAGACATGATAGCGAGGATTCAGATTCTGCTCCTATCTCTCAACAATTAAGTCCCGCTGCTCAAGTACCTGTTATGCTTCAGGAAAATCCGATTCCACTTCCCAATCAGCGATCAGGTCCTTACTTTCCCTCATTTTGATCTTTCTGGGAAAGACGAGTCTATAGGATCTAACCTAGCGTGTGAATCTTCTCCCAAGATGCCAACTAAGTTGGAAGCAGGAGAATGTTCAAAGAGAAGACTGGAGGCTAATCCACAACAAGAACTCCCTTTGAAGAAAAGAACCAGTTTACCGAACCAAGATAAGGATCTTCCCCCAAATCATCATCCATCTCACCCACTTTGATCACTCAACTCAACTCTGTCAAGATTAACTTTTTGGTGTGAATAGATCTTACTCAGTGCAGTGCCCAGGTTTGTCGGAGCTTAACGCGAGTTTAACATTAGAAGTTATTTTAATATATTTTATGAAAATAAATAAATATTAAAATTCAAAATTATAATAAAATAAATATCAAAAATTCAAAGCTATAGAAATTTTTCAGAAACAAAATAAAAAATCTAAAAAGCTTTACTTTCTATTTCAATAAACTATTTTACCAACTTCTCTTAATCTTTTCTTCCTTCTATTTTACGACCTTACTTGATATTTCACAATTTAAGATTTTGTTTTCATTTTTGTATATTTTTATAAATAAATATATTCAAAGAAATCATACATGAGTTGTTTAGGAAATTAAAAAACTCCCAAAACCATAATGATACACCATATTTCTATAATTATGAGTAAAAAAACACACAAAAAAATTATATACTTTGGGGCCCGAGGCAAATACCTTTTTTCTAATCGATAGGCACGGCCCTGATCTTACTTAGAGTAGGCATGATGGCCTTGGGTTTAGCAATTACTTAAGCAGTTTGCTGTTGGATGACCATGACTACATTCGGCTGCTTTAGCCTTTTATGGGTTCAACGTTAAAGTCATCCCAACTCCTGTAATTTTTTGGAGTATCTTATGGTTTAACCCAATGTTTCAGGTGGTTTTAATTTTCAGTAGTAGTTTTACCTTCTGTTGTATCTTGTACTTGCGTTGTAATAACCTGAGATCACTTTTCTTGGGTTTTAATAAAATCTTTCCCTTGTGTAAAAAATAAAAAATAAATAACTGAAAGTAGAACATAGATAAAGTCTGTAAATGTAATCCTGTAATTCAAGTCTTCAACGTTAAGAAAAATGACACAGAAACTATTTTAAATATTTTAATAATCACTGTCGTGGAGAAGTGAGGTGGTAATAAATATTTTTAAAAAAAAAACAAAAAGTTATCTCTACTGGAGCGAATAAAAAAGAGAGAATGGAAACCACGTGGAAGATTTCGGACAATCAGGACCGTCCACATACTACTTACTCGGGGGAAAAAAATATATAATCAACGAAATAAAATAAATGAACCTTTTTAAGAAAGAAAAACCGAATCTAATAAGCAGCTTTATCGTGTCTTTCAAAATGCTAAGGAGTAATGACATCGAAATTGCAAAATTCCGGTCTTCCCTTGAAAATATCTAAGACATAACTCTAAACATTTGAATTTTGAACCACAAGATATGTAATCGACATTGGTAAGAAGGAAAGAAAGAAAGAAAGAAAGAAAGAAAGAAAAAGCCAAAAAAGGAAGGTAACTTCTACGCCACAACAGACTTACGTGTCATGTCTCCCATATCCGCATGCAAAATCCAATAGATGACACATTCTACCTCATCCACTTATATTTACCCACGTGTCACCCTTTCTCTCGTCTCTCTCTCTGAATAACGTCTGCCGACCTTCTCTCTTTTGGACGGCAAGACTCGCCGTCCGTCGTTCTCCCCCCCCCTCCCTCATTTATTGGGTTTCAATCTCCCACAACACACTCTCTCTCTCACATTCAACAACAACAACAAAAAAAAACGCTTTTTTTTTTCTTTTCCAATCCTCGATTACGCCTTTTTGAGTTTTCCTGGGATTTCGATTTTGAATTATTCATTTCCAGAAATTTGTTCTTTTGTTTTCTTCTTCTGGGTAATTTGAAAATTTTATATTTGAGAGACCCAAAAACAAAAATCATGCAGAGGATCGTCGATAATGCTCTTGCCGTTACAAAAGAGTGAGTCCCTCTCTCTCTCTGTTCCATTCGAGCTTTATTTATTATATTAGTGTCATCAGCAGTCCACGTTTAGTGATTTTGATTTGGCTTTTGTTGCATGCTTTAGTTTCTCTCTCTCTCTCTCTATAAATTTAGATATGTATTTGTGTGTTTCCTTAGTTAAGGTCTGTATATTTGATTTTGGATATGGAAGATGCCAAATGTTGAACCTCTGGTTTTTGTTATTCTTGAGATTTTGGGGGATTCATTTTCGAAGTATTCTGATTTTGCTGTTATTTATTCGAACAGAACAAAAGGTATCTTATAAGTCCTGTGATAATTTTTCTCTTTGTATCTATGAATAGTATTTTTACTTTGAAACTTGGTGGTGTTATGATGCTTATATTGCCTAAAAATTCCTTAAGCTTACTATGATTTTTGTTTTTCCTTTTAGTGCAGGTCGGTGAAAACTTTGACTTATGAGTCTTTGAACAACTTTGCAAGATGCATTAATGGAGTTTCTGCACTTCTCTTGACACTTTTGCCTGGAAAGTCCAATATTCTTGAAGGTCTTCATGGATGGGAGCTTAGGCCTACTTTACGTGGACCTCGTTTACCACGCTGGATGCATAAGTATATATATCTCTCTCTAACACTTCTCTTTTGCCTGCCCTTGTATACTGGCATGTAATGCTTAATTCTACTCTCTCTTCTGATTTCTCTGCGGTTGCAGTGGAGTTTCTTCTTTCAACCACTTCATTCACGAGCTCTCTGTGGATTCTGATACTTCAAGCTTGGAGTATTCCTCTGCTGAAGAAGACGACAGTGGTGGCATGTCCACGCCTCCATCACCGTCGTCTCAAACCTCACTCCGCTCTTGGGCTAGTCTTCCTGCAAATTACGAAAGCCATTGGACAGAGTGGATAACTTTCATAGTCTGGTGGGTTTTACTACCTGCCCGGATCCTTCTATGGGTACCGTTGTATCTTATACGTCTCTTTGGTAGACGTAATTCAAGAATGTTGCCTATGAGCCCAGGGAGGTATGGACATTCTTCTAGACCTTACTTTAGCAAAGCTATCCCAGGGAAAGAGCATGATGTCCCTAACCGAACTACTGATAGAAGACGCGGAGTCATTGAGGTTTGTGTTGATGAACATAATCTCATAGACTGTATTAAAGACTTTACTTATTCGCATTCTTGAAAATTTTCTCACACACTCCTATGTTCTCTCTTTTTTCAGGATCTTCAGCTTGGTATCGAGATCTTTATAGAAACAATATTTGATTTTTTTCACAAGGCGGCACATCTTCTTCTTTCTCCATCAGAAACGTTTGGAATAGTTTTATCATGGTTCTCTTCCTCCAATCACAGTCACAGCTCTAAAGGAGACTATGGCGATGTTTCGGATGATGAAGTCGTGCAGACTGCCATTCTAGGAGATAACGATTCATCTCCTACAGAAAGAACCACAACCACAACCACAACGAGCTTATACAATACAGATACTCGGACTTGTCAAGATGTTATAACAGAGCTTGGGTAAGGGGAAAATGTGTAGAAGATGCGTCGTGCATCATTTGATTTATACTTATGCTGTTACTCAACTATTTACCCTTTGATTCAACTTCTCTTATAAACTTGATAGGTATCCGTATGAAGCTATTCGAGTTGTTACTTCAGATGGATATGGTCTTCTCTTGGAAAGGATACCAAGGTATAGGGTCTATTCTGGTTCAGTTTCAGTTAGTTCTCTTGTTGTGTATTCATTAATTTCCTCTCATGTATTTTCCAGACGAGATGCAAGGAAAGCTGTTTATTTGCAGCATGGTGTAATGGATTCTTCAATGGGGTGAGTTTGCATAGTCTCTTTCTTTGTTGACTTGTCAGGTTTCTCATCTGTACCTTTATCTTTCAGATGGGTATCAAATGGTGTTGTTGGATCTCCGGCATTTGCTGCTTATGATCAAGGTCCGCGCCAAAAAGTTCCTTATTTCTCAAGTCGCTTTATGCATGTAAACTTACCATATGTTTTATAACTTTATTCTGTTTTTCTTGCCAGGCTACGATGTTTTCCTAGGGAACTTTCGCGGTTTAGTTTCAAGAGATCATGTGAACAAAAACATATCCTCAAAAGAGTAAGTAGAGTATAGAATAAGCTGTTTCTTTATGGATTTGATATTTTGTATAGTTCTTCATTGATGGATCCTCAAATCATGCAGTTTCTGGCGTTACTCCATCAATGAGCATGCAACTGAAGATATCCCAGCTATGATAGAGAAGATCCACGATATCAAAACTTCAGAACTGAAACTCTATCAGCCTACTATTGAAGAGGTAGTAAAAGAGGAGCAACCGTATAAGCTCTGTGTTGTATCACACAGTTTAGGCGGCGCAGCGGTTCTGATGTATGTAATCACCCGTAGAATCGAAGAGAAACCACACAGATTCTCGAGACTGATCCTGCTTTCGCCTGCTGGATTCCATGACGACTCCAACGTGTGTTTCACGTTCATGGAGTACACATTCCTTTTCTTGGCTCCTGTACTAAAACGGATTGTTCCCGCTTTCTACATCCCCACTAAGTTTTTCCGGATGCTTCTCAACAAGTTAGCTCGAGATTTCCATAACTATCCTGCTGTTGGTGGATTGGTCCAGACATTGATGAGTTATGTGGTTGGTGGAGATAGCTCGAATTGGGTCGGAGTCATGGGTTTACCTCACTATAACATGAATGATATGCCGGCTATATCCTTCTGTGTGGCTCAGCATCTTGCTCAGATTAAACATAGCGGTAAGTTTAAGATGTTTGATTACGGCAGCAGTTCAGCTAATATGGAGGTCTACGGGTCTCCCGAGCCACTTGATCTTGGGGAGTTTTACGGATTGATTGATGTGCCTGTGGATTTAGTAGCCGGAAAGAAAGATAAAGTGATTAGACCTTCAATGGTTAGGAAACATTACATAGTGATGAGAGATTCAGGGGTTGATGTTTCATACAATGAGTTTGAGTATGCTCATTTGGACTTCACCTTCTCCCATCGTGAAGAG
The DNA here is from genome assembly GCF_000633955.1 of Camelina sativa. Lineage (NCBI taxonomy): Eukaryota > Viridiplantae > Streptophyta > Magnoliopsida > Brassicales > Brassicaceae > Camelina > Camelina sativa. The sequence goes on from NC_025698.1 coordinate 8,847,108, forward strand.
CTTTTGGCCTATGTGATGTCACGGTTGCTGCTCGTGGAGCCGACACAGACTCAGACGGTTCATAAGAAAGGGATGAAGCTGAAGAAGAAAATGGAAACAGGTTGACCTCATCTGTTAACTACGAAATTAGGTTTTTATAGAGTTTCTGGTGTCTTATTTGTAATGTTGTTCATGAGAGGTCGGCTTAGAACAGACGAACAGTGTATATATATGGATATGGTCTTTTTTATATATTTATGCCAGTGTCACTTTCCACGAAAAGTAGAATTAAATACACAAATGAAAAAGAGACGATTGATATACAAACTTTGTATGTTACAGCTAAAGTATGTAAGAGACTTTATGAGGTTTCCTCAGAAAAATACATATATGTATACATCTATACTTTTCTTTATACTTAATGCTGATTCAGACAAAAAAGATTCAGCAAAAACATCAGAAGTTTTGGGAACAGTTTGGGTAAAATGGAATGTCTGTCTGGAGCATCAACCTCAAATCCTACTCTCGAACATGGGCCAAAGTTAGACAAAGTCAAACGTCGTATACAGATAGTCGTTTCTCAATGTCTATACGACATATTGGACACGTTGTACACTTGTCTGCACAGAGTCTGCAACAAAATTGGCAGAGAGACAAAAATTGTGAACAATGACATTGAGTCAGTTATGGCCAGATATGCATTTCATACATGTAGCCTACTAAGTACACAGATATGACCTCATAGATTCCTAGTTTCTTTATATGGTAGTTGCTTGCAGACGAATTGAATAACCAATGCCTACACTTTCATACTATGATTTAAGTAGTTACCTGCAGAGAACGCGGTGTCTACATGGAAGCAGTACCAAACTGATTTCTTTTTCAAAGCAAACCCTACACAGCACTTTTTCCTGGAGTAAAAGACACATGGACACAGGATTAAGCCAAAGGGAAAAGTAAAATAGATAGAGAGGAGTTAAAAAAAACCTCATTACTAATAATGCATATACATTTTGCAGTCTTTCATATTCCTGTTGGCTGAATTTTGTGATCTCGGTTTGTTCACCAAGAGCTGCTTGAAGTCTCCACACCTAAAGATATCAAATTGGATTGAATGCCAACAACAGTTAAGTAATTCTAATAACAGAGCACTGAGTTGAAAAAGGAAAATGCAAGAAAGAGAAGTAAAGTCACCTCTTCAGCAAGATCTTCCTTTGGCATTTTCTGGACTATCTCAGGCGGATGACCACTGAAAGTATTGTACCTGCACCAAGCATATATTATAATGAAATCTTCAGCAGATCCCATTAAATTTTTTGTTCTTCGACCATATAGAAGGTTGGGATATACTAACTAACCCAGATTCTCGATCAAAGTACAGTCGGGCTTGTTCCTCCCGGCTTCCTTCGTCAATCGACCACCACCCTAATAGCCTGAGCGGGTGAGAGCATTACTGATTTCTGTTAGTATTAAATTTTGTGAATCAAAACCTTTTAGGAAAAACAGACAAACGTGTTTATCACCTGGAACCATGGTGTAAGAATCCTAAGCAATCATGGGCATTTGATGCAAATCTAAAATACAATCCTGGACCAGCTTCCCCTCGCAGTAAGAGGATGATCTTTTCTATGAGTTTCGATGCAGCAAAAAGAACACCGAGGCCTTGCAACAGGAATAGTGGAGAAAACAGTAGTGGAATAGATATATCCTTAGCTCTTTCAGGAGTCCCCTGAAAGTTTAAACCGTTTGCTTTTTTTCAGTATTGTCCAAAGACAATATAATAAGTAAGAGAGAGATGTGGTTTATACCTCTAGATACATGCAAAGGAGAACTTGAAATACAATAAGGGGAAATTTTAATATATGACCACCAATATCTTGCAAACCGCACAATCTATCTTGGTGCATATCCTCTTCTGGAGCAACCACAAGGCCACTGTTCCAGTCAAGATATCTGATAGTGGTGGAAGATGACGCAGCCTCTCGGGCGTGTGAGCCTCTATGGATTACTGGGTTGGACCATTTTGTGCAAATAAGAAAAGCAAAGCACTCGGCAATTCTGCATGCACAACATGTTCACATCTATTACATACATAATCATTTCCAACAACCGTAAAAATGACAAGTGCTTCTTAAAGACTTAAACAAAGAAAGACCACGGCATCATACCCAAAATTTATGAATAAGTCCCACCAGCCAAGAGCAACTACATCACCTGTGTATTTAAAATAATACAAGAAAGTAGAATAAGAACACAATAATACCATCAACGAAATGAACTGTGAAAGATATGATTCAACAGGTAAACAGATACAGTAATACAGCTAGTCAGAGAAGCATCCAAGAGTGAAGGTATTACCCGAAAGCTTTAGGAGGGTAAAGAACGTAGCAGCCAACGTGAACACCATGGAAATCGCAACCCAGAAATGCTGCAGGCAACAAGGAAAAAGTATCTAAATGTTTATATTGAGTACTGACCAACTTCCTCCGCCCATGAACAAGAGATTAGAAAATCCCAAGCCTGTGTTTGTGAAAACTATAAAATTACAGAAATTGGTCAAAATGTTCTCTTTTCTCAGTCCTAAGTTGTGTTAACTGGATTTTCATTCATGGTTGACAGGTTGATCTTTCCTAATACTTAAACAGCTGAACCAAGCTTCAGGGCTAAAAATAAATTATGCAACACATGTGTGGACTTACAGGAAGTGCCTCCCATATTGCGTCATCAGTTATGTTGTCATCGTCGCCCGGCATCAATGCTCGACACATTCTGAAGATACAGCTTGCAGTAATTAGGAACTTTATTTATTTGATGTAACATTACGTGTTCACCAGACACATAGACCGACTGTGTTTGTTTGATAAGTTACAGAATAAAGTAATTTTACAAACAGTTAATGTTTTAATACCTCAAATTGTCCACCAGTACCGTTAACTCAAATGCCAATAAAGGTAAGAATGCAATCTTCAGACTCACCGCTGGTGGCCAATGAGCTGCATTTAAGATAGAAGAGATCACAATCCGATGATATGGGAAGAAAATGAAAAAAAAAAATCCTTTATACAGAATCAAGAAAATTGTAACACAAAAACTAGTTTTTGATGTCCTCCAACTTAAACATTCATATCATCCGAAAACTCAAATCAAACAGTAGTAGCAAGACGAAACTTTGAGAATGATATCCCAATGCCAAATAGTCAAATACTATCACCCAAACAAACCCCTGAAGTGAGAAATCAGTAAGTTACAGGAAAGAAATTTACCATAAGAACTCTCGAGGTATATACAGAGGAGTAATTCGAATGATACAAGCAACGGTGTAGCGACAACGGCATGGCATGGAGCCCACTGTGTACCAAAAGGGATCATGTACAAATCAGGACAATTACGTGGAAAACTCATAAGAAGGACTTTGAGTAACATTTTTGCTAAAAGAGGTAAGAACATAAAAAGAACATACATGACGGTTACGTGGAACAGCAGGAGCAGGAAGAGAGAATCTTCCCCTTGCAACAACTGCATGAAAAGCCCACAGCGGGAAAAACACCATCCTACATAACACCAAAAACATCAATTTTGTTAATCAAAGTCTGTAACCAATATAAGGTCAGAGAAAAGCTGAATCCATAACATGATTAAAATTGTCATAATCCTCCTCTTGAAAATAAACTCTGAAGTCATTTAGTAGAACGCAAACCTGTAAAGGATGTAACTTTTTAACAGTATTTGATACAAAATGTTGTATACATGACATGAGTATCCAAAAATTGCAATAAAAAATTATACAGAATAGAGTATTGACGTCATTGGGTTTTGTACGGCAAATAGAAACAAGGAAAGAATCAGTGATTTGTTAAAGGGGGCTGAGCTGCTTTCACAATTCTCTGTCTCAACCCACCAAAAAAAAAAAAAAAAAAATTGATACTTTACTTTCTTCTGTACAGAAAGAAAAAAAAACAGTCATCCATGACGAAAGAGACAACCTTTTAGCTTCGAAATTCAAAGGGGGTCAACAAAAAAAAAAGGGTCCTTTGCCCAAAATCCAAAATCCCCAAATGATCAAATCAGGTAAACGATTCACCAACCCTCAAAATGAAAAATCGAAATCGAACCAATCAGAAGAAAGAAAAAAACTGAGTCATGCACCCAAATTTCAGAGAAATGAGAGAAGAAGAAGAAGAAGAGACTAACCACCATGAGCAAGAGACGGTGTGATCAAGCTTAAGCACCAATAAAAGCGTGAAAGAAAAAAGTAAACTATGAGCCGCCAAGGCTTGTATCGACTTGAGCACTCTTCTACAACTCATCCCCTTTATCTCTCTCTCTCTCTCTCTATCTCTATCTATCTAACAACGAATTATACTACTCCCTTCAAATCCATTACCCCTATATATGATTAAAAGAAAAACAAAAGTCTCAAAACTCTCTCTTTTAGAATCAATCAATCTCTGAAAAGTCGACTAATTGGAGAAATGCTGCAATGTTTTTTATGTTATTAATGGACCCCTTCCTGCCTGTTGTTTCTCTTTTTTTTTTTCTTTTTTTTTCTATTTCTCTTTCAGTTTATGAAATTTATTTGGAAAACTGGAAGCAAAAAAACAAACAAAATCATTATTTTATTGCTCTCTCATTTCCTTTGGATTCCTCTAAAAAGATTAGTATTTATTTTTTTTTTAGCTTTGCTTGCACGCCATTTCGTGTTAAACGCAAACGCGTTCTCAATGTGTTTTTTTATATATGTCACTTTCGCTTAACTAATTAAAGAATGGAGACCACTCGGATAATTACGGAAACTATACCTTAATCTCTCATGTTAGGTAACCGCATTCATCTTCTTTTTTTTTTTTTTCTTTTTTTAATGGATTCTGATGTCATAATAATTAGGGATAATGGCTTCAGAAGATAACTTTTTTTCTTAATAAAAAGTGTTAAGGATAAAAGTTTTGTTTCCACTGTATTTTTTAAGAGTTACTGATTTAAATGAAAAATTAAGACTTGAAACTTAAAATTAAATACCGCTATTACTAATATTTACTATTATGTGATAAAATATCATTCTAATAATGTTAATAGGCGAAGTAAAAGTCAAAACGTTTATTCTTTCTATTTCATAATAATATAAAATATTTTATAGGATACTTTTTTATTTTGTAATATATGATGTTTTCAAGTTTTATGCAACTTTTAAATTAATTTAATATTTTATATTATATAATACTGTTTTTGATTGATGAAATTTTTTAAAAATAAATATTTTTTAATTTACGTGCTTTTATTCTGTATTTTGAATGAATATACAAATAACCATATCATTTTTTCGAAATCTTATTAAAAAAAAGAATGGAAGACCCCCACTCTCTCACGCTCATTCTTCTTTGGCAAGTCGTGACTTATCCAAATTGGCACATAAACATAACAAACCACTCAATTTGTTTTATAAACTTTTTTATATATATATTATGATTGCGACTGATGATGAAAATATTTTTAAACAAATTGGCATTATCGAATTGATTAGATTTTGTAGTTGTCCCCCTCTTTTTGTATATATATATATATATATATATATATATATATATATATATGTGTATGGTGGGGTAAATAAAATTTTCACGTGAATGAATCTCACCCAAGTCACAAAAACTGTTGAGAATAAGAAACGCTTAAAGCGTGTCAAATCTTTGATATTTTATAAATTAGTCCAACAACCTTCATAATTGGCAGGGAGAGTCACGAGTAAGTAACAACAACAACAAACAATAGAGCGTTGACGACGGTGAGCTCTAAAAGTAAAGTATTAAACTGGTTTCCAATATTACTCAGAGTCTCTGACACAACTTCTTCCTCTTTTATTTTTTTTTGTCAGAAAACTGACACATCTTCAACGGACACACTCGCAGTGAATCTTGTGTGTTTTATATTTCCTTGTTTTTTTAGTGACAATGTACATAATCTGCATCTCTTGTATAGTACAAGATCTAGTGACATATAGCACGCAAATTTGAAAATTTGTAACAAAGGGATTTGCGCAATAATTTATTATTTAACCAACTAGCTAGTGGAAAAAATCCATTGTTTTCCATCAGTTTTAGGGTTTGTTTTTCTCTTTTTTCTTTTTTCTTCTTTCTATTTTTTATCAATACTAATTAGTTAAATGGCCGAAGTCCTGATCAGAGGTGGAGAAGATCATTAGAGTAGTCCGAGTGATGGGGGAGTGTCCTTTAAACTCTCTTCACGGAAAGCCAATGTTTTGGCTAGAAAGATTGCTTCTAATGTTACACGTGATGGGCGACTCAGGTCTTATCTGGCTTTAGGAGGTCCGGCCTGGCTTCATGATCAAATTATGGAAGAGCAGAAAGAATAGCTGGAGTTTTGATGACAAGTGATTGTCTTCTCTTTTACAAATTGTTTTCATCATCTCATTTCATTTTGTCCGATACTCTTAATTTTCTTCATATGAATCAGAGTTTTTTTAAAAAAATAGTTAAATAAATACCTTAATTTTGCAACAATGATGCATGCAAAAATTGTAAATAAGTGGATATATATTATTTGCTTCTTTTTAGTCAAACAACACAACAACATATCGGATAAAGAAGTAACATACCTTAGAGCATCTCCAATACTCCTCTATATTTTCCTCTATAATAGAGATCCTCTATAATAATAAAGGTGAATTTTGCTCCAATTCACCTCTATTTTCACCTCTAAAATAAAGATGGCTAGTTTTTCCTCTATTTAAAGAGGAACTCTATTTTTTTCTATAAAGGATTTCTTTATAAATAGAGTAATAGAGTAACTCTAGTTTAAAGTAGGTTTAGTAAAGTAGGTTTGAAGTTGAGAATTATTTACATCTCATACCATTGTAATTAATATATTTCAAAAAAAATAAAGCACAAAATCGAAAAAACAATTGCAAAATCTATATTAATATTTCTGTATAACCCAAAAAATCAAATTAAGATTCTCCAATCATTAATTTCCATAATTTTAGCATATTAACATTAGTCTATCTTTAATCTACCGAAATCTCCTCCAAAATAATTTTGCATATTATAAAAAATATTGAACATGTTATTTTATCCATATATACCCGAAAATATAGACAATATTACAATTTTCATTAACTTCCTTCGACTGCGTGCCTAATTTTATGCAAAATTTTGATAAACAGATTCATCAATCAATCATAAATATTCTGCATCATCACATTTTAATATATGAACATGACCCAAAAATATAGACACTATTACAATTTTTCTTAACTTCCTTCGACTGCATGCCTAATTTTCAGCAAAATTTTGAAAAACAGATTCATCAATCAATCATAAATATTCTCCATCATCACATTTTAATATATGAACATGATAAATATGGAATGTAAAAATCTCAATCTTAACCAAAAAAATCAAAACTTCCCAAACAACTCGGATCAGGAATATTCTCAACATTAGTTTTTATATATTTTTTGTTTCCTTTTAAAACTTGGATCAACAATATTCTAAATATTAGTTTTTATATTTTTTTTTTTCAAACCTAACAACATACTCTAAACCTCTCCTCCCCTATATATACAGATTAAATCCGAACAAACTCTAACCTTCGTCATCATAAACCAATCTATTGACTTTTCTTTCATTCTGTAACAAAATAAAAATGATTCTGAAACATAAAGGTTTTGGCCCCGCATCATTGCAGTAATTCAGTATTCATCTTCTTCTTGCCTCTTAAATTCATTGCCAGTACAAGTTCTTTTACATATCTTTGACGTTTGTTAACTTTTTTATATTCTATTTGTATATAAATTTATTTTATATATAAACGATATAGGAATGTGATATATGGGTTTCATTAAGTTTTCTATTCTATGGAAATATCCAGGCTCATTAGTCTGATATAGATTTGACGTCGTGATCAAAACTGTTGTGAGAGGCCGTGTTCTCATTAGGTTTTGTTTCTTTTGGTTTAGTTTATTCTATACATTTTAAATTTATGTTACGATTATGTGGAAATCATAATTATTCCTTTTCTTATAATTTTTATTTTTGATTGCCTAAAATTCTAGGAATCATCGGTTCCAAAAACAAGTATTAATTCAATTAATCCTATGATATTGATATGAATGAAATAAATGAAAGTCAAAGGATAAGAAGATTATTTTTTTCGTGTATATTAATCAAATAAATCAAAAAATTAAAAAAATTAGTTTATCAAATGTTGTAGCCATTTTTTTATTTTAGTTTATTTGATTTTCCTATGTTATCTTTAGTTCAATATTTTTGATGAAACTAATATAATTAGTAGCTAAGAAAATGACTATTTTTAATAATATTTTTAATTCAAAGAGCATAGGTTCAAAAAAATCATTTAACATATCTTTCTAATCAAATATGGTAAAATTATCTAATTTTATTTTAACTAATAACAATAATAAACGTGCATATGTTTAAAAGTGTATATACTTCAATATTACTGAACAAATCTATCTAATAAAATCTTTACACAACTAGCTATCTGACAAAAATAATTCATTTTTGATTATTGATGATGACAAACAACTATCTAACATGTAACAACAAAAATCTTTAAATTAATGGTGATTAAGAGTTATAACCAATGATAAAACTGAATATATATACAACTTATTTTAAAATATTTTAATTTAAAGAAATAAGCTCGTGGTGTACCGCGAGTCAAAACCTAGATAAACATTATAACATCTATATTAAAAGTAAAAAAAATAATCATTTTATTAAAAATCATAAAAATTGTTATAAAAGAAAAAATATGTTTCATGGTAAACTACATGATAAATCCAATAACTTTTTATAATTATACAAGGTCAAAATTAATAAACAACCATAAAATAATAAACAAATATAACATAATTTTTTAATTTAAAAAATATAGTCATCGGATTAAAATCTAATTATTGAGGAAAACAATAGGGAAAACCAAACATATTGTTGTTATTCCGTTAACATGAAAAAAAATTCGTAAGACAACTTTTGCAATTGAAAGCCCAGAGAACTTTTGGGAGATCCGAAGCCCAACAACCTGAAACGACAGGACACAACACATAGTACATATCTATATGTGTATTATTTTAATAGACTGCTTAAATTAAGCAAAGAGCTTATTAATTAGCATCGTGTGCTTTGACCAAACGCGATTGGTCGTTTCGTCGTCATCCGGGAAGGGACACACAAATCGGGGGAGATGTCAAGCAGAGAAAACCCTAGCGGAATCTGCAAAAACATTCCCAATCTCATCTCTTCCTTCGTCGACACTTTCGTTGATTACTCTGTTTGCGGCTTCTTCTTGCCCCAAGACCGTAGCCCACAGGACGAGACTCAGCAGACGAGGTTCGATGAACCAGAGCGTCTTGTTGCCATCGGTGATCTCCACGGCGATCTCGACAAGTCTAGAGAAGCATTCAAGATCGCTGGACTGATTGATTCTTCCGACCGATGGACTGGTGGATCCACGGTGGTTGTTCAGGTTGGTGACGTCTTAGATAGAGGCGGAGAGGAGATTAAGATACTTTATTTCTTAGAGAAATTGAAACGAGAGGCTGAGAGATCGGGAGGTAAGGTTCTGACTATGAATGGGAACCATGAGATTATGAATGTAGAAGGTGACTTTAGGTATGTTACCAAGAAGGGTTTAAAGGAGTTTCAGATTTGGGCTGATTGGTATTGTTTAGGGAACAAGATGAAGACTTTATGCAGAGGTTTGGATAAACCTAGGGATATCTATGAAGGCATTCCAATGAGCTTCCCTCGTATGAGAGCTGACTGTTTTGAAGGAGTTAGAGCTAGGATTGCTGCGTTGAGACCTGAAGGTCCTATTGCAAAGAGATTCTTGACTAGGAATCAAACTGTTGCTGTCGTTGGTGATTCAGTGTTTGTTCACGGTGGTCTTTTAGCTGAGCACATTGAGTATGGTCTCGAGAGGATAAACGAGGAGGTTAGAGGCTGGATTAACGGGTTGAGAGGAGGAAGATATGCGCCTGCGTATTGTAGAGGAGGGAACTCTGTAGTTTGGTTGAGGAAATTCTCGGAAGAGATGGCTCACAAATGTGATTGTGCAGCTCTTGAGCATGCTCTTTCCACTATTCCTGGGGTTAAGAGGATGATCATGGGACACACAATCCAGGACGCTGGTATCAACGGTGTTTGTAATGATAAAGCCATTAGAATTGATGTTGGCATGTCCAAGGGATGTTCCAACGGTTTGCCTGAGGTTTTGGAAATCCGCAGGGACTCTGGTGTGCGGATAGTGACATCGAATCCATTGTATAAGGAGAATCCATATTCTCATTTAGCTCCTAATAGTAAAACTGGTCTCGGGTTGCTGGTACCAGCTGAACATGTTCCTAAGCAAGTGGAAGTCAAAGCTTAAAGACCGACCTTTTTTAGCAAACACTAGTTTTGATACTCTCTCTGCTTAGATGATTGATGCCTTTTGCAATTCCAGCATTGGCGGATTCTTTGTATGAACACATCTTCTTAGAGTTATAAATTGTGGTTTCAATTTATCAGAAAGTTAGATAATAATGTTTGTAGCAGCAATATGGAACCTTTATAACTGATTCAATTTTGTTAAAGGTCTATAAATGATTTGATCTTTGGTTTACTCAAAAAGACTCTTTCTGACTTCCTTTTAACTGAATCACTCAATGGCGTGTGGTAATGTAATCAAATCACTCTCAGACAAGAAACCAAACAGATTCTAAGTTTCAATGAGAGTTAGCTTCTAAAATTACACTAAGGTGTTTTGTTTGGATAAGGTAAGCTTATTATTATTATCTGATGGCTTGTGTTCTGTTTCCATTGCCAAAATTATCCGTTTTGTTTGATTATCGTCGGAGCCGTAAAAAGCCAAGCTTTACTCGCGCCGTTCACAATACCAACGCCGTTTCATCCAATTCGAACAATGCCAATCATTTCCTTAGCCGGGTCTCCAGTTTTTGTGAAACCGGAAACCTCAACGAGTCCTTACGACTTGTCCAAGAATTCGCTGGTGATGATGACAAGAGCTCGTCGGATGCGTTTCTTCTTGTCCGAGAAGCTCTCGGGCTTCTCTTACAAGCTTCTGGGAAGAGAAAAGACATTGAAACAGGGAGAAAGATACACCAGCTGGTTTCTAGTTCGACCCGGTTAAGAAACGATGACGTTCTCTGCACCCGTGTGATCACCATGTACGCCATGTGTGGCTCTCCCGATGATTCTCGGTTTGTTTTTGATGCATTGCCGAGGAAGAATCTGTTTCAGTGGAATGCTGTTATCAGCTCTTACTCAAGAAACGAGCTTTACCATGAACTGTTGGAGATGTTTATCAAGATGATCTCAAAGACTGCTCTTTTACCGGATAATTTCACTTTCCCGTGTGTGATTAAGGCTTGTGCTGGGATTTCTGATGTTGGGATCGGGCTTGCGGTTCATGGGATGGTGTTGAAGACCGGATTGGTTGAAGATGTTTTTGTGGGTAACGCGTTGGTGTCTTTCTATGGAACACATGGTTTTGTTTCTTACGCCTTGAAACTGTTCGATATAATGCCTGAGAAAAACTTGGTTTCCTGGAACTCTATGATTAGAGTGTTCTCTGATAATGGTTTCTCGGAAGAAAGTTTCTTGCTTCTTGGGGAAATGATTGAAGAAGGTGCGTTTATGCCGGATGTTGCTACGGTTGTTACTGTGTTGCCGGTTTGTGCAAGGGAAAGAGATTTTGGGGTGGGAAAAGGTGTTCATGGGTGGGCGGTGAAACTTAACTTGGACAAGGAACTAGTTGTTATCAATGCCTTGATGGACATGTACTCCAAGTGCGGTTGCATAACTGATGCACAAATGATCTTTAAGTTGAACAATAACAAGAATGTGGTTTCTTGGAATACAATGGTAGGAGGCTTTTCAGCAGAAGGGGACATACATGGGACGTTTGATATTCTGAGACAGATGCTGGCTGAACGTGAAGATGTCAAAGTGGACAATGTAACCATTCTAAATGCAGTGCCAGTTTGTATCAATGAATCAGTCTTACCGAGCTTGAAGGAGCTTCATTGTTACTCCTTAAAACAAGAATTTATACACGATGAATTGGTAGCCAATGCCTTTGTTTCTTCTTATGCAAAGTGTGGCTCCCTGAGTTATGCCCAGCGTATGTTTCATGGAATAAGGAGTAAAACAGTGAATTCTTGGAATGCTTTGATTGGTGGCTATGCTCAGAACAGTGATCCTGGGTTGTCTTTGGATGCCTATTTGCAGATGAAATATTCTGGATTGTTACCTGATGTTTTTACTGTCTGTAGTCTTCTTTCAGCTTGTTCTCAACTAAAATCTCTGCGATTGGGAAAAGAAGTGCACGGTTTTATAATCCGAAATCGGTTGGAAAGAGATTCGTTTGTTTATATGTCAGTACTTTCGCTATACATTCATTGCGAGGAGCTATGCAAAGTGCAGGTATTATTTGATGCGATTGAAGATAAAAGTTTAGTATCTTGGAATACTGTAATGACTGGTTACCTTCAGAATGGATTTCCTGAGAGAGCTCTGGTTTACTTTAGACAAATGGTTTTGTATGGAATCCAGCCTTGTGAGATTTCTATGATGACTGTGTTTGGTGCGTGTTCTCTGCTACCTTCTCTTCGACTGGGAAGAGAAGCACATGCTTACGTTTTGAAGCGCCGCCTCGAGCAAAATGCGTTTATTGCATGTTCTATGATTGATTTGTATGCCAAGAATGGTTCTATAACGCAATCGTTAAAGGTTTTTAATGGCTTGAAAGAGAAAAACGGAGCATCTTGGAATGCTATGATTATGGGATATGGAATACATGGGCTTGCAAAAGAGGCTATCAAACTCTTTGAAGAGATGCAAAGAAGAGGTCACAACCCCGATGACTTAACTTTCTTAGGTGTTCTTACGGCTTGCAACCACAGTGGTCTGATCCATGAAGGGCTGACATCTATGGATCAGATGAAGTCTTCTTTTGGGCTTAAGCCAAATTTAAAGCATTATGCTTGTATCATTGACATGTTAGGCCGAGCAGGGCAACTAGACAAGGCGCTAAGGGTTGCTGAAGAAGAGATGTCTGAGGAACCTGACGTTGGAATTTTGAATTCTCTGCTCAGCTCATGCAGAATCCATGGAAAGCTGGAGATGGGGGAGAAAATTGCTGCCAAATTATTCGAACTAGAACCAAAAAAAACTGAGAATTATGTTCTGCTTTCCAACTTATATGCAGAATTGGGATGATGTGAGAAAAGTGAGGCAGAGGATGAGGGAGATGAGTTTGCGAAAGGATGCTGGATGCTCCTGGATCGAACTAAACGGGAAGGTTTTTAGCTTTGTTGCTGGTGAAAGTTATTCAGGAGGTTTTGAGGAAATCAAAAGTCTTTGGAGTATATTGGAGATGAAGATATGGAAGATGGGGTACAGACCAGACACAAGTTCAGTACAACATGATCTAAGTGAAGAGGAGAAGATTGAACAGTTAAGGGGACACAGCGAGAAGCTTGCCATTACATACGGGTTGATTGAAACTTCGGAGGGAACAACTCTAAGAGTTTACAAGAACCTAAGGATTTGTGTGGACTGTCACAATGCAGCGAAGTTGATCTCCAAGGTCATGGAAAGGAAAATAGTTGTGAGGGACAACAAAAGGTTTCATCATTTCAAGAATGGGTTTTGTTCTTGTGGAGATTACTGGTAAATAGGACTACAATAATCAAATAGGTGAAAACGGATGCATTAGTAGCTCTAGTAAGATCATTATTATATGTGATAATGTTCAGACGATAACATCAATGATATAGTAAAGCTTTTTGTCGTTTGTGTAATCAATATAAACCAAACTGATATAATACCAAGTGAAACTGATGAAACATTTGAAACCTGCCAAGTTTAATGGGAAACAAGTTTCAAATCTCCCATTGCTCACTATATATAAATGTATATGCACTTTGTATCTTCACAAAAGCAAAAGGAGAAGAAAGAAGCAATGAAGACTTCCATGAGCACATCATCGTCTTCTTTGTGACCTTGTTCGCTATATCTGCTTCTTCCTTAAACCCTGAGGAAACTTGCATTCAAAGAAACATCGACAGGTCGCAACCTCCAAGCTTTTCACTCGAACCCAAGAAGTCAACATTCGAGTCTATGGTGGACACGTTGTGCAGAGACATGGCTCGTTCCGTCATGTTCTCTGTGAGGATAACGGGAAAATTCCCATCTCACTATGTTAAGGCGATGTGTAATGTGTTTGGGAATGATGAGAAGAAAGTGAAGGAGTACGTTTTGAAGAGATGGTTGGGGGGGTTTGAAGTTCGTGTCTAGTTTATCTTGTGCTTTTCATTGATATATGTTCTTATCCAATATTATTGTCTTTTATAGTCTGTGAAACACGATTAGCTAAGGTTTTGATCGGTAGTATTAAAGAGATGGTAGAATCACAATTCACAAAGTATAAAAAGATAATATGCAAACTAAATTCAACTGAATAAGACAATTTTATGCAAAATAACTTCTGAATATAAAAAGCATAAAATAGGTTTAATATTGCTACCGAATCCATTAGAGCATAAAAATAAAGGTTAATGATTAGGGATTGAGACGCACCTAACTTAACTCATGTGTTAATCACTCCCTAGGATAAGAACATTCGAACAATTTACCAACACACAAAAGTTTGCAAGAAAAAGAGGAGAATGTTGTCGAGATTGTTCAAAGCTGGTGAAAAGGTTTTGTTGAATCTGGTTAACAAGAAAGACTTTCACATGGCGTCAAGGAATCAGGAGAATTCTTCTCCCAGAGTACAAGAGCTTTACGACCTCTGCAAGGAGACTTTCACTGGCAAAGCTCCTTCTCCTGCTTCCATGGCTGTCCAAAAACTATGCTCTGTCTTGGGTACCTTTTTTCTTCTGTTTCTTCTTCTGTCTCTGATTGATTTTCTAGGATTGCGGATAGGGTTTTTGCAGTTTCTGCTGGTTTTGATGGAATTAGTGATATGATTTATCATGAGTAGCTCATTTGACTTGTGTGAATCCCACTAAATCTGGGCAATTGCAAAATTCACAATTTGAAATCGTCAGAGTCGCTGAGGAATATACAAAGGTTGAAACTTTATGTATTACATGATGAAATTATCGGTTTAGAGAAGAGATGTATCAATCTAATCTATTGTACATAAAAGGGACTATGAGGATCAGTGTTTTAGGGTTCATTGGGGGTGAAAGTTGAAGTTTTTATATGTTCTGTTTAGAGAAGAGATCAAATCTTGTTCTGTTAAATGATTGTTTATAAGCAGAGGTGTGATTGGTTTTTTGGTCTTTTTTATGTGCAGACTCAGTTAGTCCTGCAGATGTTGGGCTTCAAGAGGAAGCTCAAGACGATGATCGAGGCTATGGGGTTTCCGGTGTTAGCCGATTTAACAGAGTAGGACGATGGGCACAACCCATAACATTCTTAGACATACATGAATGTGATACTTTTACAGTAAGTCTTTGATTGATACTGAACTCTTTTCTTGTGATCAATCAAAATAACCTAAACACAAAGTGTTTATTTTGTTTTTCTTCAGATGTGTATCTTCTGCTTCCCAACATCTTCAGTGATTCCTTTGCATGACCATCCAGAGATGACTGTGTTTAGCAAAATCCTCTATGGATCACTTCATGTTAAAGCTTACGATTGGGTCGAGCCTCCTTGTATTATCTCACAAGACAAAGGTGTGCCCGGTTCTCTTCCAAGTTAATCCTTTTTTTTTTTTCTCATGTCGGGTTTCACTTTGTGGGATTGATGATAATGAAGACGTCTTGCAACTACTTGTAACAGCAAGGTTGGCAAAATTGGTGAGTGACAAAGTTATAACACCTCAGTCTGAGATACCAGTGTTGTACCCAAAGACTGGAGGCAATCTCCATTCCTTCACTGCGCTTACTCCATGTGCGGTGCTCGACATCCTCACGCCTCCTTACAAAGAAAGTGTAGGCAGGAGTTGCAGTTATTACATGGACTATCCCTTTTCCACCTTCGGTATGCAAACTTTCTCTTTTGACTACTATCTTTTCCTTCAGAAGAACATTACTTTACCGGTTTTTTTTTTTTCTCTTTGATTGATGATAATAGCATTGGAGGAAGGAATGAAGAAGGTGGAAGGAAAAGAAGACGAGTACGCTTGGCTTGTACAGATCGACACACCCGATGATCTTCACATGCGTCCCGGATCATATACCGGTCCAACTATCCGGGTCTAGAATTTTTGTGGTTGGTTTTGTAGCTAAAGTAGAGCACTCTTGTATCATTCCAAGATAAGTTTATCAATACAATTTTTAGATTAAAAGATAAACTCCTTGATTAGTCCATACCTGCTTCACACGAATGCAAGCAATTTTGAAACTGTGAAAAAAATACATACAAACCGGTAATGAGATATGTTAAGTTTGCATTTCAAATCTGTTTGCTAATAACAACTTAACATGATACAACAATCAACAGAACACTCTTTGTACTTTCAGATATCTGCAAACATATTATCGCATGATATGTTTCAGCACAAACTTATCCATCAGCACACTTTGATCATAATCTGATCCATGAACACACACAGCTGTGTCAGCAGCACATTTTGATTATTTTGGTCGTCATTTTATAATTCCAGTTTGACTAATGCATAGCACAAAAATTAATATGTTAGGGAGAAAATTTCAAGTGGGACAAGAAAGAAAAAAAAGAAAGAAAGACTTGTTCTCAACAATAAATAAATAGAAGAGTGACGAGCAGAGATAGTGCTGGATCAAAGTTAGCCGCCACCGCCGCCACGTTGTTAAACCTTCATCTCTCTCTCTCTCTCTCTGTCCTGCAATGGCGTCTTCGCTTCTGAGAAACCCTAATCTCTTACCAACAACTCCTTCTCTCCCCACCTTCTCCTCAAAGCCAACACCTTTCTCCTTCCTAGTCAAACCTTCCCGTCACTGTTCCATATCTCTCCGAAGCCAAACCCTTCGCCTCTCATGTTCAATCTCAGATCCTTCTCCTCTACCACCTCACATCCCTCTCCGTCGCCGTCCCGAATACATCCCCAACCGCATTTCCGATCCCAACTACGTCCGTGTCTTCGATACGACTCTCCGGGACGGTGAACAGTCTCCAGGCGCTACACTCACTTCCAAGGAAAAGCTCGACATCGCTCGTCAGCTAGCTAAACTCGGCGTGGACATTATCGAAGCCGGCTTCCCCGCCGCCTCAAAAGATGATTTTGAAGCGGTCAAGACTATAGCTGAGACTATTGGAAACACTGTTGATGAGAATGGCTATGTTCCGGTCATCTGTGGACTCTCTAGGTGCAATAAGAAGGATATTGAGAGGGCTTGGGATGCTGTCAAGTATGCTAAGCGGCCTAGGATCCATACTTTTATCGCTACCAGTGATATTCATTTGGAGCATAAACTGAAGAAAACCAAAGCAGAGGTCATCGAGATTGCTAGGAATATGGTTAGATTTGCGAGGAGCTTGGGTTGTGAAGACGTCGAGTTCAGTCCAGAAGATGCAGGAAGGTTCGTTGTTTATATTCTAATCTTGATTGTGAAGCTAAGATTCGATTCCTTAGCAAAGATTCCTCTTTTTCTTTTGTTGGTAAATTGTAAAGATGCTTTCTTTTGTTCTTTTTAGATCAGAGAGAGAGTACTTGTACGAGATTCTTGGTGAAGTGATTAAAGCTGGAGCAACAACACTCAACATACCTGATACTGTTGGTATTACTTTACCTATTGAGTTTGGTCAATTGATTGCTGATATCAAAGCCAATACTCCAGGGATCGAAAATGTTATCATCTCAACGCATTGTCAGAATGATCTTGGACTCTCTACGGCCAACACTTTATCTGTATGTCTTTTTCTACTTGGAACAACTTAAGCTAATTTAAATTGTTGTATGTATGTAATGCTAATGTGCGTGTGTGTGTGTGTGTTAACCTTTTCCAATTCAGGGAGCACATGCAGGTGCAAGACAGGTGGAAGTGACGATCAATGGAATCGGTGAAAGAGCTGGAAACGCTTCACTGGAAGAGGTCAGAGTTTCATTAATTTGTCAAGACGTGTGAACCTTTCCTGTACTAAATCTTTTTGGTGGGCGTGAAATGTGTAAGCCAAAAGATTCGTAGTGTGGTGTAGGAGGCATATATTGTGAGGCAAGACAATTGAGTAGAATCGAGTACGACTTTTTCATAATAAGTAGGCAGTGAGAAATGTGGAATAGTGTGCCCTAGTAAGATTTTTCAAGCCCAAACATCTAAGTATTGAGTCTTAGTATAGCATTGGCTACAATTACCTGAAAAAGGACATGTGGAGGTAAATTTAGTTATTAGGTGAAAAGATGGCTGTTGCCCATCCTCTGCTACTTGGATATTTTGTCTCAGGGAAGGGGTTGTCAATTTAAGACTTTCAGTTTATATTCTTCTTGAGCTGTAGTGGGATACTTAATCCTTACCTTATGATTGTCGTGTAAGTGTAGGTTGTGATGGCCATAAAATGCCGTGGAGATCATGTTTTAGGAGGTTTATATACTGGACTTGATACTCGGCACATTGTTATGACAAGCAAGATGGTACCACTTCGGAACTTCATTCTTTACATTGTAAAAACAAGTACTAATTCTCTTAAGAAGGGGGAAAAATTTGTAGATTTCGATATAAGGTGTCTCATAACTGGTGGATTGATTCTCAGGTTGAAGAGTACACTGGAATGCAGACACAGCCCCATAAGGCTATTGTAGGAGCGAATGCCTTTGCCCATGAAAGTGGTATTCATCAGGTCAGTTCATAAAAATCATCTTTATAATTATGTATTTGATTATTTCTGTGATGAGATTACTCTTTGAGAAACATTAAAAGTTACCACATAATCTGTTTTTTACCGCTATGCATAGGCTGTAGCCTTTCACACAGTATGCTTATGGTTTGACCCCTCAATATCCATTGCTTGACCATGAATAGGATGAATTAATAATTAAAGTTCAAACTCTTTCGGCTTGCATGTTCACTCTTTCAGCCTCCTGCAGAACTCTACTATTTTCGTCTTGATTGTTATTCCTGTTGCACTTAATGACTTTTCATGCTTCTTTTAGGATGGAATGCTGAAACACAAGGGTACATATGAAATTATCTGTCCCGAAGAAATTGGACTCGAACGATCAAATGATGCTGGCATTGTCTTGGGGAAGCTTAGGTATGTGTCTTTCTTGTTTAGTCTGTTTTGCCTATAAACTCCCATTTTTTCTTTTTCTTGTTCAGACAATGCAACTAGCCTGTAATTGGTGGATATGCTCTACGTAATTCGCCTGAGACGTTGAATATTTTAAGACATTATTAAGCATCAACGTTTTTGTCAACATGTGTTCATAACCTGAAGTCTTAACTGTTGGTTTCTGCTTTTGCTTGGATATAATATTATGCAGTGGGCGTCATGCGCTGAAAGACCGTTTGACTGAGGTACACATTAATCTTACACATACTCGGTTTCTTCGTGTGAGACACTAATGTCCTCTTATCTTTTCTACGTTTCCAGCTTGGTTATGATTTTGATGATGAACAGCTAAGTACAATTTTCTGGCGCTTCAAAACTGTGGCTGAGCAGAAAAAGGTAATTGTTCTGGTTATCTTGTTATGTATTCAAACGTCTGCTCACGTTTTCAATTTCAAGTATGAGCTTTTTCAAACTTCATAAGACCTTATAATAGTTCAGTTTCCGTGGCTAATTTGAAATGTGAATCCATTTGTACATACTTTGTTTCGTTAGTTAAAGAGGAAGATGAAAGAGGATTGCTCTTTCTACTATTTTAGTGCTCTTGAGGGTTTCATGTAATGTCTCCTGATCGTATATGTTCCCTTGCTGATCCAGAGAGTTACCGATGCGGACATAATAGCTTTAGTATCTGATGAAGTTTTCCAGCCTGAAGCCGTGTGGAAACTCCTGGACATTCAGGTGAAATTCGGATCAAGCTGTTTTCTTTTTCATTTTCTTGTAGCCTATACTCATTTACTTAAAAGTGGAATGCAGATAACTTGTGGAACTCTCGGGCTTTCAACAGCAACTGTAAAACTTGCTGACGCTGATGGCAAAGAGCATGTCGCCTGTTCTATGGGAACCGGGCCTGTCGATTCAGCTTACAAGGCAGTCGATCTTATCGTAAAGGTGCTTTTTATACACAATTGAGGCTCTCTCATGTACAGATAAAATTCACCTATGGATTATCGGTCACTTAAAAACCTTTTTTTCCTCTATAGGAACCAGCGACGCTGCTTGAGTACTCGATGAATGCAGTAACAGAAGGCATTGATGCTATCGCTACGACTCGAGTTCTCATCCGCGGAAGCAACAAATACTCATCTACAAATGCAATAACCGGTGAGGAAGTTCTAAGGACCTTCAGGTAAAAATCCTCTCTCTCCATATCTCATTCAAACCGGATCGATTTAGCCGCATGTTTTTTTTTTTTGTTATTCTTGCTCGAGTAGTAGTTATAACACGGAACGGGCTGTCTTGTGTATGGCAGTGGAACGGGATCAGAAATAGATATTGTGGTGTCAAGCGTCAAAGCTTATGTTGGAGCTTTGAACAAAATGATGGACTTCAAAGAAAACTCCTCCCCCACAAAAATCCCTTCTCAAAAAAACAGAGTCCCTGCCTGAATAAAAACTCTTTCCGGCAAATCNACGCTGATGGCAAAGAGCATGTCGCCTGTTCTATGGGAACCGGGCCTGTTGATTCAGCTTACAAGGCAGTCGATCTTATCGTAAAGGTACTTTTATACACAATTGAGACTCTCATTTACAGATAACTCACCTATGAATCATCGGTCATTTAAAAAACTTTGTTCCTCTATAGGAACCAGCGACTCTGCTTGAGTACTCGATGAATGCAGTAACAGAAGGCATCGATGCAATTNCAAAAGTTAGGTTATTTTCAAGTACATAGTTTGGTAATAACCGGAGTTTCAGAGTTTGCTTGTTGTTTATCAAAGTTGCATGTCAGAAGAGTTTGTGTACTATATGTAACTAAAATTTCTATATTTAGAAATTATGGTTTTAGAGTCAACCAACCGTTAAACAGTTTTGACCTGTTCTAAAAAGCTGTCCTCATACTAAACTAAGGTCTTAAAACTCAAAAAACACCTGATATCTCTCTGTTCATGTTTCTTTCTCTCTTTTTTGCAACTTCTTCGTATATCACCAGGTATTGAAACAGAAATTTCATCCACCGAGTCTTTTTAGATTTTTTGGATTTGGATTCGATAAAACAGGAAAAGAAGAAAATGTCTGAGCTACGAACTGGGTTCCTAACAATGGCGACCATAATCCTCATATGCATGGGCTTAACTATGACGGGAACAGGTTTATATTATAGAAAAACAGTCTCACAATGTATCCGAGAGACCGATCGCAGTTTCATTGTCATTGGTTTGCTCTTGCTGGTGATTCCTCAGTTTGCTCTTTACGCAATCTGCTTTCGCTCCAAACGTATGTTCACAACTTACATATATGCAATGATATTCGTATGCATTGTCCTTGGTGGCTACTCTTTAAAGTGTTTCATCTACAATACAACCTTCGGAATCGCCAAGAACCCGGCCGAGGATAAGCGAACCGCCAAGCAACTGGTCGGTCAGTTGGTCCCTGCAAGTAAACTTGCAAAAGTCACGGACTGCATCATTCATAACCATAACTGTAACTACAATGCCAGCCAAAACAGCAATGTTTGGGTAAAGTACTTATGTCATCTCATCTCATCTCATTCATTCATTCCTGTATGATGATCAATCTCTAGTAATAATGATGAAATACATGCAGAAGTTTTGCTGCGCACAACCAAAAGGATGTGGAGAGAGGACAATGTTCGGGCAGCCAGGAGAATGGAGTTGGAAACATCAACACGTAGAGAACCATGTTCCTGAATATTGTTCATACGAATACTGTCTGAGTTGCAGAGGTTGCCAGCTGAGCATCTTAAAAGCCATAGTTCATCAATGGAAATATCTCTCCATGTTCTCTTATCCTTCACTCTTTCTCGTTTGTGTCAGCCTCGCCATTGCCAAGTCCATTTTTGACACTTTCGATGAACCCGATGATTATCGAGGCCATTATACTTGAAAATTTCATTTTCCTTGCGTCAAACTCAAATGTACATGATAGTTCGGGACTAGGTTTTTTCTTTGGTTTATTTCAGATATAATCACTTGTTTCTTTTTGGTTTATTGTATAGCATAAACAAAACTTATGATAGGATCTTCAAAATCTGGAAAACTCAAACTGATGATAACATTTTAACCGTAAAATTGGATATTAAAATATGGTTTGGAGTTTAGATTATGAAAGCAAAAATTAAGAAGATCTCCAGGGTCTAAAATCGTCAAAACATAAATTATTTTGCATTGTTATTTTAAATAAATTAGTATCTTAAACCTATATATAATTTTCCCAACATGCTTGGATTCAATTCAATAAGTCTCTAAAATCACATGTTTAAAATAGTCTTGAGTGACGTTGCAATAAGAAATAGTCAAAATCTAATTTAACGAGTCTCTCTAAACTAAAGGGATCTTCTTAACCCTCACACGTTTTCTAACTCCTCCAGTGGTATAAACTAAAAACCAATGGCTAAAATAATCTCCACTAATCTCATTCTCCCCCACTACCCAAAAAAAACAACCGTTCCCCCTTTCCCCAATAACCACGACTCCACACACTTAAAAACACACACACACACGAAAACGTTGCAAAAAAACAAATCTCAAATTCTAACCGAAGAAACCTCTCTCTCTATCTTTATTCAAGTTCATCCATCAGAGAAAGAAAAAATTCTAAAAAATGTTTCGAGTAAGCAATTTCGTGGTGGGTCTAGCCAACACATTGGTGATGTTAGTGGGCATATCAGCCATTGGTTACTCGATTTACATGTTCGTTCATCAAGGCGTGACCGATTGTGAATCAGCCATTCGGGCACCACTTCTCACGACCGGATGCATCCTCTTCGTGGTGTCGTTGATCGGGGTGATAGGATCTTGTTTCAAGGAAAACTTCGCAATGGTCTCGTACTTGATCATACTGTTTACGGGCATTGTTGCGTTGATGGGATTCTCCATATTTCTCTTCTTTGTGACGAACAAAGGAGCCGGTCATGTTGTCTCCGGAAGAGGGTATAGAGAGTACCAGACCGTTGATTTCTCCACTTGGCTTAACGGGTTCGTTGGTGGGAAGAGATGGGTTGGAATAAGATCTTGTTTGGCTGAGGCTAGGGTGTGTGATGATTTGAGTTATGGTCCTGTTAGTCAGATCGCTGATGCCTTTTATCACAAGAACTTGTCTCCAATCCAGGTTTTTTTTTTGTCTATAATTTAAGAGTTATATAAGTAGTTTATTTTAGAAAAAAAAATCATTGGTACGGTTAAATTCATCATTAAGTTTTTATATAATAGTAAAAAAATAAAATTGCAAGACAAGTTTAGACGAATTTAGGTTTTGTATATATTTTCGTTGTTTTGATAAGTTTTGTATTAGTACGTATAAGTTATATGTCAATGTTAATGATATTGGTTATGTAATTCAATTAGTGGTTGTGTTTGAGTAGTCAGGTTGTTGTAAGCCGCCATCAGATTGCAACTTCGAGTTCAGAAACGCTACTATGTGGATGCCACCGACCAAAAACGAAACGGCGGTTGGGGCGAACAACAACGGAGACTGCGGTACATGGAGCAACGTGCAAACGGAGTTGTGTTACAATTGCAACGCATGCAAAGCGGGAGTGTTAGCCAACATAAGAGCGAAGTGGAGGAATCTTCTGGTCTTCAACATTTGTCTCCTCGTTCTCCTCATCATCGTCTATTCCTGCGGTTGCTGTGCTCGTCGTAACAATCGGACGGCTAGGAAAAGCGATTGTGCTTGATATCATCTTAAATTTTAATTGCTTTTGTTTCTATGTTTTCTTTTAGTTTGTTTGTTTTTCTTTATTAAGGTCATTTATCTTTCTTCTTCTTAGGACAATGTCAATGTCATGTTTCACAACAATTATCATGAATTTAGCACATTTCACTAGTTTTACCATCGACATTTCATAAATAATTTTCTTTATTTAACTATAATAAGTAGGCACATTTCTAATCATAATATTAAATTGGTTTCGTATATAGATAAAGTTTCATAACAATCAAATGAATATTTGAACAACAAAAAAAGTTCAATCATTATGAAGTTATCATATTTCAATAGCCGTACAGAAATGAATACGTGGTCTAATCTATTTTTATCAGCAACCATTAAC
>NC_025698.1:8871441-8876464 GCF_000633955.1 Camelina sativa
TTTTTTTTTTTAAAAAAAAAAAAAAAAAAAAAAAAAAAAAAAAAAAAAAAAAAATCTTCATTTGGCAAGTTCTCCTTTTCATTGATCATCATCATCACCTCTTAATGATCTCTTCGATCTCTACCGTGGACAATATTGATTAATCGGTTCTGATTTGGATTCCTAAAGAAGATTAGAAAAAATGGAGGGACAGATTAGACAACTAAAAGACATTTTCGACCGGTTCGACATGGACGCAGACGGAAGCTTGACAATTTTAGAACTCGCTGCGCTTCTCCGGTCACTCGGCCTCAAACCTTCAGGCGACCAAATCCACGTTTTGCTAGCTAGCATGGACTCAAACGGCAACGGTTTTGTCGAATTTGATGAGCTTGTTGGCACGATTCTTCCTGATCTGAACGAAGAGATCCTTATCAATTCAGAGCAATTACTCGACATTTTCAAATCGTTCGATAGAGATGGTAACGGATTCATCAGCGCGGCCGAGCTTGCCGGAGCAATGGCCAAGATGGGTCAACCATTGACGTATAAAGAACTAACGGAAATGATCAAAGAAGCAGATACAAATGGAGACGGTGTAATTAGTTTTGGTGAATTTGCTTCCATTATGGCAAAATCTGCTGTTGATTATTTTGGATTAAAAATTAATTCATGATCGTTCAAATCCATATGTTTATTTCTCTCGATTCATAACATCAAGTCTTCAAGCTAGATTGATCGAAAATTTGATATATAATTTAGAGAAAACAGTGTCTTTAAGATCCAAGGACGACGATTAAAGAGGGAAAAACTCAAAGAAACAGATGTTCTTGAAATTTGAGAAACAATATGAAATCTAGAAAACAAGCTCATGTGGTTTCATTCCTTGACTCAATGAGAACCTGGCTCCAAGGTACATCTTGAGCTCTGGGACTGCTTCAATGGATTTGATCACAGCAGCATCAATGGTTTTCTGGTCTTCTTTCTTCTCTTGTGGGATCTCTTTCTTCTCCTGTTTAAACAAACAATCGTCATGGATAAGGTAATGTAACAAAAAAAAAAAAAAATGGAAACACAAACAATCCATTTCTGGTTAGTTTACTAACATGTAAACTAAAAATATGTACATACCTCTTTCTCTCCTTCGAAGAACTCGCCTTCTCCTTTCTTCTTCTTCTTCTCAGCAACCTTTCCAAAGTACTTGTCATCGAATTTCTCAGTGTTGACTCCAGAAATGTCAACCTTTGTTGAGGTTCCAATAACATAAGCCTGGTTCACACGTCTCAATGGAACACCATTGATCTTGAACGGGCCTAAAATGAAGCAGATCAAACAAACAAACAGAAATACATCAGCAAAGTTTACAAATTGAACAAACCACAACAAATCAAAACCAACACTACCAAAAGAGATAAAAGAACTCACCTGTAACAAGAAGCAGACCAGAAGAAAGTTGCTTCAGGAATACAACTCTCTTTCCCTTGAACCTACCAGCAAGAATGATCAACACAGTTCCTGGAGTGATGCTTGCTCTGCAAATACACAACATAATGCAAAACCATATTAATATTTGATTACACATATATATCATCAAAGTGTTACATGATTAACAGAGCATACGAGTTCTATGAATCCTACATTCCCACAAATCCTAGAAACTTAAACGATCTCTACTATATTCCCAGTAGATCCAAAACCATTCTAATACATTTAGATAGAAACTGAAAAAAAAACGAATCGAAGAAGAAGAAGAGAAATGGGTGATTACTTTAGCTTGGTGGGATTGTGCTTGCGTCTGTTAGCAAGTGGCTTCTTAACGTCTTCGGCAGGGTAAAACTTGGCTGGCTTCTCAACCGGAGCATCGACCTTAGACTTAGCATCGTGACGGGGGAAAACGCCGCCGTTTTTGGCCTTGATTGCCCATAGACCTCTCTTGTGGTACATCTGAGACCTCGAGTATTTGCCGACACCCCTGATTAGGTCAGGGTTGCGGTTAACTTTGGGAGTTCTCTGCTTCGCCGCCGGCATCTTTGCTGTTTCTGTGTGACACAAAATCTCTCAGTGGCGTAGAAACCCTAGTTGAGAGTAATCAGCTGTTAAATATAAGGACGATAGCATCACCAAAATTAAAACCTAATGGGCCTTTTTGGGTTTGTAAACTCTAATGGGCTTAATAATATGGGTTTCGAAGTTAGGTTGCAAATCATTCTGTAAGAAAGAAATATATATTTTTTTCTGTAGTATTTTTTAAAAAACTTATGCTTCGGTTTAAAACATTTTCATGTATTTTTAATATATCATATGATACACTAAAAAAACAATAAAATGAATCAAAGTGGTTCATGGATATTTTTTAGTGTATAAGAAAACAAAATACAGAAGAACACCAAACATAAGCATAAGAAAAAAATTTATAAAGTATACAACATAACTTAAATGTGATAAAATAAATAGTAAAAAGAAAGATTAATTGTGCTATTGTCATTCCTACAGAATATAGATGTTAGCAAACAATGGAAACAATGGAGAAAACAGACTAAAGAAATGTAATAAAAGAAACAACGTCCCGAATAAGTCTTCAAACTTGTTAATGCTTCATGTGTGGACGAGCAAACCCCGGCTGCATCAATAACCAAACAAACATATTAGTGTATGTACACAGAGTCTTGCTGGATAACTTCAATGTTTTAGAGCGTTTTGATTATAGCATCACTCTAGTTAAAATTACCTGAAGCAGTTTTGAAGGAGCTTCTTGATGAACAGGACCATGGCTTCTTGTTTTCCTTCTATCCAACGCAGGACTTGTATTAGCTACGGTTATGTCCCAAAAGCTTCTCTTTTTAGCTGCTGCAACTGGAGATGCAAACCGATGGCTTGGGCTTTTTAGCTCCTTCTCCTTCTCCTTTGGTCTCAAGCTCCCTCTTGTGACAATCCTTCTTGTTTCTTTGCCTCTTTCTGGAGTTTTCTCGCTCTTTCTACTACAAATATCTTTCATTAATTCGTCTTTTTGCTTCTTCATCTGCAACCCATGTTCCCTCTTCATTCTCTCCATCTCCATCTTCAATGCCTTAACAGTTAGCTGAAGTTCCTTGACAGCTTCTTCTGCTTTTGTCCTTTTGGATGATTCTGGTGTGAAACATGTCCCTGATAACAACGAGTGCCTTGGTTTCTTCTTCTGCTGAGCTGTTAGCCCAGATGGTGGAGTCATTAGAGATGAGATTGATGGAGGTGTCAGAGAAACGTTGTTGTTGTTATTAGCAGCGGCCAAGTTCTCTGCTTGAAGAGTCAAAAGCTTTTGCTGCTGCTTCGCAAGCTGGACACGCAATTCACGGTTCTCTTTCTGAAGCTCTAACATTCCTTCAGACGAATCTCCTTGGCTCGATCAGCCCAATGGAGAGTGTTTTGTGTTTCACCAAAAGATTGACTGCTTGGACTTATATTAGCAATCATCACCGTGTTACACGAGCCGCCTAGTGAATCTTTGAGTAGTTGTGTGAGCTTTGAGTTTCGGTAAGGAATATGTTTCTTGCCTTCCACAAGCGCATTAATGCAACTACTTAATGCAAGAAGTGATTTGTTTATGTTTGCTCCTTCCAGTGATCTAAGCGTCCTTTGATCAGTTGCTAGCGCTCTTTCAGAACCCGCAAGATCAATGAGGGATAGCTTCCCTACCCGGCTGATAATATTCATGGAAGCATCTCTAGTCTTATACTCCACTATGACCTAACGAACAGCAACAAAAGATCAACTTAAGACATTCCAGGCCTCAAAATTGATGATACACTATTGATTTGACGTGATATATAACTGAGAAAGATGCGAATTCTAACCTGAAGGATGGCGTGTGAGCGGGAAGATGTTTCATTGCAACGAGTTGGCTCAGTAGTTCTGTTTTGATTTCCCCTTTGGAGCAAAGCCATAACCTGCAATAAGCCATAACAAACGAATATCATAGATTAGCTTTTGTTGTTCATGATCATTCAAAATGGAAAATGTATAGATTAGAAACCTCATCTGTTGAATAAGCTCTATATTGTGTGAGACCAGCAGCCACAATTCCCTGATTTCGATTACATTCAGAGAAAAGCAAATGAGTGAGACCAATGTGTTTTTATCTAAATCTAAAAGAGACAAAAAGAAATCTCAGTTTTATGTTTACCTGCTTATCTTCGCGGAGAATGAGAGGCCTACCAGGTGAAAGCAAATCTCTTACGGTTTCATTATAAACCTCAAGATAAGAAAGATGAACAACATGGTTCCCATCTAAGCTTCTCTGTCTAACTTTAGCAAACAAATCTTTGATTGCTAAAACCATCACACCGGGATTATCCATTGTCCCTAGCATCGTATAAGTCTTGCCTGCTCCCGTAGCACCGTAGCAGAAAACAGAACCATTTCTTCCTTCAAGAACTGCTCCAACAAGGTCTCCTGTTCTGAATAAATCAAAGGGGAAAAGACATCTAAGAACTTGATTGCTAATGAAAGGATACACCATTGAAGACAATACAGGGATGATTGAATACACTTACGTGGTGGAATAAACTTCATGCTGTGTAGTGGTTTCAGGAAATGAAGAATCAAAGGTGAAATGACGAACACGGAGCCTCTTGAGCCTAAGGTAATCGTTCTCATTCGTAAACTCCGTAAGATAAACATCTCGTTTATTCAAAATCTTGACACAACACCTTGAACCATTCTCTTTTTCCTTTTTCCCCATTGGTCTAAGCCTAACAAACACCAAAATCCGACTCACAGAAGCATCAAGACTCTCAATTTTTTCAGCTTCCGTAACGTTTCTAGCTCCATTACCCATTGACAGCTTCCTAATCACAGCACTAGGCTTAACCGGAACCGAATTAATCCCAAAAATCCGATCAGCTTCGACTACATTGTTCTCTTTGGTATCTTCTTCAACAAAGTTAGAATCTTTACCGTCTCGGCGATGAAAGTCATCTCCTTTCTTGCAAGAATCAAGCAGCTGAGTCTTGAATCTGAGATCTTCAGGTTTGGGAGAGTGATTATGATTAGGGTTCCGGAGAGAAAA
>NC_025698.1:8877066-8880688 GCF_000633955.1 Camelina sativa
TTTTTTTTTTTTTTTTTTTCTCCAGAAATCTAAGATTTTCACACCATCCAAAGCCAACAAAAGAGAGCAAAGAAGAGATCTGGTGTGTGATCTTTTTGGAGTTAAAGTTTATGAACTACTCAAACGCCGTTGATTGGAGTGAAGAAAGTGTGTGCGTTGGTCAAAATGAAAGCTTTGAGAGAGAGTGTGTGTGTGGGTGTAGTTTAGATTTTGATTAATTGCTATTTATTTTTCAGTCTTGGTTTTGGTTTTGGATTAAGAGGAAACGCAAATTAAGGAAAAAATTGAAGGAGTTTTTTTGAAAATTTATTTGTAACGGTCATAAATTTGCTTTGTATTGTCCATTGCCCAGTGTTTGAGCTTTTATGAGTTGTGGTCCACTTTAATATTCCTTTTTTTACATAAATAAAAAAAACTTTATAAAGATCATCAGTGACATTATTGCATTTTTTGTTTTTTTTTTTCAATATGTTTTATTGAGTGTTTTTCTTTTTCCGTTTTGATATTGAGAATCGAGTTAGATTCCACATTTACCATTTTGGTTTCATTTTTTTTC
The DNA here is from genome assembly GCF_000633955.1 of Camelina sativa. Taxonomy (NCBI): domain Eukaryota; kingdom Viridiplantae; phylum Streptophyta; class Magnoliopsida; order Brassicales; family Brassicaceae; genus Camelina; species Camelina sativa. The sequence goes on from NC_025698.1 coordinate 8,877,623, forward strand.
TGTTTTGATATAGAAAATCGAGTTAGATTCCACATTTACCATTTTGGTTTGTTACTACACCTTTGGTTTACTTCTGTTTTAAAAAAAGAAAAATCGTTTTTATCTTATTAAAAACCCAAAAAAATAATAATGGTAGAATATTTGTTTAATTTTTACTTCAGGATACTTTTCAAAGATAAAATTTTTANAAAAAAAAAAAAAAAAAAAAAAAAAAAAAAAAAAAAAAAAAAAAAAAAAAAAAAAAAAAAAAAAAAAAAAAAAAAAAAAAAAAAACGAAAGCCGAAACAAAAAGAGACGCGAGCCATTCGCTGGAGTCATATTAGCTGAGCCTTAAAGAAAAGTCTCAAATCCCCAAAAACCAGCCGAGCGATTGAGCCAAGCTACTGTGCCCTAGCTCCTCTCCTCCGTCAAATTCGCCCCAAACCAACGGATCTGCCGTCGTGACCAATCCCTCAGATCGGCGAACATCTGACTCAAAGCTCATCTCTCCCTTAAATCGGCTCAGAGAGATCCAGCGCCGATCCTCCTTCTCCCCCCTCTCTGTTCTGGCGGCTGTTTCTCTCTGCTTTCCCTCCAAATAATTAAAAAAACAAAACTTTCACTCTCTCGCAACCGTTTTTTCTCTCTCTTTACAGATGGATTGGAACGTAAACAATGCGTTCAAAACCTACAAAGGTAAACAAAAATATCAAAACTCTGATTATCGTAGAGCTTATATAGTTGAAGTGTGGAACTTGCTTTCTTGTGCTGGGTCTTAGTGTTTTTGTATTGGTTTATTAACTGAGACGATAACTACTAATATGATGCAGAGATGGAACCTAAAGCTATGATGGATATGACACTTGTTCCACACCCTGATCCCATTGACATTGGATTAGGCTCTTCTTCTTCTGATAAAGCTAATACTGTTACCCCTAAACGGAAGAAGACAATGACATCTGTCTATCTCAAATATTTTGAGACTGCACCAGACAGCAAAACTCGTAAATGCAAATTCTGTGGACAAAGCTATTCCATTGCTACAGCCACTGGTATTTCTTTTTTTTTATATCTTTGTTACTTCAGTGATTCATTCTTAAGCACTAGGATAAGAAAAAAATCTTAACTTGGGTTCTGTTTTCATGTTTTAAGGAAACCTTGGAAGGCATCTGGCGAATCGACATCCAGGCTATGATAAGTCAGCAGATATTGTCACCACCTCATCAGTACCACAGACACCACCAGTTGTTGTGAAGCCGTCACAATCTCAGTCGAAAGCACAAGCACCGCAACTCGATTATGATCATCTTAACTGGTTAGTTCTTAAGTGGCTCGCTTTGTCATCGCTTCCTCCTTCTACTGTAGACGAAAGATGGTTAGGAAACTCCTTCAAATTTCTTAACCCAGCCATCCAATTATGGCCGGCTGAAAAATATAAAGCCATACTTCATGAGGTTTTCAGAAGTATGCGGGGAGATGTGAAGACATCTTTGGAGCATATCCAATCCAAAGTTTCTGTCACGTTAGGTTTCTGGAGTTCATATCAAAACATTTTCTATATGAGCGTTACTGGCCAATGGATAGATGAACATTGGTCTTCTCATAGTTTGCTGCTTGATATATGTCGGATTCCTTATCCCTCTGGGGGTTCTGAGATCTTTAGCTCCCTTTTGAAAGTCCTTAAGATATATGCCATTGAAGACAGGGTTCTATGTTGTACACATGACAACAGCCAAAACGCTATTCACGCTTGTCATGCCCTGAAGGAGTACTTGGATGGTCAAAAGGTCTTGCCTTTCTGCTACATTCCTTGTGCTGCTCAAACTCTGAATGGAATTATTGATGAGGGGTTAGCAACTATAAAGCCCATAATCTCAAAGGTCAGAGAATTCACACAGGAGTTAAACGGATCGGTAGAGCTATCAGATGATTTCATTCAGTTGACAACAGCTTATCAAGAAGGCAACTGGAAACTTCCGATCGATGCTTCATCTCGTTGGAGTGGCAATTACCAGATGGTCAACGTCTTGTGCAAGGTAAGATTTCAATAACTTTGACCTGGAAGCCATCAAGCTCTAGAGATATATTTGTATGTGATGTGATAGCTTATTTTTGTTGCAGGCTGGCAAGTCCTTGGACTCGGTGATTAGGAACACCGAGAATTGTCTAGAGAACAGAATGATGTTGACTTCTGCAGAGAAGAACGCGGTGACTATTGTCCACAGTTACTTGGATTTGGATTCATTCCACAAGACCACTCAAGATATGTGCACGAACAAGGATCTCACGGTTGGTCTGGCACTGCTCTTCATGGATAACATATCTGAGATGATCACGACTTGCCAAAAATCATGCCACAATCCAGACTGGCTAAGAACTTGTGCTGAAAGCATGGCCCAGAAGGCCAGAAGTTACAACACCCAAGTGTGCAACGTATTCACTTACATTACAGCCATTCTTGACCCACGGATCAAAACAGAGTACATTCCAGAGACGTTAAATCTCGACAGCTATATAGATGAAGCAAGAACCCATTTTATTCGTAACTATTCCTCCTCTCATTTCACATCTTCCATGACTAGCGGGTACCGTCCTCAGGACAAAGGAGGAGGAGGGAATATCTCATTTGCAGAGGAAATCGCTAGAAGGAAAAGAAGAGGAAGTATGAGTAACAATGTTGTTGATGAACTAACTCAGTACTTATCAGAGTCTATAGTCCCGATGCAAACCGATGTGTTGGATTGGTGGAAGGTAAACAGCGGAAGATACCCTCGGCTTTCCAACATGGCTCGTGATTTCCTTGCGGTTCAGGCGACTTCCGCTGCACCGGAAGAGATATTCTGCGGTAAAGGCGAAGAGATTGATAAGCAAAAGTATTGCATGCCTCAAGATAGTACGCAGTCTGTTCTTTGTATCAGATCATGGATTGAAGCTGGTATGAAACTGAAGTTCAAGTCTAATGAGATTGACTATGAACGGCTAATGGAGTTAGCTACCACCGTGGCCGCTGATAATTCTGCAGGAAGTTTAGACAAGAATCAACATACTAGGTGAGATTCTTTTTTAGTGTTTGTACTAAAGAAACTA
>NC_025698.1:8881646-8894688 GCF_000633955.1 Camelina sativa
CCACCGTGGCCGCTGATAATTCTGCAGGAAGTTTAGACAAGAATCAACATACTAGGTGAGATTCTTTTTTAGTGTTTGTACTAAAGAAACTAGTTGTCTTACTTTTTTAGCATGAGTTGTATGTAATTTTGCATAGTGGGGTGAGTGAAGGATTTGTAAAGACTTTTAGTGTTAGAGTTGGATTTATGAAAACCAATCTGGTTAACTTTCTTAATTAAACCATATGTTCCTTTCATATCATGTTAGGGAAAAGGAAAAAAGAACTAGATAAAGTAGTCTTTGTTCTTAACTTTATAGGAAAACAAAAGGTACAATATTTTGACTAGTTTATTGGGTTTTGTCTCAACAGCATAGTGGAAATTAATTGTCCGAAATAGAAATTACGTTACCTCTTTTTCTTGTTCCTTACTTAGATTTTTTTATTTTCCTTGGCATGATTCCGATTTCGGTAATGTCCAAGTCAGTGTTTGAGTAACCAAGTTGTTGCTTAGTTTAATCCCAAAATTCAAGTACGACTATTTTTTGTTTAGTACTTACTGCTACCTTCCTCGAATTTTCAATTCGTGTGTTCGTTCGTTGCCTTATTGTTTCTCGTTAAATTTTTGTCGTCTAATGATTTCTTAAGCATATTGAAATTGTAAAGAGGTCAGTCGTACTTAGAAAAGTCTGGCACTCCAACGTTTACAGTTGAATACATCCCGACATGGCCACGACGCCACGTACTGAACCTTTGTGGTTTTGCATTTCGATAGACCTTTTGTTTTTACTCTTTCAATTATAATTTAATTTTTATGATATCTGTTTAATTTGTTGCCCATTCCGACGAACATTTTTTTTTACTCATTGTAAATTCAAGATTTATATGATATATTATCGTTTCGTATATTGGACCCGATCGACCTATTTGGTCAATACAATTTTTCTTTTTTGGTCAAGAAGAAGAATACGATCAATGCAAGAGAATATTCAACATTGCTATAATTTAATTGGTGTTCCAGATCTGCCGGCGCCGTAATATAATCTCTAATTTGATTTTGTATGTACTGTCGAGTGTCGACGAATATATTCATATTTTCGCATGCAAAAAATTATAATTACAATTTGCATTACGGATTCAAAAATAAATCGGTCATTAATTAGCTTGACAATTTTACGTTAACATTAATAATATTTTTCTCATACTTGATAATTATGTTTTTGGCTAGCAATCCATTGATATTCATTGTTTTATTTCCCCACTTCTGTTTACTATCAATATATATACATATATCTATATAACATGTAAATGTAAATGTAATAGCGGTCTTCATAGTATATTACTACTATTATTTGTGACAATTAAAAATAAATTATATTATCTTGAGAAATATGAAATATCACAGACGTCTATCTCAAAACGTCCAGTGACAAAGTTAGCGGTTTTATGTAATTATTAGGTTAATTTTTTTTGCATAGGGAATCAAAACGAGCCACGTGGCAATTACCTTGAAACGATGCTGGATGCAGCCACACGTACAGCTAGCTACAAGCAAGCATAAATAAAGATGGGGGCTCGTCCTCAAAGTTTCTCTCACTTTGCAAAGTGTAACCCAACATTAATCTTTTTTTGTTCATATAAGAAAAAAGATTCTCTCTACAAATTAAAACCCTTCAATTATCTCTCCTTGTGGTAAGAACACGGAGCTAGCAACTAGAGATCTCTCTATCTCTCTGTGTGTTCTTGTCGTTCAATGTTACAAAACAATCTCGAGTATCGCAAAATAGCAAGATGTCTATTCGAAAAATCTACAGATGTCTGAATACTTTAATCAAAAGATCATGTGCTCAATCTTTATGATCATATAGCGACGCCCCATTTCACACTTTGTTTCAACTCTCTTCTTTGCTCTCAACCTGTTTCACTTGAGAACAAACCCTTTCAACTCGATCAAGAAAGTTAAGTTTCTTTTTGAAGAATCAAGAATCAAGAATCAAGAATGGTGCGAACACCGTGTTGCAAAGCTGAATTAGGGTTAAAGAAAGGAGCTTGGACTCCCGAGGAAGATCAGAAGCTTCTCTCTTACCTTAATCGTCACGGTGAAGGTGGATGGCGAACACTCCCCGAAAAAGCTGGTACGTATTATTTTATTCCGTCATATTTGAATATTCAAATGTTGGACCTTTTCTCTTTCATTATTGTATCTATTATTAATTCAAAATTAACTGTTTTCAAATGGATCAGGACTCAAGAGATGCGGCAAAAGCTGCAGACTGAGATGGGCCAATTATCTGAGACCTGACATCAAAAGAGGAGAGTTCACTGAAGACGAAGAACGTTCTATCATCTCTCTTCACGCCCTTCACGGCAACAAGTTAGTCTCTCTCTCTCTTTATTACATAGATATGCATACTTTCCAATTTCCGTCGCTGCAGTAACTATTTATTTTAGTTACAAACCAAAACATTTTAGTATTTTTAATCAAACAGTTTACACGAAAAAAGCTTGACAAAAAAAAAAAAAAAAAACTAAAATATAGTGTTTTTCTAAAATACCATACAAAGGGTATCATAAGCTAAACGCAAATATTTTTAAGCTTGAATTAAGTTCATATTTTATGTTTAGTGCGATCACTAATTGTAATCTTATGGTGTTAATTAATCAGATGGTCTGCTATAGCTCGTGGATTGCCAGGAAGAACCGATAACGAGATCAAGAACTACTGGAACACTCATATCAAAAAACGTTTGATCAAGGAAGGAATTGATCCGGTTACACACAAGTCCTTAAACTCCGGTACCGAGAAATCAGAAAACCACCTGGAGAAACAAAAAGTTACTCAGACAACTAGTGATGATGTTCTTGATAATGAGAAGGCGAAGAAGAACAACAAGAATCTTAGATTATCATCGGCTAGGTTCTTGAATAGGGTAGCTAGTAGGTTTGGAAAGAGAATCAATCAAAGTGTTCTGTCCGAAATCATCGGAAGTGGTGGCCCCTTAGCTACTAATCACACTACTACTACTACAAGTGTTTCCGTTGACTCCGAACAAGATAAGTCAGCGAGCTCTTCCTTCACACCAACCTCGAATCTTCTCTGCCAGGCGGCCGTTGCAACAACTCCTGCAGTTTCCTCGAACTTTGATGTTGATGGTAACGTTAATCCTACGTCGTCTTCGTCCACGTTCTCTGATTCCTCCGTTAACAATCATCTACTGTACTGTGATAATTTCGCTGGTAATAACAACATTGATGATGAGGATACTATCGGGTTCTCAACATTTCTGAATGATGAAGATTTCATGATCTTGGAGGAGTCTTGTGTTGAGAACACTGCGTTCATGAAAGAACTTACGAGTTTTCTTCACGAAGATGAAAATGACGTCGTCGAGGTTACGCCGGTCTATGAACGTCAAGACACTTTTGCAGAGATTGATAAATATTTTTCGTGAGTGCTTGATCGATGAATATCCTTATTTCCCACGTACGTGATCATGTCCTGACTATATATATAACATGTTACATGTTGATCGAAGCTAAGGATAGGTTTTCTTCTGATAAAGATGTCGATGGATATGTACCTTGATGCTGTAATTAATAATGATTATGATGATGATGAAACATATATGCAATGTAGCTTGTATTGCCATATAATATGCGTTTGTTATATATATTTTTTTGTTTCTTCTGGTTTTTAAGTCTAACCAAGTGTGCTACGTTGGAAAATTAATTGAATGATATATGGTGATGTCATAGTAAGAGTAACATGTTTTTTTACGTTTATGATAAATATTGCGAAAACAAGTAATGAATTACTATTTTAAAAAATATTGCGAAAATAAGAAATAATTTAGTATTTTTATCGTGTTTGTTATCAGAATTTGTATCTAGCTATCTGAACATGAGATTTGCATTATTTTGACAAATCACAAGCTGCTGCTACTACATCGTACTAGCTACTACACTATTTTATATTTTAATCCGCACTATGTTACACAAGAACTTTGGTAGCTTATGTCATGGCCTCATGGGTGAAGGGGAGGGCTAATGGATAGAGTATAGGTTGATAAATAATTATATCTTCAACCAAACCAGAAAAATACATGTAGAGTTGTAGATAAAAACATTTCAACGAACACGTCATTATAACGTCACTTAAATACGTCATTCTCTATTGTATATAAAAGTCACTCTTATCAATATTCGAATAATCAGCTATGAGACCGACATATATAAAGCAAGTGAGAGGGTCATTCTTTCAATGTTCCGATCAAGGACTAAGAGCATCATTAGTGGAGTAACCCACCATGGTTACTCTCACATTAATTAATTATATAAATAATCATAAATTAAGTTAAGTAATTCTAAGAGAACTTAAGCAAAATTACCCTATTACTAGAGAACCCCAAATAGGTTACTTAGACATTTAAATAATAATTTTTTAATTTTTGTTTATTAATTATCAAACTTTAATTATCTAAAATGATAAAACAATTATTTAAATTTTTTATATTACATAAAATAGAAAACAATATTTTACAAATTGAAACAATTTTTTACAAACTTTAGAATATTAAACATATTTTACAAAATTCAAAATATTAAACATATTAAACAGAATTTGGAATAAGATTTATTGTGCGGTTGCACCAAATTTTTGCCAGATATGCTCAATCAAGTCTTTTTGCAAAAGATCATGCATTTCTGTATCATGAACATCATTTCGAGTGACCATCATATTATGTAGATTTGTTGGCGTATCTGTAGAATATGATAAATCGACTTGAGAACTTCCGCTTCCTTCTCTGTGATGGAATTCTGTTGGATCGTAGAAATTGTGGTCATGTCGTTCGTCTTCCACTATCATGTTATGCAGGATGATAGATGCTCTCATTATTTTTCCTATTTTTCCTTTATCCCAGAAAAGTGCAGGATTCTTCACGATTGCAAATCGAGCTTGCAAGACTCCAAATGCACGCTCTACATCTTTACGACATCCTTCTTGCCATTGAGCAAAGAGTTTTGCTTTTCGACCACGTGGAAGTGTAATAGATTGGATGAAAGTTGCCCATTTGGGATAGATACCGTCTGTGAGGTAGTACGCCATGTTGTATTGCCGTCCATTGACAAAGTATCTAACTCTCGGAGCTCGGCCCTGTAGGATATCATCAAACACCGGGGAGCGGTCCAAGACATTGATATCATTTAACGAACCCGGTGGTCCAAAAAAGGCGTGCCAAATCCATAAATCTTGTGATGCCACAGCCTCTAGTACGATTGACGGTTTACCTGATCCACGTGTATATTGTCCTTTCCATGCAGTGGGACAATTCTTCCACTCCCAATGCATGCAATCTATGCTCCCTATCATTCCGGGGAAACCGCGATGTTCTCCAATGTTCAGTAATCGTTGGAGGTCTTCCGCTGTAGGTCTTCTGAGATACTCGTTGCCAAATAGATTTATAACTCCCTCTACAAAATGTAGAAGGCATTTGTGGGAGGTTGTTTCAGCGAGTCGTAAATATTCATCCGCCGCATCTGCCGAATATCCGTAAGCCATCAAACGAATAGCTGACGTACATTTTTGAAGTGCAGAAAGACCAAGCCTTCCAGTAGCATCTCGCCTTTGTCTGAAGTATGGGACTCCATTCTCAACAGCGGTAACAATACGAAGGAACAATAGTTTGTTCATTCTAAAGCGACGACGGAACATAGCGTTAGTGTAAGTTGGATTATCACTAAAATAATCATTCCACAATCGAATGTGGCCTTCTTCGCGGTCTCTCTCAATGTGCACTCTTCGGATTATTGGAGCTGGTGGTACCTCTGGGTGAGTGTAGTTGTATTGGATCTCCTCCACTATACTATCAACCTCCTCCTCTACCATTTCTTCAATTTCTTCATCAGAACTCCAATTAGACATTTTTTGGTAACTTGGGTATAGTAGTAGGCTTATATTTGGATTTAGTAGAGAATGAGTAATAGAGTTGAGTAGTGAAGATAGGAGTTTGAGTAATAGATAGAGAAATATTTTTTTGTAATAGGAGGTTGATTCTTTTCAATGCAAAGGTGAAGAGAAAAAAAAGATACAGAATCGGAACACAATGCAAAGTTGGTTGCAAATGGGAAAGAACGATACATCAATATATAGACTTTAAGTCTCGAGATACAAGCAAACACACAACTTCACAGGTTAAAATAAAACCAAAAGCAATACACAAGTGACTGTCCTCTTGTGAAACAAATACACATGTGACTGTCCTTGCCAAACAAATACAACCAAAAGACAAAAGCCTTTCTGTCCTAACCGACACTCAAAAGCCAAAGACACAAGCAAACAAAACATCCGTGACATGTTCCACAAGCAAAAGACACAAGCCATACTGTCCTAACCGACACTCAAAAGCCAAAGACACAAGCAAACAAACTATCCGTGACATGTTCCACAAGCAAAAGACACAAGCCATCCGTGACATGTTCCACATCCGTGACATGTTTCCCAAATCCGTGACATGTTCCACATCAAGCAAACTTCTTCTCTTCACATGACATGTTCCACAGCTACATTTGTGTTCCCGAAACCCTGAAACAAAAGAATACAAGTAGAGTTAAGCACAACAAAACTTATTAAACACAGAACATAAAATAATTGAGTTAAACTTATTAAACACAGAACAAGAAGAGTTAAACATAACAAATGATAATAATTGAAACCTAAATGTTTGTCAACATTTGATCTACGAGTTTGTCTCTAAGAGCAACTTCAGCAGTTGTTAGTTCACTCTTGTTAAGCAGGCTGTTTAGCAATCTCATTTTGCCATGCTTCTCTTTAGCTGCTTGTTCTTGATCCTTCATTGCAATGATCTTGTCTAACTTATGGACAGAACCATCTTCGACATCAATACTAACAGTCGGTCTCTTCCCTTTGTTCTTAGCAGCTTTAACTCCCGGAGGCCTCTTCTCAGCACCATCATTACTCGAAGTAGGAGCCTCAGATGCAAGCTTAGTCCGCTTGTGGCTACATTCTTCTGTGAGCCATTTCTGATCGTGCTTCAGCTCCCTCCAGCAATGTACAAGGAGAAATGGCTTCTTCATGTCGTTATTGAAAAGCTCATAAGCCATTCTCAAGACATCATCTTCTGATTCTCCACTCTTCCTTCTTGTACACGCTTGTGCGTAACAGCCCACAAACTTGTTGACTTGGTGGTTTATCTTGTTCCACCTAGCCTTACACTGTGTTTGCCCTCTTGCGTTTGAACCAGCTGATCCACCATTTGCTTCGAAATACCTTGTAACTCTCTGCCAGAAACTATATTTCCGCTGCTCATTACTGGTAACTGGATCCTTGCTGGTGTTTAACCAAGCACTTATGAGGTTGACATCCTCCTCTGCAGTCCACCTCTTCCTACTTCCTCTGCCTCCGTCTTCTTCAGTCTCTTCGACCTCAATACAGTCTTCAGTATCGGATGCTGGGCTAAAGTTAAGATTCTGAGAAGAGAATGTTGAGCTAAAATGAGGTGGCTGAGAAGAGAATGTTGAGGTAAAGTGGGGTGGCTCAGAAGAGAATGGGTTGCTAAATTGAATCGGCTGAGAGGATTGAGCAGAATGTGGAGGGTTAGGATTATCAGAAACGTTGAGAACTTTTTGAGAATTCAAAAGATCAACAAAATTTTCATCTGACAAACGATAAGGATCCATTGTTTTTGTTTAATGAAAGCTTATGTTTAACGAAAAGAGTTTGTAGCTTGAGGGTTTATATTGTTTAACAATGAGGGTTTATATTGAACTCAAGGTTAGTTTATCTTTTAAACTGAAGGTTAGATAACAAAAGGTAAAGGTTTATTGAGTAAAAGGCTAATGAGTGTTTAGTTGAAAAACTTTTCAGTAAATCTACATGTGAAGAGAAAAACTTTTCAGTAAATCTATGAGTAGACAACTGAATAACTTTTCAGAAAATCTACTTGTGTACCAAATTTTCAAAAAGTTGATGTTTAAAGTCAATACTAATTTCAAATTCAATCATGTTTCTCAATAAACCAGTGTAATTATGCTTTTTATTCAAAATCACAACAAATATCAAGACAAGCGAAAGAACAACAATCGGGTTTCAAAAAGACTAAAAAACACTAGAGCAAAAAAAGAAAACAGCAATATAGAACAAGAACTCACAGTTTTATAAAAAAACATAAACAATTTATAAAACCAAACCTTTTCAAGTTAGAACAAGAACAAGAACAATCTATAACACCAACTCATTCATCCCAATCACAACTCAAAAAAACAAGAACAACAACATATGAGAGATATAGGACCATACCTTATCAATTTTGACTGTCCGTAAGCCAAGAGTGAGCTTACTCTTGTTGTAGCTTACTCTCTGACCTTGCTGCTGGCTTCCTCCTCCTAACTTACTCTGCACACACACACACACAATGAATAGCAAAAACCCAGAAACCAAAAAGCTAGTAGCAATTGAAATAGAAAAACAGAACAAAGTAAAGGTCATATCCGATAGAAAGCCATAAAATTTCTTGACAAACCCACAAACCAAGTAGAGTAAGAACAACGTAAAAGGGAAAAAGTCACAGTACACACCTTGATGCCGATGCAGCCATTAGCATCAAGAGTGGTGAGTGTAGCAGAGCATGTCTGCGAGAGAGTCTCTAGACATCTATCAGTCACTCCTACTATCCCAAACAAGCTGCAATTTTTCGGTTTTCATTGGATGGTGTCAGCAAAAAGAGTCACTGACAACAACAACAAAGCAAAATAGTTCTAGAATTGTAAAAGAATAATACCTGAGAAATTCGAGGGAGGTCCAACTATTAGCCATGGTAATCACACCTTCATCTGTGATACGCACACACCTGCCATGTTGAAGAAGCATTTGGAATGAAAAGCATCGAGGGAGGTACAACATATATAATCTGTACTATGGATTTGCTAGCAATCAAAATCCCTGAGTTATACTCTACAAGACGGTGAAAGATAATCCAAGATCTCAAATAAACTCATCTATCTATCCACCAAGGAAAAAGGACAAATGCAACCAAATAAATGGATTCATTGACTCCAACCTGAGCGCCACATAGATCCAAGAACCTTAAATCAGCTAGAAGTGATATTTTTTTGAGTGAGGAACGTTCTGGATTGAAGTGAACATCAAATTAATCTCATAATCGATGCCTAATAAGTCAAATTGACAGCAAATATTAATAATTCTAACAAACAATCGAATTAATATGAAACCCTAAAAATTAAAGACCACCGGTGATAAATTAGGGTTTAAACAAACAATCAAAAATCAAAAGACGAACCGTTTCTCACCGATTCGCTAGACGGTGGAGCTCGCCGGACATCCGCCGTTATCCCACCAATCGTACGCCATCGTGCTCCCACCGCTGTGAAACATTCGCCGTCGCCAAAGATTGCAAATCGAAACGGATAACCCCAATTACGCCAATTCAGTCACCAATAACCCTCCGTCTGACCAACAACCATCGAGATTTAGCCGGAAAATCAACGATTTGATGGTAATCGGTTGATTTTTCCGATGGTTGTTGATTCGGCTTTTATCTCCGACGGACGAGAGAGACGAGAGAGACGAGTGAGAATCGGGAAAGAATGAAAAAAAAATTAGGAAAAAAAAAATTTACCTTTTATATTTCTCAATCAACCAATCACAAACGACCACGTCGCGTGACTTAGGGTGATTCTCCCAAACCTTCCCATGGAACCGATACTCTGTGTTTTGGACTAAAAAATGGGTTTAATATTACATTTTTGGGGCCCAATATAGAGAGTAACCCAAAGAGTTACACCAGTAATCATGCTCTAAAGATAAAGAAGAAGTGCATTATCATTTAAAACCTTTTGAAAGCACCACCATACAGAATTCAAAAGTAAAAGCTGAGATTTGTTTCACGAACAATATTTCGATAAAAGGAATGTTTTGCTTTTTACAGTACAATATATTGTCTTCTCTGCATAAATAAAGTGACTAGAAACGAAAAACACTAATTCAAAGTTGTGTTTTTCAGGAACGTAACGGCTTATACAATTAATGTCTTAGCTAGTCTCTTTGCCCTATTGTTAGTTTTTTTCTTAGGCAACGGTATTACTGTATTCCTATATACACCAATAGACTATACATTACACATTTTTTATGTAGTTCGTTGCTCTAATGATCATACCTGGAAACAATAATATAATCTATATTTTCAATCTTATTTTTCTGCATGCGAGGATATATATATATATATATATATACTTCGTAAATTGTGAGTTAAGATACTCGGTGTTTAGTTTATAGTCCATTATCATGAATCTCGGCAAAATTTGAGAAATTTTTCATTTCGAAATATCTAAAATCCATCCAAAAAGTTGTTAAAATAAAATAAAATATAGAAAGTATTAATAGACGCTCATTTCGTTTCTTCGTCCAAATATAAACGTCGCTAGCTAGGGTTGCTTCACGAATGAACCATAAATTAGTAGTCTATTGTACTAGTCGAAGTAGTTTCCTAACAAATCTGCAACTTTTTCCACTGGACCTTTTTTTTTTTTTTGGTAAACAATTGTGTTTATTATTTGTTTTCCTTTAACTCTCAATTTTAATTCTGATACAATACAGCAGTATCAGGATAATTAAAACAAATAATTATTACTACACACAATTCGAAATCGATATTATAAGTTATGATGCATAATCATACGAGTCGTCGTTGCTAGCTGGTCATTGCCGGTCTTCGCAGTTGGCACTCTGTGCTAGTACCACACATTCTTGTGTATGACTCTTGACATTTCAAAAGTGCATGGCGTAATACCAAATAAATTTATATACATGCATAGTTGCATACTCCCTAATTCCTTAGGAATAAAATTATTCACCTGCCTAATGAGTCCGGTTTTGCCCCTATTAATTTAGATTTTGTTTTTTTTTTCTTGTTCCACTTTTTAATGGAGTATATTTTTCATTTGATTAAATAGCTGCACTTCATTATTATTGGCTTAACTTTCTGGTTCAAATCAATATTTTTTTTACTTCATTTGTGATCAACATACTGTAAAGTGAAAGAAGTGGAACTAATATCAGTAAACTATTTAAAATAATTCAATTGTTTTTTTAAATGTGTTAAAAACAAACATTAATTAGTTATTTAGAAATAGAGAAGTTAATACATAGTCCTAGTTCCCAACCACATTTGGACAATTGGACACAATGGATTAATTTTGAGATATATGTATTAATTTATTTTCAAAGTTGGCTCCTCCAGTCCTCAGTTTGACATATTTTTTCCTGTTCAAAGTATTCAAGCTAAAATATAGCCGGGATTTACTCTCGAGCTGCTCGTGCACCTTCTCAGTCCAACCCGGATGCACACTTTATATTATAGATTTTCCCTACAGTATTCTGTTCGGTGAAAAAATAGAACAGCTATATTTTCTTAAAACTTGAAAATTCCAGATCTACATCCAAAATATGTTTTGGACTTTTAGTTAAAGTATTATCTTCATATTTACCTCATATATTTGTTTTGGTATAGATAAATTAACCACTTTGTTAAACAAAATAACTATTTGATGTACACTTTCCATTTTCAACCTCCTTTTAGAGTCGTTTTCCATCTTTTTCCAATATTTTGTATAAATTACAATTTAAATTTCTTTAGCATGCACTTTTATGAAAAAATTTAGAAATACAAATATATTTGAAATATGTATATGTGATTATGTTTGGTCAAAGAAAATAAAAAGAATAATATGTGACTCTAAATATTTTTTTAAAAAACATAATTTTATGAAATATATAAAATCAAATTGATCTAAATAAAAAATCTAATTTTATAAAATATTCAAAAATAAAATATCTATCAATATAACTGTTTACTGATATAAAAATTAATAAATGATAGAGAGGTCAGTGATATGATTGGCTGATTCTGATAGATTCAGCATATATCAATTCTACTTTTCTGCATGGAAATAAATTTGGACGACCTGGCAAAAAGTAGTACCACTTCTAATAAGGGTGAATTAGTTCAGTAACAAAAATAAAAAAATATAGTATAATAAAACTATTAGGAAATCAGGATAGGGGTAGAGCAAAATTACCATTCTAATGTTTTATGTAGTGGAGGGAGTGGTGGCGGTTGGTTGGAGGCGGTGGCCGGAGGAGGTGGTCGGAGATCGGCGGCCGGCAGAGGTGGGTGGAGGTTTCCGGCGGAGATGGGAGGAGGTTGCCAGCAGAGGTGGGCGGAGGTTTCCGGCAAAAGTTTCTGCGATAGTTTCCGGTGAAAGTTTTTGGCGGCGGTTTCCGGAAGAAGTTTCCAACAAATGTTGTCGGCGGAGATTTCCGTCCGACGGTAGTTTCCGACAAAAGTTGCTGGCAGAGATTTCCGGCGGAGGTTGTCGGCGGAGATTTCCGGTAGAAGTGGCTGAAGGTGGTGAAGATAATGGTAAAGAGATAGGTAGGGGTGGTGGAAAGGTAAGATTGTATATAATATAGTTAATATAGTGTATATTATAGTTATATGGTTAGAGTGGTTAGGGATTTAATTTTAGTTTTTTTCTTAGTTAGTTTTGCCAATTTCCCTTCTAATAATTCTAATTGTCTATATAATAGTACCATCATAGCCATACATATTTTTTAAACTGTCATAGCCATCTTGGTACTACCAGTTGGGTACTACACTCCCGTAAAAACATTGTCAAAAGGATATGTTACATGGTGTATCCACATGCTATTTTCCGACTTCTTTGTATAGGATTATAAATCCTAATAATCCTTTTTTCATAAGGACTGAATTTTGTTAATTTGGAATCAAATTACAATAGTCACTAATCACTATTGAGATATTGAGTTATTATTACAAAAGGAATCAGAGGATAAAAATGAAAGAAAGTTCAAAACTCTTTTTTTTTTCATTGTCGAGTTTCTCTTATCCATATCAAATCTATTACCTCTTTCTCTTTGTTATCTTCTTCTTTTTTTTTTTTTTTTTTTTTTTTTTTTTTTTTTTTTTTTTTTTTTTTTTTTTTTTTTTTTTTTTTTTTTTTTTTTTT
>NC_025698.1:8894750-8908443 GCF_000633955.1 Camelina sativa
TTTTTTTTTTTTTTTTTTTTTTTTTTTTTTTTTTTTTTTTTTTTTTTTTTTTTTTTTTTTTTTTTTTTTTTTTTTTTTCTCCTCGAAAGCACACTTTCTCGTACCCTTTTGATTAGCACATTGCTATAATGACCACCTGAATGAGTTTACTATCCAATTTTTTTTAAAAATTAATATATTGAAAGTTTTATAAAAAAAACATTAAAGCGCTTATTTTCACCGGTGTTACCGTGTTAGCAAAATGACAATTGGAGACAAACCGGATTGGTTGCTTCTTTTTACACATAGCATTTACGTTAGCTTTTTGTATTTCCAATAATCTATGCTTACCCGACAGAAGATAAAGAGATCATAGATAGTTGAATAAGCATGTAATACTGGAAGATCCAAGTCCGATGCCAACTCGAATTATAAGCCAAAGTTATTAAAAAAAATTAAAATAGATAAAAGAATCATGAGACAATACGCCGCTAAACTATACTGTACAATGATGGAGGAAAGAAATGTTAAAAAGAGCTGAAGAAAAAGACGATTAGTGAAACATTATTCGACACTGTTGTTTAATTTGATAGGTGTACAGAAAAAAAAAAAACATGCGATTTGATGAAAAGATGCGATCACCATCCAACGGTTTCGTCAAAACACTCAAAAAACAAAAGTGAATATATTTCCTCCAACTTTGTTTCCACTTTGTTACACCTAAGTTAATTGTCCATTAATTAAAGGACAACATTGATTCTGATGTAAACAAGTAAAGTTGTGATTGCTCGATCCAACATGTTAACGTGAAGACTTTTCAGGTCATGGATTCATGGAACCTTAATTGATCAATAAAATAGTTAATTAGTTAGTTGGCACCAATAAATTTTTAATGGCCACATTAAAAATAGTTAGTTCATCCATTACCACCACCACCAGTAGTATCCCCATTCTTATTATTGGAAATAAGTACCCATTTTAAGCATTAATGTTTAAGATTTTTGCACAAAATTAAGAATTTCTATCATCATACTGTATAATTTATATATATTTTTTTACATCAAGCCACCATTAAGTAAAACTAATTCAACCAATAAGAGCATACTGCTGCAGCATATAAATAATAAAAAGGTTAAATACATTGAAATTTTACATAAGAACTTTTAAACGTACATAATTTAAAGCATTAATGGAACGAACATAAGGAATACATTTCATCACCTAAACACCATGCACACTTGTAAAAGCGCTGTTTTTAAAATAAAAAAAACTTTTGGCTATCCTCGTAAAAGAGAAGGTGATAAACGTAGAAATAACATAAAATGCTAAAGAGACATATTAAGTTACTAACCACACATGCAGTTTCTGTTAGCGTTTTTGAAAAATGAGTATATTAGTATATATTACCATCAATATATATAGCTAGTAGCCGCTTACCGAACCACACACTTGTACAAAGTAAAAATTTGTAAAAGTGTCGATGTTTGGCTATCAATTGATCATTGATGAAAGGAAAGAAAATGGTAGAGAGATTCGGCATGGTGCTCACCATCGAATTAGGATATACTTTTGGGAAAAAAGCTTAAAAATACCCCATTTCTTTTTTATTTGGAAGTTTAATACCTCATGTTAATTTATTGGAACAAAAATACTTCATCTAATTATTATTGAATAAAAAATACTTGATTTTTGTATTATTGGTAGATTCATACCTCTAACTTAACATCCGTTAACGGGTGTGACGGAATCATTTGACGGTGTTTAAAGTTTTAGTAAATATATATTACATAGACAGTTATGGTAAGAGTTATGTTAGCGTGGTCTGGTAGTAATGGTTGGGAATATCCTTACACCATGTGCGGGTTCGATACACATCAAAAGCAGACTTTTTTTTTCCGGTTTAACCTCTTTCTCGTGTCTCGCCGGTGATGAGCAACAACATCTTCGTTGCAGTACTTCGGCGCGGCGAGGACTGAGTTGCGGCCGAGATCTGTGGCGGCGAGTTTAGCGATGTCGTCGACGAGGATCAGATCGAAGTACATGTATACGACGCGGTGGATCGGAGGAGGGAGGAGATCGGTATTCGATGCGGCGGACGCAGGGAGAGAGGAGATCGGCGAGATAG
Source organism: Camelina sativa (assembly GCF_000633955.1). Classification (NCBI taxonomy): domain Eukaryota; kingdom Viridiplantae; phylum Streptophyta; class Magnoliopsida; order Brassicales; family Brassicaceae; genus Camelina; species Camelina sativa. Next base: position 8,896,855 of record NC_025698.1, read on the forward strand.
CTTCTAGCGTAGTTTAAAAGACAGTCCAGTGCAGAGTGGATTGGGGTGGACAAAAAGATTTGATGAACGAAGATGTTGTTGCTCATACATTTTCTTCTGATTCATCATCACCGGCGAGACACGAAGGTTAAACCCAAGAAAAAAATTTTGCTTTTAATGTGGATCGAACCCGCATATGGTATGAAGTTAAACCCAATCATTACTATCAGACCACGCTAACATAACTAGTACTATAACTAAATGTACAATATATATCACGTAAGACTTTAATTAAAACTTTTAACACCGTCAAATGATTCTGTCACACCCGCTAACGGATGTTAAGTCAGAGATATAAATCTACCAATAATACAAAGATCAAGTATTTTTTATCCAACAATAACTAAATGAAGTATTTTTGTTCCAATAAATTAACATGAGGTATTAAACTTCCAAATAAAAAATAAATGGGGTATTTTTAAGTTTTTTTTCCGATATACTTTGGTTTTAAACAGATTAAACTAAACTAAAGCCCGATTCTTTTTCATACAAAGACATATACAATAACTTATATATGTGTATAAATGCGATTTTGTATTACTTTTGGTTAATTTAAATAAAGCAGTTAAACAATTAATTATTTATCTAGATAATAATAGTTCTAACGTTATTTATTTTTTGGTCACCTGATAATATTATAAAACATGAAAAAGATACATTTTAAATTACAATTTACGCCGGCAGAAAACAAAGATATTCCCAGAGTTCTAACGTTATCTTATCTTCGATCAAAACAGTTAAAAGTTATTTGATATAAAACCAAAAAAAAAAAACTCAAAAACCCACAAAATAAGAGTTTTCTAATCGAAACCAACTGAAAATATACATACAGTACAAGGTTTTAGTTTGGTAACTAACTAACTATTTTCTCATTGAGGAAATTTTTTTGAAGAAGATTAAACCAAATTAAAATCAATTGATGGTGGTCTAGTGGGGTTTTTTTTTTTATCTGAACGAGAAGTTGTACTATAGGTCTAAACCAAAGATCAATTCCCATGAAATCCCAATAAAATTTACTAATAAATCACATCATTAATTTGATCGGTCGGTATAATGTCATGATTTTACAGTACATTGACATTACCCAAATCTACTTAGCAACGCTTGGTTGACGAGTGAGTAGTGTGATATAGGGGTGCCCAATAGAGATATTGTATGTCATATAGTTTAACAGTAAACAAAAACATTAATAAGAAGATTACATTTAGTTTAAAAAGCAGAACATAAAAAATAAAATAAAAAGAAATGATAGCAAATAATAATAACATTTGTTTTTGGGACAGTGACGAAAGGATTCATTCGATCGATGCACTCAAATCCTATTACATACAAACGAAATCAAGCAAAAGCCCACATTTTCTCACATTCTCAAATCTCAATCCCAATCTCACTTCTTCTTCAGTCTCTCTCTCTCTCTCTCTCTTACAAAGAGAGATTATATTATTTGGATTAAATAAATCTCTTCTTCCTCCTCTGGATCTCTTGTCGGCGGCAGATTTTGCAATTGTTTTTTTTTTTTTTTGGTTTGGGGTGTTCTGCTCGAATCTGGGTTTAGTGTTTTTATTTTGTCATTAAAAGAACAGGTGGGAGGATTGGGTCGGGTGGGTGGGTGGAGTAAGTAGCGAAAGATGAGGCGTTGGCCGGTGGATCACCGGCGGCGAGGTAGAAGGAGATTGTCGAGCTGGATATGGTTTCTCCTTGCTTCTTTCTCTCTCGCTGGATTAGTTCTCTTCATTGTTCAGCATCATCACCATCAACAAGATCCATCTCACCTTTTACTTGTATGTCTCTCTCCCTCTCTCTTTCTTAATTTGATGATCTCCATAGCTAATGGATTTGAGTTTTGCTCCTGCTTTTATCATCATCCCTCATGATAAAAAAAAATACTGGATCTTTTTTTTTTTTTTGTGCTGACTAGATTTGTTTAATCTACTGGGATTGTAACCTAATTTGATTCAAGTTGATTTTTTTTTGTTTTTTTTTTTGTTCAATTGAATTTGATTTTTAAGCTCCCAATTGAGTAGACTTTTGAATGTGTGAACCTCTGTTGTTTTCGTAATCTACGGAAAGCTTTTTGGTTATTGGTGTTACTTGAAGATATTGTGGCTGCCTGTTCTAGTTTCTTTATTTGTTTGTTTGCTTTCAAAGAGTGCAAAAGCTCATATGTGAGATGTATAGCCTAATCTTTTATGTTCGATTTAAACACAAGAAATAGTTAAGAGTTGATTGCTGGTAAATTTGAAAGATAACAATGTTGTTGGAGAGGTGCTTTTATGTTGTGTAAATTAGAGTTGCAGACGGGAAGGATTTTTTTGTGTTTAAGTTAGGTTTCTTCTGTTACAAGGACATGCTGTAGTTATATCAGAAATTGGTGATGATGTACATGTTACTAAAGATAAATTGACTTTGGATGAATCTTCATAAAATGGATTTTGTCTGTGTAAGATTGGTTCTTTCGATGTCTGCCTTTTGGAAAACTTACTCCTATCTTCTTTTTCTTTGATAGGAGAGAGACACAAGCATCGAAAAGGTATCTCCTCCCCGTTTAAACATCACAGAAGAGGTCACAAGTGCTTCCTCATTCTCTAGGCAGTTAGCAGAGCAAATGACGCTTGCCAAAGCTTATGTTTTTATAGCCAAAGAGCACAATAATCTTCATTTAGCTTGGGAATTGAGTTCTAAGATCAGGAGTTGTCAGTTCTTGCTCTCAAAAGCAGCAATGAGAGGACAACCTATTTCATTAGATGAGGCGAAACCGATTATTACTGGTCTATCAGCTCTTATCTTCAAAGCACAAGATGCACATTACGACATTGCCACCACAATGATGACCATGAAATCTCACATCCAAGCCCTTGAAGAGCGTGCAAATGCAGCCACCGTTCAAACCACGATATTTGGGCAATTGGTTGCCGAGGCACTACCAAAGAGCCTCCATTGTGTGATGATCAAGCTCACATCTGATTGGTTAACAGAGCCATCTCGCCATGAACTGGCAGATGAGAACAGAAACTCACCTAGACTTGTTGACAACAACCTCTACCATTTCTGCATCTTCTCGGATAATTTGATTGCCACCTCGGTTGTTGTCAATTCAACTGTCTCAAATGCTGATCATCCGAAACAGCTTGTTTTCCACATAGTGACAAATCGAGTGAGCTACAAAGCTATGCAGGCCTGGTTTTTAAGTAATGACTTCAAGGGCTCAGCTATAGAGATCAGGAGCATAGAGGAGTTTTCTTGGTTGAATGCTTCATATTCTCCTGTTGTTAAGCAACTGCTGGACTCAGATGCAAGAGCGTACTATTTCGGGGAACAGACAAGTCAAGATACGATTTCCGAGCCAAAAGTGAGAAATCCAAAGTACTTGTCATTACTAAACCATCTCAGATTTTACATTCCCGAGATCTATCCACAGCTAGAGAAGATCGTTTTCCTAGATGATGATGTTGTTGTTCAGAAAGATTTGACTCCACTCTTCTCCTTGGATCTCCATGGAAACGTCAATGGAGCTGTGGAAACATGTCTTGAAGCCTTTCACCGTTATTACAAGTATCTAAATTTCTCGAACCCTCTCATCAGCTCAAAGTTCGACCCGCAAGCATGTGGATGGGCTTTTGGCATGAACGTTTTTGATCTGATCGCTTGGAGGAAAGCGAACGTGACTGCTAGGTATCATTACTGGCAAGAGCAGAATAGAGAACGAACGCTATGGAAACTCGGGACACTCCCTCCAGGTCTACTGTCTTTCTATGGTCTTACAGAGCCACTGGACAGAAGATGGCATGTCTTGGGTTTAGGTTACGATGTGAACATTGATAACCGGCTGATTGAAACCGCAGCTGTGATTCACTATAATGGTAACATGAAGCCTTGGCTAAAGCTGGCCATTGGTAGATATAAACCTTTCTGGTTAAAGTTTTTGAACTCGAGCCATCCTTATTTACAAGATTGTGTCACAGCTTGAAGCAAAATGACTTTGAGAGTTGAGACTAATCCATATCAGAAGATTCTTGATTGCTTATACACTTTGAAGATTCTTTTTTTCTCTTTTTTTGGAATATTGTAGATCTCAGAAAGTTTGTCATACATTCAGAATGTCCTTCTGAAGACTTGTTGTTTTCTTCTTATGGTCCGAAGAGAAACTTATAATCACACCTTAGAGGGTCCATAATGTATTTACGGTTAAATAGATTACAGGGATAATTATTTTTGGCGAGTTTCTATTTTACTTTTTTTTTCAAGCTTAAAAACTCTTGTTATCTATACTAGTTGTACTAACTGCTCTCGATTCAACCATGATTCCTCCCACTGCCCATATCTTGTTCAACCGGTTTATCAAGAGGATTTCCTCAATGTGCCAGTAGCTCCTGTTTTTGAAGAAGGTGAGGGTTCCAACATCTATAGCTTTCTTGACGAGAAACACTCATCTCCAAGTTCTAAGATTTTCTCTTACTCTCCTATCTCGCAACCACCAAGACCTGCTGCTCCTGGGCCAAACTTAACTGGATAGTCCTTTGAATAGAAAAGGGCTAAACCTCCATTTGTACCTTCAGGCTCAACAGTTTAGAGGTTGTCAAATGCTAAATCAACTTGCAAAGATTGCAGAAACGTCTTATTATTCTTGGTCTCAGATAAAAACATAAAACCTGGTGAGTACATTCGACACATCTCTCCCAGTCGACGAGAAGTCTCTTTAGCTCTTGCCCCTTGACAATTCCATGCTAACGTCTTCATATGTTAGTTCCAGAGGGAGTAAACCCCACTGTACTTACATTAATTAGAGTGATCTTTGACTTTGGCAATGAAAACACCTCGCTAAGAGGGAAGTTTGCAAAATGTCGGGAAATCCTTTGCTTCAAAGAATTTGTGAGAACATTTTGATTTGTAATTTCACCATGAAATGGGTTTGTAAATTTAGTAGGCAAAAATCCCCAGAATTTTGTAATTGGGCCAAGATAGATATTTCTGTATGAGCCCACCAAAAACTCACAAATTGGACTTATGTTTGAGATTATTAATGGACCAAATTCCCCAACAGGAAACACGATCAAGGCCCATGGATGCCATACGAATCGACCACAAGAGACAAATAGGTGCGATGTTGTTTTGTCGGCGGCTAGGTCAACTGAAGCTATCTTTGCGCCGGTGAGCAATTTTCTGGCGACAGGAAGTTTGGAACAAAATCTAGATTTCATCATGCTTGTGAAAAAGGTTTGGAAGACTCGTCGGGAAGTCCTGGATTGTCGTCGGTGAGAGAGAGAAACCTGTTTCTTCATCTTTAATTGAGAAAGGTCTCGGTTAGGCAGAGCCATGGATCCTCTCCGCTATGTAAGGGATGTAGCGGCTGCATTGGATAGAATTTCACCGGAGCTTCTCCGAGGCGTCACTGGGATTAGTATATCTGTCCGGTTTAAAGCAAAGGGAGAAACTGCTCTAGCGTAGATGACATTAAAATCAACAAAAATATCCTCGGCCAAAGCCGGAGCAGATCCAAGGGAGCCATCTCCAGGGGCAGCGACACCTGGGGGTGAGACTTCAGTGGTGACAAGATAGTATGCTGAGATGGGAGGTAGATCAATTAAAAGGCCAGTCTCAGCAGCTCCGAAGGGCACGTCATCACCGTCTGTGAGAATACAGTTACATACACGAGAAGGTTCTCCGGAGGTTTCGACATTGGAGACCAAAGTAAAACCCAGATCTACATCTAGAGCAGTAGTCAATACTTCAATCGAGACCCAGGCAAGGTGAAGCACCTCAGAATTAAAGGATGGGCTAAAAGAAAAGGCCACCGGTGAGTAAATGACCGGCGTCGTAAGAAAAAGAGCGGACCGCAGTAGCAACGCCGACATCAGTACGAGGACCGAGCATGTTCTATGTTTATTTAGCTTTTCATAGAACCAAATCTTCACAAACGTGAGAAAGAGCTTCGATCGGTATGTGACCAAGTCGAGAAAGGTAATAGGAGGAGCTCCTAGAGTATGAAGAGAGCCATCCAAAAGAGGAGGATACACACAGAGATTGAACTTAGGAAAGCAATAAACATCAATCATCATGATCTACCGAAGTAAGAGTAGATCTAAGATCAAAAGAGGTGAAAGAGGTGAAAGAGGTGAGAATTTGAATTCTCGGAAAACTTTTAAATTTTTTGAGATTGACTTAAAAGGATTATTAAAATGGTGCGAGTGTGTGATTAATCTATAAAACTTCCATCTCCTATCAATTCATTCATGTAGAATCATTTTCGGGCAGGGCAAAACAAGACCATCATGTTCGTTCAAAAGAAAATGATTCTACATGAATTGGCAGGGCAAAACAAGACTATCAACATAAAGCAGTGTGTTGAAAACTTTTAATCTCATCAGTTCTCGATCAGTTTATGGCCGAGCCGACCGAGTGACCGACCATTCATAGTTATGAGTTACTACCAACTAGTTAATCAATTAAACACTTTTATTTATTTATTGTAAGAACACTTTTCTTGTTTGTTTTATGTTTATTAAAAGAAGAAAAAGAAACAACATAGTCACCAAACCAGCAACTGAAAATCACATATAACACGTTTGTGGGTTAAAATAATAGCATCGCCAGTCACCACCAACCTACTCATCTATCACTCACAACAAAACTATATATAACAAACAAGAAACGTACTTTGGTATCAGTAACAAACGAGTAATCAATATCTTCATTACATAGCCAAATAACAAGAAATCTCTCTATTATGGAATCCAAATCTCCAAACGACGTCGTCGTACCAGAGTTGAACCACGAGTTAGCATCTTCGTTGCCATCAGAATTCGAGAAGAACCAGAAACATTACCAAGAAATCATCGCCACGCTTCCTCACGAAGATGGCTGGAGACCAAAAGATCCTTTCGTCGAGTACGGTGGTCACTGGTGGCTACAACCTCTCCTCGAAGGTTTACTCCACGCTCAGAAGTTCTTTAAAGCTCGACACAGTGATTTCTTCGTCTGCAGCTACCCAAAAACCGGCACGACTTGGCTCAAAGCCTTAACCTTTGCGATCGTAAATCGCTCCAAGTTCGACGACTCAACAAACCCTCTTCTCAAACGCAACCCTCACGAGTTTGTACCTTACATCGAAATCGATTTCCCGTTTTTCCCAAGTGTTGATGTTCTTAAAGACCAAGGCAACAAGCTTTTCTCCACTCACATCCCTTACGATCTCTTACCTGAATCAGTTGTGAAATCTGGTTGCAAGATTGTTTACATCTGGAGAGACCCAAAGGACACGTTTGTGTCTATGTGGACTTTTGCTCACAAGGAGAAAACACAGCAAGGATCACTCGTTAGCCTCGAGGAAGCTTTTGATAAGTATTGTCAAGGTTTATCTCCCTACGGTCCTTATCTTGATCATGTTTTAGGGTATTGGAAGGCTTACAAAGCAAACCCAAATCAGACATTGTTTCTCAAGTACGAGACTATGAGAGCTGATCCATCGCCGTATGTGAAGAGATTAGCTGAGTTTATGGGTTATGGATTCACCAAGGAGGAAGAGGAAGAAAAAGTTGTTGAGAAAGTAGTGAAGCTTTGTAGCTTTGAGACTTTGAAGAATCTTGAAGCTAACAAAGGTGAGAAAGATAGAGAAGATCGTCCTGCTGTTTATGCCAACAGTGCTTATTTCAGGAAAGGGAAAGTTGGGGATTGGGAGAATTATCTGACTCCGGAGATGGTGGCACGTATTGATGGTTTGATGAAGGACAAGTTTAAAGGAACTGGCTTTCTTTCATCGATATGATGATGAATATGATCTTTTGTTTTGCCTTCAAAATATGACTGTCTGATTCATCTTATCCTTATGCTGGTTTCATCGATTATTGGTCATAATTCATAAAACTAATGATGTTGGCAAAGACACCTAGAAACTAATATGCAATAAGAAAAAACAGAGCAACCTCTGTTTTGCACCAAGGGCAAATCACTTATGTGGTTAAGCAAAGTGAGTGTCTTTGATGTTCAGTGTGTATGAGACATATCACTTAAGTTTATAACTGTATAAATACTTTTGAGTTGGTAATTATGTGACATGTTAAAACAATCTCTCTCCATTATCTGTTTTAGAAAACTCAAATGTCATGGGAATGGGATGTTAAATAACTATATCACAAATGTTGTGTGACATATATGTTCATAGTTACTACATTTGTTTGCTCAATCCTTGCGGTGAATCAGTTTCTCTTACCAAAATTACTAATTTCGAGTTGTCCTATATGATTTTGCTTTAACAGCAAATAGTACATGTCAAAAAACCGATGAAACTGGAAACTTATCACATCATCTTTCAAAAACATCAAGAAAGTTCTAACACAAAAACGTCAAAGCTTCTAAATTGCTCTGTACTTTGGTTATGCATTAAAGCAAAATTCAAACTGAGAGACTATTGAACAATACCCAGTAGTTCATTTCCAGCATTTAAGATCGAGAAAGGTCTCGCCTTTTTTTTGATTCTCGTCGATTCTGCAAATTTCTCTATTCCCATAAGTCCATTTTTGGTTTTGAAAATGAACGCGATTCTATGCCGTAGAGTGGTCGTCGACTCATCTTCGCGTCTCACCAAATGGCTTACGAACCCAACGACTCAGACTCACCCAAATCGTCAGACTTTCACTTCTCTCTACCAACCGAGCCAGAGCCGCCATTTTCGAACACACCATCTCCCTTCGAGCCCATCCTCTCCTCCTCCCGTGAGCCGCTTTGACCCTTCCCTGCTATGGCGATCGGAGAAAATTCGTGGGTTTTTCTCGAGCGCTTTAGGGAACAAAGCTGCGAAATTGGGGAATCTCGTGGAATCTTCCAGAGTTGGGTTCATTGGTTCTCGGTTTCCCAAAAAGGGTTTCGAATTCGAGAGGTTCTCTGGGTTCCAAAGGCGTGGCGGTGGCTGGTATGTGATTGTCCCCTGAATCTTGTTAACAACCTTGTTGAGATTCGATTGGGGTTTTTTATCACTTGTGTTCTTTTTTACATTTGACAGGAAGCATTGGCTTCAAGGATTATCAGATCGTGACGTTGTTCTTGGATTAGTTTTAGCTAACACTGGTGTGTTTTTGATGTGGCGTGTTTTTAATCAACAGTTCATGATGAATAATTTCATGGTTAGACCTCAAAGCTTACACCTTTATACACATTTCGTTTCCTATGCATCCTTGTTTATGGAGAATTAGGCTCTCGATGTCATTACTTGTAATGCTGGTGATTACAAAGTTGACAATGACTTTGTTGATTGATTATTTTGGCAGATATCGTTGGACAATTTCACCAGTGGGCGTCTACACACTCTGATCACTTCAGCATTCAGTCATATTGATATTGGACATATCGTCTCAAACATGATTGGACTCTACTTTTTTGGAACCAGTGTACACTTTTTTACTCTTATGATTTGTATTTGTTGAGTGAAGCATTCTTGAGCCTGCCACTGCTAGTTTTTGCAAAGTTTTCTTTAGTGGCTGTATCATCTTCATTTTTCGGAATCTTTCTCTTGCTAGATCGCTAGAAACTTTGGTCCTCAGTTCCTTTTGAAGCTGTACATTGCTGGAGCGCTTGGTGGCTCTGTTTTCTACCTGATTCACCATGCTTATCTGGCTGCAACATCGCCCAAGGTATAGAGCTACCAGCATTATAAAATAAAGTGTAGTTAGTTTCCTTTATCTCAAATTATGCTAGGTCCTCAGATAAGTTAGTTTTGCATTTGAACTCTGATGTTGTGTGTGGAAAGGCTTTTCCTTTTTATATTGGGTGACTAATCATATGTGGTGGACAGGGCGGAGGAGCTTTCATGAGGGATCCATCGAGAACCCCGGGACTGGTATGTTTGTATAAGATGGCAGTGACATTCAATCGTTGATTTGGTTATCAGACATTGAAAATTATGATTATTAAGCTAATGCTTACAAAGTTAACTCTTGAATCCCTTTCACTGATTCTATTTCTACACGAATTTGACATAAAAAGCCATTGTTATGTATTTTGTTGAATGCAAGTGACGATGATTTGAAGAACTCTTTTTTTTTTCTGTTGTATAAAAGGGCGCAAGTGGAGCCGTGAATGCCATCATGCTGCTTGATATCTTCCTGCACCCAACAGCTACTCTATACTTAGAATTTATCATTCCAGTTCCGGCAATGTTGCTTGTAAGTTTTAAACTCTCTGGCTCAATCATGTCAGCAGCTTGAAAGCTTTCTTCCTAATTTAACTAAAACACACTCTTCTTTATCTTTCAGGGTATCTTCCTCATAGGAAAAGACATTCTAAGGATAACAGAGGTAATCAAACAAGAAATTGCAAAAAATTCAAAGTTGGGTTTGAACCATTTGATGATATTTTACAAACAATTTGGATTGGACATTTGCAGGGAAACAGTAACATATCAGGTTCGGCTCATCTGGGAGGAGCTGCAGTTGCAGCCATCGCCTGGGCTGGGATTAGGAAAGGCCGCATCCGCTTTTGACCTGACCTTGCTTGGTTTTGGTCATCTCTTAGAGAAATCTTTCTTTAAATGATTTAAGCAACTTTGAGTCTTTGAGACCATATTGTGGCTCTCACAAGATTTGGTCTCGGCTTTACCATATATCTGTTTATTCAAGCAATTTGGTCTCTTTTGTGCCGTTGAACCTAACCCTTTCGACTGATCCACCTTGAAACAGTAATTTTAATTAGATTTGTATGGTATATGATATATATATATATATATATATATATATATATTTTTACCATCAAAACTCTATATAAGCTACGTATATTTTTAAGAAACGTTGAATAAAATAAATTGAATAAATTATATCGGTTGGAATGCGTAAAATCAACGAATATACACCAAATGTTAAATTTTTCAGAATAACTCCAAAGATTCATCAAAATATGAATTAGAGGAAGAAAAATAGAGATTAATTCATCTAAAATAAAAACGAACCTAATTTATGAAATTGAAAATCTACTAAAGATTTTTTAAGGTTTATTTTACAAAACATGATTCCAAAAACATATCCTTTGTAACGTATTTCCCTTAAACCTCGGGGACCATATTCACTATTTTAAGAGACTTACATACATAACCACTAAAAACACGACACGTCATAAAAGTGCCACGTCAGAAAGTAAAGAAGCTCGCGCTTTGTCACTCAAAAAAAAGTTTCTTCCTTTTTGTTTCCTCTTCGCCCAGTTTTTTTTTTTTTTTTTTTTCCGATAACCTAAAGAAAAAAAAAAAGGAGCAACCTTTTTATCAATCTGTTAATTGTAATCTTCTCGCCACAAGAAATAAAATTTGGAATTGGGATTCTTCTTCTTCTTCTTCTTCTTCTTCCTCCTCCGTATATTCATTTGTTTTTTCCCGCACTTTCTCACCGGAGAATATGAGGTGGGAAAGGGTCCGACAACAACAGCAACAAGTGGGTCTCGGTCAGTCTTATTCCGGGCCCGTTAAGAGGTGGGGGCACACATGTAACGCCATTAAAGGAGGTAGCTTTCTCTACGTTTTCGGTGGCTATGGCAGAGATAATTGCCAAACCAATCAAGTCCATGTTTTCGACG
>NC_025698.1:8908847-8915410 GCF_000633955.1 Camelina sativa
CCCCCCCCTCGCCCTCTCTCTGTTCACCAAAAATCCCAGATTTCGGATATGCTCATTTTCCTCAATCGTTTCGTTTCCTTTCTCTCTCACTATTCTTTCTAGACAATCAATCATCTAGGGGTTTTCTCTTCTTTTGTTCATCCATCATCCTGCATGTTTGCTTTTTTAGATAAGAAATTACACTCTGATATGTATTTTATGATCCGTTAGATTTGTGGTATCACAATTGCCCCCCTTTTCTCTGTTTAAAGCTTTGTCTTTTGATTCATTATACTCATCCTACTTAAATGATTTTGGGGTTTGACCCTTTTTGAGGAAGCTTTTTGTATTGGTTGGTTTGTCCGTTATGGTTTACTTGCTCTTACTGTGTTTAGTGGTCTTTGTTGCAGCAAAGCAGGTATGGACTCAGCCAATTATCAATGGCACACCTCCTACTCCTAGGGACAGTCACAGCTGTACAACCGTCGGAGACAACTTGTTTGTGTTTGGTGGTACTGATGGAATAAAACCTCTCAACGATTTGCACATTCTAGATACTTGTAAGCTTTTTCTTTGTGTCTTTCAAGTTTTGACTTGTATCTGTTTTGAAGAAGTCATCATCACTTGATTTGTTTGTTTGTTTCCTTTTTGTCTTTGCAGCTTCACATACTTGGAGATGCCCGAGTGTTAGGGGAGAGGGACCTGAGGCAAGAGAAGGTCATAGCGCTACGTTGGTTGGTAAAAGGCTGTTTGTCTTTGGTGGCTGTGGGAAATCTTCTGATATTAATGACGAAATCTATTATAATGACCTTTACGTACTTAATACAGGTACTGTTTTGTTCATAGCTTTTTTAATTTGACATGTGAATCTTTTCCATATTACCATTTCTTATGCGTTGATAAGAAATCTTAGATAGATTCTGAAACATAAACAAGTAAAAGTTAACTGGCTTTACGTTTGTGTAGAGACTTTTGTGTGGAAACGTGCTGTTACAATGGGGAATCCTCCATCTGCGCGGGATAGCCACTCTTGCTCATCGTGGAAAAACAAAATTGTTGTAATAGGTGGTGAAGATGGACATGACTACTATCTGTCTGATGTTCATATCCTTGATACAGGTGAAAAAGCATTCTTAAATCCATATTCTTTTAACTTTACGAGTGTATGTCTTCTATCTGAAACGTTTATGTAAGTTCCTCTTTAATGATATTTCCATTTTGACTTTCAGATACACTCATATGGAAGGAGCTGAATACTTCAGGGCAGTTGTTGACACCTCGAGCTGGTCATGTTTCTGTTTCACTTGGGAGGACCTTTTTTGTGTTTGGAGGGTTTACGGATGCTCAGAATCTTTACGATGACCTCTATGTGCTTGATGTCGGTATGTAACTGAAGCATCATTTAATAGCAATATATAATACTTCTGAGGTTGATTGGCTTTGGTCCTCTTTCTCTATAAAAGTAAGGACCTGCCCTATTTTCTTGTCCAAACAAATCTGCTCAGTTTAAGGTTTTAAGATGAGCCATTGTATCAATTTTCATGAGAGGAAACCTATTCACATTGTTTTTTTTTTCTTTGTTGTTTGTACCTGTAGAGACGTGTGTATGGTCCAAGGTCCTCACCATGGGAGAAGGTCCATCTGCTAGGTTCTCTTCTGCAGGGGCTTGTCTAGATCCTCACAAAGCTGGTTTTCTTGTTATTGTTGGTGGCTGCAATAAGAATCTCGAGGCATTGGATGACATGTTCTACTTACACACAGGTTACTGCAAACCTCTTTAACGTACTAATTGCCAAATTTGATTATTAGGGACATTCAGACAGGGCTTTTCTCATTCTAATCATTTTCGTTTCCGTTAATAGGTCTTGGCTACGATGCTAGATTTGATCAGAATGTAGGGAGGTTGTCTTTAAAGAAGCAACTGAAGATGAAATGCCAAGAACAAAGTAATGCAAGTTCCTTATACGATCAATCACTTGTGAGAATCAATGTGGATCATCAAGGTGTGTTTAGGCAAAATTAAATTGAAACATACAAAGGTAGCATTTTTATGTAGCAGTAAATCACTAGTTTTTGTATATGCATACTTTTGTTGTAGGAAGAGGGAATTTTGGTGTGAACTCGGGCCAATTTAATGAAGGAAAGATGATGTTTCAAGCCCGGATAACTGAGAATTACCAAGTTGGTTACACTATAGAAACTATGATTGATGGAAAACTGCTTCGTGGTGTTTTGTTTTCAAACAAGCATAGCTCCGTTCTGGCGACCGATCAAAGCTTTAGTAGGTGAGTGGTTAAATTAATCATCTTCTTTTCGGGGTTTTCAGTTGGGTACATTGTTTTGTGATCAATTTTTTGTGGTACAGAAAGAGGCCAGCTATGTCGAACGGCGATCAGGACAACAGATCAAAGATATCAAGAACTTTGATCCAGGATCAAGCTGATGCTATGGAAACCAAAGTTTCTCCATCAAACGGCTTGGAGGCTGGTATTGATAACATCAGCAACCCTCCGGATGTTACTGTAAACACGTTGGCAGTGGCACCACATGCAACAGAAATGGCTATTGTTTCATTTGATGCCAAGAACCAAGTTGCAACTCAACCCGATATGGTGCCTTTCTTTAATCATATTTTCTCAAGAACCAGACTTTAGTAACTTCTTTCTTTTAAAATGTCAATTATGCAATTTATTGATTGTATATTACTGAAAATCTTTGTGCAGGGAACTGTAGATACAGCTCCATCATCAGTTCCTCAGGCAGATGAAGCATCTTTAGAATCTAGAAATGCGATAACGATAGAAGATAGAGTAATCAAGACCGGACCTGGAGAGTCATAGCTACAAAAACAAAGGTGGGTTAATGTTTTTTTTTTAAGTCCTTGTGATCGAGCCAATAGACTACACAAGAACAGAAGAAGCCGTTGCATCTAGAAACAGTTGGGTCTAACTCTGTTCTTTTTGAGCATTTGATTTGCAGATGAGAGATTCCCCGCTATAGACTGAGGAACAACAGCATGAACAGCATCATTTTATTGTCCTGTATATTAGTCTGGAGATAGGGTGGGTTTAATTTAGAATCTAAGTTAGATTATCGTGGTGACTGAAGGATGCTGAGGAGCTAATTCTGAGCTAGGTTTCTTTTGTTTTCTTTTTCTTCTTCACTGCAATTCTCGGCTTTTTTGTTTTGTTTAATTCAACTTGCTAGCAATGTTATGCTTCCTCCCTCACAGTTTTTTTGCACATTGAACTCGCTTAGATAAAATTTTAGAATCTGGAGTCATTCTTGTAAACTCAGGTTTTACCCTTGATCATTTTGTGGTTTTTAGTCAAACCGAAATGGTTCATTTCGTTTATCCATTATTTATCTCTAGTTCACGGGTGTTGCTAAAAGCACTACCGAGTCTTTTTGTGTTTTGATGGATTAAGAAGAGTTCCCAATCATCATTTCAAGAAGAATGTATTAGATTGTGATTGTTTGGTTCCTCATTTAATACATAGTCTCTGGCTCAGTATTTACAGTAGGGATAGAGATTAGAGGTTAATGGATTCCTGTTTACTCTTTGTAGAGTTGGGTAGATCAAATCAGTAGGAATTTGAAATATGGAGATAACGTAGAAGAAAATTCAAACTAGTCCTAGTTGGCAATCCAACTACTAAAGCATGTAGTTTCATATCCAACTAATTTCGTTGTTTATTAGCATGTGATTAGATTATGTCATCCTTTTTAAATGTAACTTTTGAATGCTGTTAAAACAAAATTTTCTAATTTCCCCGTAACAACTAAGTAAAAACAATGAAGAAATAATATACACATAGAGAAGAAAATATGAATTTCATTTAGTTTTGACTGTCCTTGAAATGTATTTTGCATTTCTTTGATTATTTGTCCTTGGAAATGTATTTTGGAAAAATGGGAAGAAAAAGATTGGATAATTGTGTGAAAAATCTAAACAAGAAGACAGAAGTCACATGCAGAGGGAGACATCTAAAGAAGTAATCACATCCTACTTCCCACATGGATTCGTGATATGACAAAGCGTCTGTATCTCCAATTCTCATGAACAATCTCTCTCATTTCTTATAATTATTATTATTATTATTATTCATCAGAAAGAAACTATATTACTTAAGATAATCTAAAGGCTTTTCAGTCTTTAAGAGTGAGAGAGGAATTGGAACAAACAAAATAGTTCTTATGTGGCTGTCTTTTAGTTTTGTTCTCTGAGCAGAACCAGAGGTAAAAACATTTTTGCAGAGATTCCTTTGTTCTCTTCGGCTTATTATGATTCTTCTTATTGGCTTGGCGGTTTCTTTCTCTACCTTAGGTTTGTGAAATTCTTGAATGCACATTCTTCTCTCATCATTCATTGATCTCCTTCTTGGAGGGCATCCAGTTATCAGACAAAAAGACATTTTGTTCTGTAATGAGCTTTTCTTGTTCTTTTTGGAGTTGAGTGGGATTTAAGAATCTAGGGGTTGAAAATAGGGTTCAATAGATCCATAGGTTTCTGTTAGCCTAAGACTTTAGACTTTTGATTCTGAATCAGAATATCGAAAATCACACTCATTAAAGTGGTAAAAGTTTTGAACTTTTGCTACGAGTAGAGACAATAATGCAACTTTTTTTCACTACACAATTTACCATTTATTTAGCAAAAGTGCGAACTTTCAATTTTTTTTGTCGTTGATAGGGATGTTAAGCTGTAATTTAGCTGGAGAGCAATGGCGTTCACATTGAGCCATTGTCAGTGCCAAATTTTATTGGAATCTGAATTGATTAAAAAGATGAAACCTTTTTGGAACTATATGAAATATGGAAAGTGGCGTCATTCTCGTTATGGTTCAATCAATGGTGGTGGTTGCTATTGATGGAGATATAACGAAAGCTTACGTTTTTCCCCAAATTAGGTTTGTTGGAAGCATAAATAAAAGAGTAGACACTGTCACCTACAGAAAAAAGAGTTCAAATTTTTCTCCCTTTTTATTGTTGTTGTTGTTGTTGTTGTCAGTAGCAAGTTCAGGCCCCGGAGAATCTTCCTGGTTTGAGGTGGATAAATCCCAGATTTCTTCACACCATTCCCATGGCTGCGAAGCTTCTGCATACGTTGGCAGATGAGAACAAGAAATTTGGATGTATGAATGGGATTTTCCAAATCTTCGATCGTCACCATGTTCTAACAAGCCGGCCTAAAAGTCTTACTTTAGGTAATCATAATTCTTGACAATTAAGTAATAAACAATGGTTAATGCTCTTTAGATCGTGTCTCGTAGTGGTTGACTTGTACGTGGTCATATGTTAACAACGTTCTTAACTTATAGTATGTCTTTTTCAATCTTCTTTAGCTCTGTTTCTTCATGAACTTAAAAAAGGTCTTCTCTGATTCTTCTGTGAGGACTAAAAAGGTTTGTGCTTTCTCGGCTGTAGAGAAAAACTTGCTATGGTTTGTGAAATGTCTGTTCTCTTTTGTTACATTGATTTGGGTTTTGTGTGGCTTTCTCTTGGTAGCTTTTGACTTCTCTTAACCTTAGACTCTTGTAATTTGCAGAAGCTGCTATGTTTAGGGTTCATTGACTTGAGATGATTTTGATATAATTCTGAATCTTTGTTGTTGTTGTTATGTGTTGTTTTTGCAGGTAATGTACATGTCAATAGTATCAACTTAGACTCTGTTGATGCAATTTGTCACCAAAGATCAGCATTTCAGTTTCAAGACTCAAACATTACTAGCGGAAATGGGTCGAGCGAGAAACTAACAAGGGTATCAACCGAAGCTTCAAAGGTATCTTTCTCATCGTCGTGTTCATCATCTTCCCCGTTATCTTCTGAGGTCAACAGAGAAGTTCAGCCTGAAATTTCCACGGATGACCGAGTCATTTTTCCAGAATCTCCTGCAAGTGATCCAACAATGAGCCAAGGAAGTGGTACACGTATGGGACTTGACCTTAGAGATGTTGTTAGAGATTCTATGTATAGAGAAGTTAGAGGGCTCTCTGAAGTATGTAGACACAACAAAAGAGATGATTCTCCAAGACCCTATGGTTTGAAGCAATCCACGCCTGTAGATTTCAATGAATCCTGCAGAGCTCTAGCCAAACTTAGAAAAACATCTCATCATTATTACAATGAGGCTGACATGAAAGACGCATCTCGTTACTATGTTGATTCTCGCGGAAAGTCGAAATCCGGGAAAAAGCTGAAAGAGTTGCCTAAGCTTTCGTTGGACAGTAGAGACCACATTGATCTCAAATCAGGTAATAAGCTTTTTGAAAGTTTAAGCAGAAGCTCTAGCATGAACAAAGTTTCTGGTAGCCCGAAGCGGCCTCCTAGTGTTGTTGCAAAGCTAATGGGTTTGGAAACATTACCGGGTTCTCCTTTGGGCAGAGACAAAATAAACCTGTTTGATGATAACAGTGATCCGTTCTCAAGATCATTGAGGGAAAATAGCCTGAACCGTTCTCTCCGGTTTTCTCCTAGCTCACCAAGAAGCTTAGGGAAGGACCCTGCTTCTTCTTCTTCTCCAAGATGGAGAAGCTCTGAGTTTGTTATGAAACCCTTGTCAAGTTTGAGATATCCCATTGAAC
>NC_025698.1:8915931-8925173 GCF_000633955.1 Camelina sativa
GACTCTGTTGATGCAATTTGTCACCAAAGATCAGCATTTCAGTTTCAAGACTCAAACATTACTAGCGGAAATGGGTCGAGCGAGAAACTAACAAGGGTATCAACCGAAGCTTCAAAGGTATCTTTCTCATCGTCGTGTTCATCATCTTCCCCGTTATCTTCTGAGGTCAACAGAGAAGTTCAGCCTGAAATTTCCACGGATGACCGAGTCATTTTTCCAGAATCTCCTGCAAGTGATCCAACAATGAGCCAAGGAAGTGGTACACGTATGGGACTTGACCTTAGAGATGTTGTTAGAGATTCTATGTATAGAGAAGTTAGAGGGCTCTCTGAAGTATGTAGACACAACAAAAGAGAGGATTCTCCAAGACCCTATGGTTTGAAGCAATCCACGCCTGTAGATTTCAATGAATCCTGCAGAGCTCTAGCCAAACTTAGAAAAACATCTCATCATTATTACAATGAGGCTGACATGAAAGACGCATCCCGTTACTATGTTGATTCTCGCGGAAAGTCGAAATCCGGGAAAAAGCTGAAAGAGTTGCCTAAGCTTTCGTTGGACAGTAGAGACCACACTGATCTCAAATCAGGTAATAAGCTTTTTGAAAGTTTAAGCAGAAGCTCTAGCATGAACAAAGTTTCTGGTAGCCCGAAACGGCCTCCTAGTGTTGTTGCAAAGCTAATGGGCTTGGAAACATTACCGGGTTCTCCTTTGGGCAGAGACAAAATAAACCTGTTTGATGATAACAGTGATCCGTTCTCAAGATCATTGAGGGAAAATAGCCTGAACCGTTCTCTCCGGTTTTCTCCTAGCTCACCAAGAAGCTTAGGGAAGGACCCTGCTTCTTCTTCTTCTCCAAGATGGAGAAGCTCTGAGTTTGTTATGAAACCCTTGTCAAGTTTGAGATATCCCATTGAACCAGCTCCATGGAAGCAAACTGATAGAAACCGGTTTTTGCCAAAGCAAGCCTGCAGGCCTGTGAAATCTCTGTCACAGTCAATGGAGGGAAGATTGAAAGATCTCGAGTTTAAACATTCTGGAAAAGATCTCAGTGCTCTTAAAGAGATAATAGAGGCAATGCAATCAAAAGGTCTCTTTGATACTCGAAAGCAACCACAATGCATAAACTTGGAAGCTCAAAGAGATTATGAAATGGCAGATTCTGCAACTTCTAACCATGATTCAGGAGACCTGCGTAACCCGGTGATGCCATCCAAAAAGAGAGGCCCAATTGTGATTATGAAACCTGCCAGACTTGTTGAGAAATCTGGTATTCCTTCATCATCTCTGATTCCCATTCACAGTCTATCAGGTCTTCATAAGACCTGCAGAGAAGAACCTGTAAACGGTAGAAAAAATTCAACAAGTAGAAAGGCAGCAAAAGATCGTAGTCATGGAAACCAAAGAGCTGAATCATGTATCAGTTCTGTTGATAAGAAATCTAGCAGCAGACAAGTGAGGTCTTCTCAGCTTTCCAGAGAAAGCACTTCAAAGAATTCAGGATCTACAAGTCCAAAACTGCAGCAGATGAAGCATGAGCATGAGAAGGACAAGCGTTCTCGGCCACCAACCTCTCCATCTGATTCAAGCAAATCAAGAAAACAAACAAACCGACAACCTGCGGAATCCACTACTTCACCTGGTGGTAGGCGTAGCAAACCCAGGGATCAGAGGAGCTTGCAGCAAAATGATGACCAACTTAGTCAAATGAGCAATAAATCCAGGACTGAAACAGAAGCCACCGTGAGTATCAAAAATGGTGGAAAGAGTCCATCCGTAATGGAAGCAGCCAAAGCTGTAGTCTCAAACTTAATACAGAATGTGAGTTGCTGTGTCCCATGCTACTGCTAAATTGTTTGGTACTTAAAAAAGTTTCAGCTGCTAATTTCTACAATTTTCTGTTATGTTTTCTCAGATGTCCAGTCCTACTTTAAGTGAAGATGGATCATCAGAACATCCCAGTCCAGTTTCTGTTCTCAATGCAACAATCTACAGAGAGATCGAACCATCTCCTATGAAAGTCCAAACTTGTGAAGGCAGTAAGACCTCTAAATATACATCTTTATTGGAACAATGCAAATTGTTTTATTTTTTCAATCATTTCCTTCAGTTTCTGACTTGGAAATTGATATTGTAACAGGTGTTAATGGCCTTATTGAGTCAGGTGTTGAACATTACGAGGAGGACCAGTGGAATCCAGCTTATAGCTTCTCAAAGACAACAACCAGCTTTTCGCCAGAGATGAACCGAAAGAAGCTTCAGAATGTTGAACTTTTGGTTCAAAAGCTAAGAAGACTAAACTCTAGCCATGACGAAACCAGCCAAGATTACATTGCATCTCTATGCGAGAACATCGATCCTAGTACAGATCAGAGATACATTTCTGAGATCCTTTTAGCCTCAGGTCTTCTCCTCAGAGACCTCGGCTCAGGATTAACAACTTTTCAACTGCACCCTTCAGGCCACCCAATCAATCCAGAGCTGTTCCTTGTTCTTGAGCAAACTAAAGGATGCAGCAACAGCAGCAATGAAAAGTTAAACCGCAAACTTGTGTTTGATGCTGTTAATGAAATGCTTGTGAAGAAGCTCGCTTATGTTGAGAGCACTACAGATCCATGGATGAAGCAAGCTAAAGCGAGGAAGAATGTCTTAAGTGCGCAACATCTCTTGAAAGAGCTATGTTCAGAGATAGAGACACTACAGAAGCAAGCTAAGAAGAGATCAGAAAACTTCTTGTTGTTGGTGGAAGAAGAAGAAGAAGATTTCTTGAAATGTATTTTGGATGAAGATATGGCAATCCGATCTGGGAAATGGACAGACTTTGATGATGTAATCCCGGGTTTAGTGCTCGACTTGGAGAGGCTTCTCTTCAAAGATCTGGTGAGTGAGATCGTGCACGGTGAGATTGGTCGGCTGCAAGCAAACTCAAGGAGACAGAAAACGTTTTCCACTGATGAGTAGATATTGATTCATAAGCTCGTATTTTTGAAACTGTATTCTAAAGCCGTATATATACAAGTCAAATAGTCATGAAACCATTCTCTATAATAATCTCTTTCTTTCTGAGTCTTCTTTGCCTTGTGATTCATTTTGATTATGTTCTACTGAAACCAGCCTCAAAGACAAGTTTGACACATTACTATATATACTTGGAAAGGAATAGACAGTATGTAACAGGAACAGAACACAAGATATGCTGTAATGAAAAGTCTAAGTTACATAAGAAACAAGAAACTTCCCAGAGAACATTTCACACTCCCATCAAACCAAAGAGAAAAAGAAAGGAGAAGAAGCATTCTCAGGGGGTTCAATTCAACAAAAGAAGCTATTTTTACAACTTTGTCGCCGATCAGCTGAATGAACGGTCCAGATCAATTCAAGACATTAATCAACGGACTAGATTATCTCGTGATAAAATCGGTACATAAAGCCAGGGTTTTTTTGGCATAGTGAGCGAGACTTGAAAGACGTTGAGGGGTTTTGTCACGACCGGCGAGAACTGAAGACGCTTCCAGAGATTATCATCGTCACCCACAGAGTAAAGTCATTTGCTTTCAGCTTTGAGTTTCTCTGTTAATTCCGGTTTCGATCTTATTTTCTGAAAGTTACATTAGCTGATCCTTACTAGATCTTTCAATTTCCCTCAATTCCTTGTCTTTGCGTCTCTTCCCAAACTCTAGGGATTTGATTTGGATCGTACATATGTTTCGTCTGTGTTTCATTTCTCTGTTTCTGAGTGAATGGGTTCATCAGAAACGGGATAAGTGAGTTAAAGTTGTAAGCTTTAGACTCGATTCTGATAAATACTGCTCTGTGATTCTATCCGGGAAACAAAATTGTCAGAAAACAGATCTATTCATGAGTGTTTTTTCACCTTGTGATCACCAAATCTATCTACATTCTCAAAGTTTGTTATTTTGATATTGTCTTCTTGGAAATGTGCTTACAGATTGACCAAGATGCATTACATGGGTTTGTTTAGTAAAGCTGGAAACATATTTAGGCAACCTAGAGCGTTGCAGGCTTCGAACGCTTTGTTACAGGG
This sequence comes from Camelina sativa, assembly GCF_000633955.1. Taxonomy (NCBI): domain Eukaryota; kingdom Viridiplantae; phylum Streptophyta; class Magnoliopsida; order Brassicales; family Brassicaceae; genus Camelina; species Camelina sativa. The sequence continues at coordinate 8,919,977 of NC_025698.1, forward strand.
AAATCTTTCTTTGACTCCATCCAAACTCTTTGTTGGAGGTGAAGACTCCAAAACTTCTGTTTTCCTTTTTTGAGTTTCTCTGTTTGATTGTCTTATCCTGTTATATGCTGCTTCTTTTCAGGTCTCTCACCAACTACTGATACAGATCTCTTGAAAGAAGCTTTTGGCAGTTTTGGAAAAATCGTTGATGGTAGCTATCCTTCTTGCAGAATCATTAATCCATTGGTTTTCTTTTTCCTCATTTACTTTGTTATTTGCAGCTGCGGTAGTTTTGGATCGTGAAAGTGGTATTTCTAGGGGCTTTGGTTTCGTAACATATGATTCCATTGAGGATGCTAATAACGCAATGCAATGTATGAATTATAAGGTGATACCAATTTTACAGCTTCTTTTAGTTGCTATATATCATGTCATGAATCTAATTTCTTTTACTCGCTTTGTTTGATTTCCATACCCTTACTATCTTCTGACTCTATGAAAATAAGTTTCTAGTACACTAGTTTATCAAATTTATCATCTAGCTTGTAATGCTAGTCATGTCTCTCGTTTGATAAGAATCTCTCTTAGTAAAGAATCAAAATACGAAATAAAACCATTTGTATTATTGCTTTGTTTATCTCATTTTCCTTAACAAAAAGAGAAATGTTTTGGTACTACATTGCTGCTTCAGAAACCAACTGGAGCGTTCTTTCTTTCTTCGCTTGGTTTTGTCAATTCACCAATTATAGAGTTTCCTGCTAAAACAGGAACTTGATGGGCGAATAATTGGAGTGAAACCAGCTGATTCAGGAGGTGGTGGTGGTGGGGGTGGCGGTGGCGGTGGCGGTTTTGCTAGAAGGGGAGGTTATGGTGGTGGTCGTGGGGGATACGGTCGTGGGGGATTTGGTCGTGGTGGATTTGGTGGGGGTGGCTTTGGCTTTGTTCGTTAACTGGGCATCCAGGAATGTTATCACCGAGGTTGATTAGTGTGTGGTTTGGTTTTCTCTTCACAAAGACCACTCTTTTGATATAATAATGTTTGTGATGATGTTTGAACAAACAGATCAAGCGGCTAAAGTTAGCAAAATAAAACATTTGTTGGTTCAATGGAGTTTCACACAATTTTTTTAAAAAGGTACAAATTTGGAGATATGAATAATGAGTTTAGCTAAATGAGAATAATCACTAATAGAGAGGCTTTTAGTCCAATGAGTTTATGAGAGTTTCAAACTTGAAGATAAGCCAGTCCGCTTTTGCTGCAACGGCTTCACGAAGCTGAACTCCGGCATAGCATATGAACAAGTCTGCGCCACCAGGTTTACGTGCCTGCAAGTGAATTAGTTTAGTTATTCAGACATTTGAGAGTTCGTTGTTTATCTGCAAGCTCTCAGTTAATAATAAAAGCTTACTTCGAGATCGGTAGCACCATCTCCAATCATGGCCATAGTCTTGTAGAGACGACCCTGGAAAGAACCAAGTCTTATTGGTACAAAGTGTAGTATTTCAACAAGAGATATGGAGCTTGCAAATTAATAAAAGTTTGATGAACCTTTCGTATTTGTTCCACTGCCTTGGCTTTGCCCCCACTTCTTGATGTAGGTTCGTTCTCATCAAATCCCAAAAACTCGCCGGAGTTTCCAAATAGAAGATTGTTGGCAAAGATGTTCTCGCGAGGAATGCCAAGAATCGATGCCACAGGCTACAGTGAAAAGAAATTCATTTAAAATCTTATCCCCATGATTGCACTAGTCTATACAAGAACTGATGCAACAGGCCATATAGTAAAGAACATGAAGAAAAGAAGTGAGAGAGATAGAGAGAGTACATTGATCATCTGTCGAAAACCTCCAGATATCAAATAGACATCAATATTATTGGCTCTGAGCTTCTTAACCAACTCTTCAATGCCAGGGGATAGCCTCCACAAAACAAAGAAACACACTATAGTAACACAATTCAGAAAGCAATTTGTATGTCTTTTATGCAGAGAATCAAGCAAGCTAGATGTTAACCTCTCTTTTGGTCAAAGTCTATGTCACAAGTAGGCCAATGGAACACTTACAAACAAATTTTATCTTTATATGTGAAATGATATCTTAAAGCAGAGTGAATCAAGTAGGAAGAAGCTCGCATCATACTAAAGAATCAAAATAACAACATAGGCAAGGTCAATAATACCTTGGGGGTCTCTTTTCAAGATATTCCTCAACTTTCGAAAGAGAAGGCTTGAACAAAGAAAGTCTTGCAGCTAGAGCTTCTTCAAATGGAACAGATCCACCCATTGCTCTAAGAAAGCAATACTCAATATGTTAAGGTAAAAAAAGCAGACGACAAAAATCATCAGAGCTCTCGCATATATGAGCGATGAGATAGACCACAAACCTGGCAGTCCATTCAGCAACAGCCTTTCCAGCACCACAAAACTCTGCAAGTTCATCAATACCTTCATCCACACAAACCGTACTATCCACATCGAAACATACCGCTTCAACACTTTCCCAAAGATCAAGAATTTCTAGCAATTCATAAAACAAACAAGGAACAGTAGAAACTAAGCTTCAAAGCATACAAAATCTATAAACAGTTCATAAGCAACAGCAGCTCAGGTCAACAATTGGCACAAAAGAAGAGATTCTAAAGTAACGAGAAGTAGTTTACCATTAGAAGGAACAACATTGCCTTCGTGCCCCAAAGCTGACAACTCCTGTGGCTGCACAGAAGCAGTCACTGGACGGAGCAATCTGGGATGGTTCATGATTGACACACGCCCTCCACAAGGATATCTCCTTAATTCAAGGCAGGACAAATTAGCAAAAAGTGATGAGAGCTTTTTACAGGGAACCTGAACTGGCACAACCCTTGAAGTAGTTAATGCTTCCATTAAACTTGGAGCTACAAACCACAAGAAAAAAGGAATCCAATATAGATTTATCAACAAATTCAAATACGAAAAGAGCTCAAATGTAAATGTTTCGATGCAATGGATATAGATTTCAAAAGTCTATTGTGAAAAGAAGGAATCAACGTGATCTATCAAAATTGCTAAGTAGATACAGAAACATCAAACCCCGAACGAAAGCAGAGATTTTTACGATGTAAGAATTGGATCAGAGATCGTCTGTACCGCGAGGAAGAAGAACAGACGAGATATATATTACAAACCGGGAAAATCACCGGCGGTCGTCTTCGGCTGCTGCTCAGATGATCCGATCAATTAAAATATAGCCACTGAAAAGAGTGTGTCAATTGGTTGGTGAAAGTATTAACCGAAAATGACAATTTTGCCCTTTTTAGTTTTTTAACATTAAACCGTATAATTTGACATATTTATCCTTTACTTTTCGTTTGGTTTGGTTTAACCGTCGCTGGGCAATTCAGACAATCTCTGCAACTAATAAAGTTGTTGCGAAATAAGATTTTGATTAACCGATAAGATGTCGTCCTTTATTACAATTCCGGTGAAGCTAACCTTAAATATTTCTGTCTCCTTGCATAAAATCAAGAAAATGTACAATTCTTATAGGGAGGCCAGTGGGTAACAGCTAATAAACCAGACAAAGATGGAACAAAACAAGTTACACTCCCAAATGTCTCTCTTTTAAAGATTCCATCAATTAACAGTAGTAGGCTAGAGAGACCCACACTCACATCATCCCACATATATCACTTAAGTTAGCTAAACAAGTAGAAAGGTAAGAAGAGTGTGAAGAAGACTAGGATGAAACCAAATCTTGGGTTTTGGAGTTTGAATCCAAAGGATGGATCTGTGTAATCCGGGTTAATACCGCCTGTTCCAGACGGTATTCCCAAACCTCCTCCTGTTGATGGTGTCATTGTGTAGGGTCTTGTATTCGTTGTTGTAGGGACTCTTGTCGAAGGTGTTGTCGTCACTGGTGTCGTTGTCCCACTTCCACTGTGTATTAAATGGCACAGAAACAACAAACATACAAAAAACGCTATCTTAGATTGTAGCAATCAGCTAATTTCAAGGTTGGATCACTATAAGCTTAACCAAAAGATCGTCCACATCAACAGCCAATTCTTGTTACAAAACATATTAAGTGGTGAAGAAAGAAAGGTGTGTACCTGGCACTTGCAGGGAAAGGGCAAGTAGTGTAGCCTATATATCACAAGACCACAATGGTACAAGAGACAACAGTTACTAATAAAAAAAAAATTATGTGTTCTACAATCTAGTCTCAAAATCTGTGTGGAGAATCTTGAGGTGTGATAGTATATAATATGATAATGGATATTTTTATCTCTATTGAAACATGTGAAGTTTAGTTTTGAGTTATATACTATCCTCTCTGATTTGCTTTCAAGTTGGTTTCCATTTAACTCAGAATTAAATAGTCTACCCACCATCCTCCTCACTTTCATCTATTGCTTTTAACTTTACCTCCTTAAGTTACTAAATGTGAAAGAAGGTACGCTAAATGAATCTAATGAATAAATGCAGAGGAATTGGTAGGAGAGACTCACTGGGATCAGAGGCTGAGACGATGGCTGTGCCAGCAAAGTCACAAGTTCCCTGAGACTGACCTTTCTTCTGAAAGAAGCTGTTGACGGCGTAAGAGCAATGAGACTTGACGGTGTTAGGATTGAAGCAAGGACCGTTCTGGTGAATGGGTCCACAATCAGCTCCTGCACCACATGCGTAGTCCAATGTCTTCTGCAGCATTGCCTCGCTTAACCCTTCTTTGCATACACACCATGTTCCACCTATACAATAACAACACACATAAGACTTTCATGACCATTTTTTGCAACTCTTTCATTCACTTGTTATGTGTGAAATGAAACCTAAATGTGTAATTCAAGATTGTTGAACTCCACATTCAAAAAGGAAACACCTTTTTATGAAAAGAAAGTATGGGTAAAAGCGAAAAAATGGACTTTTTATGTAGACAATTTCATTAAAAAAAACTATGAAAGCTAAGAGATATGTGACTGTTCTGTTCTAAAACAGAGTGGGAGAAAGGAGGTATTTTTATGAAAGAAAATGACAAAAAAAGAAGAATCTTTTTTTTTTCCATCAAAAAGAAAAGAAGAGGATCTATATGAGACAGAGAATGGTTATTTTAATAAAACTTTGCAGGGTTTGAGCAGAGAAGATATTCTTACTTGAGTGACCAGCCATGGCCAACAAAATCACCGCAAGAACAACAACAGCCATGGTCGCTGCAACAGAACCCAAGCACTTTTGGATGCAGCT
>NC_025698.1:8930809-8982940 GCF_000633955.1 Camelina sativa
CCAAATCTTGGGTTTTGGAGTTTGAATCCAAAGGATGGATCTGTGTAATCCGGGTTAATACCGCCTGTTCCAGACGGTATTCCCAAACCTCCTCCTGTTGATGGTGTCATTGTGTAGGGTCTTGTATTCGTTGTTGTAGGGACTCTTGTCGAAGGTGTTGTCGTCACTGGTGTCGTTGTCCCACTTCCACTGTGTATTAAATGGCACAGAAACAACAAACATACAAAAAACGCTATCTTAGATTGTAGCAATCAGCTAATTTCAAGGTTGGATCACTATAAGCTTAACCAAAAGATCGTCCACATCAACAGCCAATTCTTGTTACAAAACATATTAAGTGGTGAAGAAAGAAAGGTGTGTACCTGGCACTTGCAGGGAAAGGGCAAGTAGTGTAGCCTATATATCACAAGACCACAATGGTACAAGAGACAACAGTTACTAATAAAAAAAAAATTATGTGTTCTACAATCTAGTCTCAAAATCTGTGTGGAGAATCTTGAGGTGTGATAGTATATAATATGATAATGGATATTTTTATCTCTATTGAAACATGTGAAGTTTAGTTTTGAGTTATATACTATCCTCTCTGATTTGCTTTCAAGTTGGTTTCCATTTAACTCAGAATTAAATAGTCTACCCACCATCCTCCTCACTTTCATCTATTGCTTTTAACTTTACCTCCTTAAGTTACTAAATGTGAAAGAAGGTACGCTAAATGAATCTAATGAATAAATGCAGAGGAATTGGTAGGAGAGACTCACTGGGATCAGAGGCTGAGACGATGGCTGTGCCAGCAAAGTCACAAGTTCCCTGAGACTGACCTTTCTTCTGAAAGAAGCTGTTGACGGCGTAAGAGCAATGAGACTTGACGGTGTTAGGATTGAAGCAAGGACCGTTCTGGTGAATGGGTCCACAATCAGCTCCTGCACCACATGCGTAGTCCAATGTCTTCTGCAGCATTGCCTCGCTTAACCCTTCTTTGCATACACACCATGTTCCACCTATACAATAACAACACACATAAGACTTTCATGACCATTTTTTGCAACTCTTTCATTCACTTGTTATGTGTGAAATGAAACCTAAATGTGTAATTCAAGATTGTTGAACTCCACATTCAAAAAGGAAACACCTTTTTATGAAAAGAAAGTATGGGTAAAAGCGAAAAAATGGACTTTTTATGTAGACAATTTCATTAAAAAAAACTATGAAAGCTAAGAGATATGTGACTGTTCTGTTCTAAAACAGAGTGGGAGAAAGGAGGTATTTTTATGAAAGAAAATGACAAAAAAAGAAGAATCTTTTTTTTTTCCATCAAAAAGAAAAGAAGAGGATCTATATGAGACAGAGAATGGTTATTTTAATAAAACTTTGCAGGGTTTGAGCAGAGAAGATATTCTTACTTGAGTGACCAGCCATGGCCAACAAAATCACCGCAAGAACAACAACAGCCATGGTCGCTGCAACAGAACCCAAGCACTTTTGGATGCAGCTTGTTGCAGGGAGAGAGAGAGAGAGAGAGAAAGAAGGAAAAATAATGGAGGAGATTTGAGAAGGTTTTGAAGGTAACAAGAGGTGTGAGTGAGAGAGAGAAAGAGAGTCACTGCATTGAAGACAGTGAAAAAGAAAGGCCTTTTTTTTTTGCTTAGATCCTGCAGAACAATGATGTCTTATTAGTCAGTTATTAACTTATTTGTGTTTTAGTTATCACAGTCTCTCTCTAGTCTCTACTCCTAAATACATATGACTTGGAAAATAGGAAAAGAACTACCCAACTATATATATACCGATTGATACTCTCTCTATCTCAAGAAGATTAAAGTTTAGGATTTTACATACATATTAAGACAGAGGAAATATATGATTAATTTATTTTTCTGATGATTTTTATTTTATTTATGACAATCTCATGATTTATTTTTTTAATATTTTTTCATTTTTCTACCTTCCCACTTTTCCACTTTCTTCACAAGTGAAAAATTAACAAACATTTAGATCCATATACATGAACCTTTCATATTCCTACTTTCCTATTTTCTTCTCAAATGAAGAATTATCAAAAAAAAAGAAAAAAGTAAAGACATGCAAACATTTCGACCCATGTACGTGAACCTTTCATATTCCTCATTTATCACAAATTTTTAACTCCTAAACATCCAAACTGGAGTAACTAAAGTTTTCAAACTTGGAGCCACAATTATTTAACTCAAAAACAAAAAAATTAGGATGGAGCCAAAGTCACGTAACTCAAAAAAACTGAAAAAATAAAATGGAGCCAAAACCAAAATAACTTAGTTCCATTAACCTTCTATATATATTGACATAGATTTACACCATTAGTCAAAATCATCAAAATGGCGTTTCATAGTTTTGATCTAAATTTACCACCTCAAAATAATGAGCAAAATATTTTGTTTGATTTGAATAGAAGTCCAAGAGAGTTTACTTCAGGTATTTTTATTAAATTATTTTTAGTAAATTTATTTATAGATGTATATTGCTCAATTTTTTTATATATACATGTCATAAAGTATTTAATGTTTTTAGTAACTTTAAGGAGATATTTAATTTTGAAGACATGAATCATGTTATTTATTTTAGTAGGATTATGATTTTATTTATAACATATTTTGTTCTTTTTGAAATATTGTGACAGGAGAAACCATATTAGAAAATCCTCAAGAAGCTCATGTTCGTAGGAAAGAAATGACAGATGGTGAAAGATTAAAGGTTTACCATGCTTTGTTGGAAAGAAGCAACAATGGAACATTGAAGAGGACCCATACAAGGGAAGTTGCTAATTTACTGTCCGTACCGTTGCTAACTGTACAACGAATTTGGAAGCTGGCTAAAGATATTCCTAATGGTGAAGTTGTTGATGTCTCGCATAAGAGAAAGGGTAAATGTGGTGGGAAGAATATTGTGTTTGACCTTGATCGAATTGTTGATATTCCATTCAATCGACGGAAAACTTTACGGTCATTGGCGGCTGCTTTGAAAATTAGTCGGACGACGTTGTGGCGATGTCTAAAAAGAGGGCTCATTAAACGACATTCAAATGCCATCAAGCCACGTTTGACGGAAAACAACATGAGAGCTCGACTGCAATTTTGTCTCTCCATGCTCGACAGAACTACTTTGCTCGGTCATCCGAAGTTTGTTGATATGCATAATGTTGTGCATATCGATGAAAAATGGTTTTATATGACAAAAAGGTCAGAAAACTATTACTTGCATCCCAGTGAAGAAGAGCCATATCGTACATGTCAAAGTAAAAACTACATCGGCAAGGTAATGTTTTTAGCTGCCATGGCTCGTCCAAGATTTGATAACAATGGAAATGAGACATTTTCAGGAAAAATAGGAGTTTTCCCGTTTGTTACAATGCAACCAGCTCAAAGACATAGTAGAAATCGAGAGGCGGGTACTTTGGAGTTAAAGCCCATGACTTCCATCAAGAGAGAAAATATAAATGATTTTCTCATTGGAAAAGTTCTTCCAAGAATTCGTGAACGGTGGCCACAAGAAGATTTTGAGAAAACAATATTTATTCAACAGGATAATGCAAGAACCCACGTTGATCCAAGGGATGAGGATTTTAGAGCAGCTTCTTCTCATCATGGTTTTGATATCCGTTTGATGTGTCAACCACCAAACTCACCCGACTTGAATATTTTAGATCTTGGATTTTTTAATGCCATTCAGACACTACAACACGAGGTGTGCCCAAAAACGATTGAAGAACTTGTTTCTGCGGTGGAAGTTATGTTTGATGAATATCCTCCATATCTGGTGAACCGGATTTTTGTGACTTTGCAATCATGCATGCAAGAAATTATGAAAGTCTAAGGATCAAACAAGTATAAAATCCCACATATGAAGAAATAATGTCATGTATTCATGATTGCATCATACTAGCTTTACGAAGACATCGTAGGAGTGTAGTAGTCAGTAAAGCGTGCGGCATTTAACGTTATCTGGCTTCGTACCATCCAATTGGTTTGCGGCCATGGGATTGGTTTGCACCACATCGAGCGGTGGATCACCCAATCCCATCGTAGCTGTTGGATTTTTCTTTTCTGTTTCCAGTTAACAGTAACCATCAATCAACGATCCTATTATAAAAACATAAAAAAGTGAGTCAGTATCAAAATACTCAAAAGATTCACTTTACGATGAGGCTTTTTGTAACGGGCCATAATCCCATGGAATCACATCGATAAGGATTGTCTTGTTCGAGAAGTAAGTAACTCTCATAGTTTTAGTTAGTGAAGATTTTGGATTGATTAGTCCAGCATTGAGAACTCGGAGCTGAACGAGTTTGTAAAGATTAGTTTAGTCAAACATTCTCCAAGTTTATTTATTTGTTTTTATTTCACTCTTTAAACAATTTTCATTCTACATTTTGTGTTTATGATAGTCAAGGACAATCCAATGCTTTATGATCTCTACTTGATTTATTAAAATTTAAGAAGGATATTATATTACTGTATATACAGTATTAAATATATTTTAATCAAGATTTATTTTACTTAATTATAAAAAATTATAAATGGTTTCGAGTAAAAAAGATATAAATAAATTAATAGGTAAAGAATTCTAAATGAGCTCAATTTGTGAGTTCCGACCCAAAAGAATCAGGAAGAGGATTGATAAACAAAAAGGATTCACCTTTACTGAGAGAGGGAGAGAGAGAGAGATTGAAGCAAGGAAAAAAAAAAAGTGAAGCTTGGAGAGAGACCAACCACGTAGAGGATTCTAATTCGTGGTTGCAAACGAAGGACCCAGAACAGAACACGATACAGTACTCTCCTCTCTCTCTCTCTCTCTCTCTCTTGGGCTGTTGCTTCTTCGCTTCAATCTCTTTCCTTGTTAACATAAATTTCTTCCCCAAAGTTTCAATTTTTCTTTGGGTCAGTTTCTTGTGTTGATCGATCACTCCGCAGATGTCGAACGAAGACTCTCTTCCGGCATTCACTTTGTTTGGTTTGGATGATGTCGAAAATTACGGTCTGGTGAGTCCTCGCGGATTACAAACAATGCATGTTCTAGTTTCCGATTGTTTTGGTTTAGATTTTCGTCAGGGTTCTTGTTTCCTTAAAGATCATTCATCTGTATCTAAAATTTTCATTCTTTCCTTGATTTTTCTAGGTCAGTGAAGCAGACAATTCGTTACCTATAGAGATACACAATCAGGTTTTTCAACTTGTGGAGAAGGGTAACCAAGCTTTCAAAGAGTCTCGCTTTGAAGAGGTCAGACCCCTTTTCATCTTTCTTGGCCTTTTTTACTTTCTTTAGGGATAGAGAAAATTGGTTCTTAAGAGAGAAGAGTCAATAGGTAGCACAACACAAAGCATGATGATACAAATTTAAGGCATGATGTTTGTTGATTATCTTGTAGCTTCTTTGTGCGGTTTACTTTGTTGAGTGGCTTCTTGGTGAACATGATAATATGATAGTAGCACTTATCAACCTGTTTTCAAGTTGAATATTCCGCAGATTCGTGGTAGTTTAAAGCTTTGATACTGGAACCCAAATGAGACAGACACATCTGTTGCTCTTGCCAATAACATAGCTTTTTTTTTTCTTTTCCCTACAGGCGATTAGTAGCTATTCAAAAGCCAGTACTATTAAACCTCTTGACCCTATTGTTCTTGGCAACAGAAGTGCTGCTTATATAAGGTATGGTTTCGCAAACCGATGCCCTCTTTTTTACTTCCAATGGAGTTGTCATGTTTTTTTGATCAAAAATTACAATGGATCGTGTATCTAGTTTTGCCTTTTTACTCAGTTTATGGATAATACACCGTGTTGGCATATTCTAATCTTTCTCCATCTCCCATCCGTTTTACTTTATAGATTTGGCCAATATCTGAAGCAGAGATCTGCATCAGTTTCTGAATATAGACCTCTGAATGGCTTTGATATGTCGATGCTTGGGGAAGTATGTATTCTACTTGCTAAATTGTTACTACCAGTTGCAAAATTCATCAACCCTGACTCACCCTTGAAAACTTGATATTTCCTGCAGCTTGCTCTAAAGGATGCTGATAAGCTGATGAATCTACAGAGCAGTTCAGTGAAGTCATATACTACAAAGGCTTGCGCCCTCATGTTGGTATGTGCTCAGTTATTCTTCTGTCTTTAAATTCATGTTGTTTTTTAAGTCAAGGTACTACTATCAAGAGTTTCTCGGTCTACTTCGTGTCACATGTGTCAATTTTATTTATTTTCTGCAGCTAGAAAGATATGAGGCAGCTCGTGATACTATCCTCTCAGGTCTACAGATTGATCCCTTTAGGTACATCTATGTGTTCTGTTCTTTTTTTCTTTATTGATACGTAACTATGTGTCGTTTTTAAGTTTGGGGTTTCTTTCTGATCGCATGAAGCGATCCTCTCCGATCCAATCTTCAGGAATTGGAGAAAGTGATGCCTACTTCGATGAGTAAAACCCATGAAAAGGCTGAGCGTTCTGATGATTTTGATTGCACTGTTTGCCTGAAATTGCTGTATGAACCTGCTACAACTCCATGTGGGCATACGTTCTGCCGATCATGCCTCTTTCAGTCAATGGATCGTGGTGGGTTTTTATGGTTGATTGTTTTTTAATTCCTGAAAAAAACTTCTTTTACTATTGTGTTGCTTATTAATTCTTTGTGGAATATAGGCAACAAATGTCCACTATGTCGAACTGTTATTTTTATGACCCCAAGAACATGTGCTGTCAGGTAATTGTTTTAACTTTCTCTATTGACCTTATAGCTACATGCCATACTAACTATGTGCCTGTAGCTTGTGTTTTAATCTTCTACTGAAGCAACTTTGTGTTGGCAGTGTGACGCTGAATAACATCATACAAAAAAACTTTCCAGAGGAGTATGCTGAAAGGAAATCAGAGCAAGACACTCTGGTCCACTTGGGCAATGAAAGTATGCCCCTTTTCGTCATGGATGTGATCATCCCCTGTCAGAAGTTGTCTCTTCACATATTTGAACCACGATATCGACTAATGGTGAGTTCTTTCAGTTTTTTTTTTTTACGAACTTAAGTAGCCTACTATTTGCGGCGGTTGGAACTCGTGTAGTGTTAAAAAAAAAGTTCAGCTCGATATCACAAAACTCTGAAATGATCTAAGACTGTACACGTTGTTTTAAAACTCTTCATAAAGACACGGACACTCATTTTAGGAATAGTAGACTGAAACAAGAAAGTGAAGTGGGGAAAAGAGAAAGTGGTCTCTGAGTGAGCCTTAATAGACTGAAACTTTTATGGCCACTTTATTCCGCAGCAGTAGTACTGTTTGTACTCAGTACATTTATTAATATGTGTTGACTGAAACAGGTGAGAAGAATAATGGAAGGAAATCATCGGATGGGAATGGTGGGTGTAGTGTCATTTTTCTTCTTTTAATATCATTATGCATTCGTAAAAGATGACTAACTAGTAAGGTTTGTCCATTCCGATGTTCATAGGTAGCTCTTGATTCTGCGACAGGTTCCCCAGTGGATGTTGCTTGCGAAGTTGAAATCACAGAGTCTGTTTCTTGTTTCTTTTTGATAATATTTGATGTCCTGTAGTTGATGATTTTGAATTACAATAACTCACTCAAATTCTGCTAATGTTTTGGAACTACACAGGTGTGATCCACTCCCGGATGGACGTTTTGTCCTGGAGGTGAGTATCATTTTCATTACTTCTTGAATCCATATTACTTGGATCTATTAGACTAAATCTCTGATGCCGTGGCATAGTCAACCTATAGAAATCATTTTTGGGCTATCTGGTATTTGATTGAGACCTAAACTGTTGATAAAAGTAGTTTGCAGTTTATTATGTTTCAACTTATCTTGTGGCGTTATTTCATATGTAACTTTCAAATAATTAACTTAATACATATGATTTCTGCAGCTGGAAAGCCATAGAAGGTGCCGCATTGTAAAAGCTTGGGATCAAGATGGGTAAGCCTTGTCATTCTGATCGTTTGATATCATTGCTCATGTTTTGTTTTTAACAATGTCTTCCTTTTTGTGTTGGGATTTGATCATGTTCCCAAATTATATTTTTTTCAACATGTGTGAAGATCATATATTTAGTCTTCTTGTAAATACATGTCTGACATTGTTATATACAATCCTTCATTGCCGCATATTTAGACACAAAAACGCTGAACTTCCTATTACGCTTTTTGCTTTCCAGGTATCGTGTTGCAGAGGTTGAATGGGTGACAGATACCCCACCACAAAGCGAGGAAGATAAAGCAGCTGTATGATTTTTCTCTACTTTTTTTTTGTGAGTTTATTTCCTTTCTCTTTTTTCCTCAATTTTCTTTATGACTTCTTAAAGCTGCGGGAACTGACGACCAATGCAGCATCATTTGCTCGGTCATGGCTAGATAGAGCAAAGGAAGCAGCTAGACAAGGAGGTAATACATTAGCTGAGAAACGGAAATGAATTACTCATGAGTTCTGATATTTCCAGCCTAGCTATAACAACTGAAACAATTCATTAGACCCATACTCAAGTACTGTTTCTTTCAAATATCTGGCTATTAATGTCTTTCCTGGGCCATGCTCATGCTCATGCTCATGCTCAAAATCAATAGAAACAAGGGTCTGTTGATACTGTCTTAATCTTCAAACCGTCTAAAAGCTAACTATGAATCAACCATTGTCTTTTATGATTTGTTTTGAGCGTAGTGTAACTGATTAATAGTTGTGCCACTTGTTTATTCTTATATTTTCAGACAGGATCTAGTCTTACCCTTTTTCTTTGTTTTTGCAGACAGAAGACGACTTGAAATACTTCTAAATGTCGAATCTATGATCCCAACGCCTCAAGATCCTGAGCGCTTCAGTTTTTGGGTAATGTTGTTTATCAACAAAACACACTACTATAGCCATGTATTCATTCACTAGTNTTTAGCTGAGAAACGGAATTGAATTACTCATGAGTTCTGATATTTCCAGCCTAGCTATAACAACTGAAACAATTCATTAGACCCATACTCAAGTACTGTTTCTTTCAAATATCTGGCTATTAATGTCTTTCCTGGGCCATGCTCATGCTCAAAATCAATAGAAACATTTGTTTGTTGATACTGTCTTAGTCTTCAAACCGTCTAAAAACTATCTTTGAATCAACCATTGTCTTTTATGATAGTAACTGATTGATAGTTGTGCCACTTGTTTATTCTTATATTTTCAGACAGGATCTAGTCTTACCCTTTGTCTTTATTTTGCAGACAGAAGACGACTTGAAATACTTCTAAATGTTGAATCGATGATCCCAACGCCTCAAGATCCTGAGCGCTTCAGTTTCTGGGTAATGTTGTTTATTAGCAAAACACATTACTATAGCCATGTATTCACTTGTGTTGAATTGTGGCTCATTGAGTTCTTTTGGCCTCAGCTTGCTACATTGACAGATAGGAGACCTTCAGAAAGATTGGAACTGCTTCGGCTTCAGGATACTGGAGAGGTACTTGAATATCGTCTACTCTAGTCTAAGATTGCTCGACAAATCTCATAGTTTCACGAGTCCATTTCGTTTGATTGTTGAAACTTTTTTGTTGCAGAGAATAAGGCGTGGGTTGATATATCTCCGATCAGTAGAAAGAGGATGCAGAATGCAATGAACCGGCATCATCAGGGGGGTTGAATTGCCGATTAAACTACTGGGATAAAAACTTGGGATCTGTTGATAAGAAAGTTGACAAAAACCATTATTTTTTAAAAGCAATACATAAGGTAGAGATCCTTGTAGGATTGCTATCATCCTTGGTCGATCCAGTGTTGTAGAATTTGTTTGCGAGTGTATTTTTTTACCTTAATTATCATATTCTTCATGATGCTGCAAACAAAAAGAACCGAAATATCAAAAAGTATACCAAATGCATTATTACAGTGTTTGAGTTTTGATTAATATTAAGAAATTCTTAAATCTGATCAGTAGACACATGTGAGTACACAGAATATATATTTTCACTAGAGCACAATGGGTCACAATCCTGATCCTGATGATACAACATCATAACACCAAGCGTCATAATCCAACATCACTACCATAAACCATCGTCACGAGGCATCATTAAATACCATGACCACCACGCCACATATCACTCACCATAAACGAAACGAGAGGGGGTCCCCAACTTTGGAATAAATCAGTAATTTATGTACAACTACAAATATGCTGGTCTTCTTTTATACAACTGGATTTTACATAGATATACGCTTATGATAATTGTGCTAGATCTTTACAATATGCCTGGAATTCATAATTTGCGTGTAGTTACTATAATTCTCAAAAAAGAATAACTTATTAAAGAAAGATTATATTAAGAAATAACATTAACAAAAACTGCTTCATGGCTTTATCTCTATATTTGCTTTTGATCATCACAGTTTCTGAAGATCTTGTTAACTTTGTGTTTCTCAAACCATCAAATATGCATCTAGTCTTTTGAGTTTTTGTAGCTCTCATCTGGATCCACTTGGGAAGCTTTTTATGACACAGACAAGTTTATGCGGAGTCTCTCATTTCCCTTGTTTCTTACCTGCAATTCAAAAAGGTCATACACTTGTTGCTCACCATGTCTTAAGATCTTTTAACTAAATATTGTAAACTAAAACAAAAACACAAAGTGCTGAATCCGAAAGCACTGAATCTAGGAGATCACGGGGCGCTATTGCATTATGTTTTTACCTTTCTGGAACCAAGATTTTCGAACTAACTGGCGAATCTGGCGATCATGGCGTTCTAAAAGCTCATCAACTCCATAAGATTTAGACAACAAGGGGCCTGAGAACTCAACTTTTTCATCATTGTCTTCGTAACCCTGTCAAGGTCTCAACTCATTAGCATCATTGATTTTTTTTTTCCTTCCAAATTATCCTAAAAGATGGACTAAGCAAATCATGCATGTTCTACTTTATCCTCTCAAGTTTTTAGGTGAATACAAAAAGTGGGAGAGAGACAAAATTATTTAAAGTAATAAAGCTACACTCAGTCAAATAGCAATCAGGATCACTTTTTCTTCATTTTAAGATGTCAGTGTCAAACATCAATATGAAGCTTTCAAATCCATAGCTTATTGCCATTGCCATTAGCAAGCTTATAATAACTAGCATATCAGAAGTTTCAGGATCATAACTTTGACTTATATAAGTTAAGATTGGTATAAGAAAGGTTCAGCCAGGTTCTTAATTTCTCTCGGGTGGAAACGTGGGAACCTAATTTACAAGGTATCTAGTATATCAACTAGGATTTCAAAATTGTGGGAAAAGGATTACTTCAATAATCTAAAGACGTACCAAATGACCCAGCTTTGCTGCCTTTTCTTCTTTTTGATAAAGTGCCAATGACAGTTCCTGTGAATGGTACTCGTCAGAAGTATCAAAAGAATCTGGTCGTTCAAGTTGCCTCCACTTCTTTAGCATTGAAAGCTTTAACATTTCATACGCCTCACGGTCTTGGGAATCCGTTCTTGCGTGATGTTTTTCTTCATTTTCTTTCTCATTTATCTTAGAGTCAACGTCAGTGCTCTCACTAAAAGCAGGAGAAGGTCCCAACAGGTTAGTAATGTGACCTCTCGAGAGTGATCTATTATGTGATCTAACACATATGTCATCTTTTCTTCGCTTTGCCCATGCAAAACCACTTGATACAGAGACTTGTAAAGGCCCTGAGAAAGGCACATCTCCTTGTAATGCGTTCTTCACATGAGAGGCTTCATCTTTTTCATGATTTGATGATGGCTTTTGTGGTTTCTCACATATTGTGGCATCACTATCAATCGAATTATGTACTGAATGACCATTACGTTTATGAAATTTCTGAGAATGGTGCCGCACATCCTGCAAATTGACAAATGAGGAAGTTTTTAATCTTTTGCATTTTTTGGCCTAAGGGATTCCCTCCTCAAAAATGCTGATAATAATGTAAACAAGAGAATATGTTAAAAGTACCTCAACTGGTGCCAATTTGGCACATGCAGGGGGCTTCCGTGTTGGCTTCCTTGATTCTGTACCACGTCTCCCATTCCCACATATTTTTTTCCTGGAATATCAAAAATGACATAGGGGAATAATGAATAAGTGCTTCCAGGACGTGAAATTTTAGGAACTTAAGCGTGTGTTTCTTCAAATATATAGTGACGATGATGGTAATTAATGAAATTCTGACCTAGTTGTTTCTTCCCGATGCTTTGCATCAATCTCCTTGCTAGGCGAGTAAACAGGCAAACTTGAGGGATCACAAGCAAAAGGCTTTGAAGTAAAATACTGAAAAAAATAAAGGGAATAATGTCTTTTCAAATGTGTAACAATACCAAAATTATATCTTCCTGGGAATCAAAAATTCTTCAAACACGATGCTGTTATAATAGCTGAATCACAAAATGGTTACCTGAGAAACAAGGGCAGTAGAGGCAGAACCACGTTTGTGAGGCTCTATAGAAAGAAGAGTTTCTATAAGATTGATGTCAGCATCAGACAAATCTTTCAAAGTTTCTCGGAGACAACTATCATAATGTTGCTGTGGTTTGAAAAGCATTGCGTGAGGAAGTTTGGACTTTTTCCAGTAATCTGCAGGTGGAGATCCACACAGTTTGAATATCTTGTGCAACTGTTCGACCTGTAGCATACATTTCAAGAAACAGAGCAATATACAGAATCAAAAGGACTGAAGCTACTTATTGCATATATTTTACAAGACAACATTTTGTGGTTTTACCTCAGTCCTTCCCTGCAGAACCGGTTTCCCGAGAAGAAGTTCAGCAAAAACACAGCCAACACTCCACAAATCAACAGATGCACCATAGTCCGTAGCACCGAGCAAAAGTTCAGGGGGACGGTACCACAGAGTCACAACTCGACTAGTAAGCGGTTGTTTATTCCCAGAAGCATTGCAAAAGTTTGCTAGCCCAAAATCAGCCACCTTTAAAATCCCTTCATTATTCACCAAAAGATTTGAACCCTTAATGTCCCGATGCATCACGCCTCGTGCGTGACAATGTTCAAGTCCAGACAACAACTGTTTCATGTAACACTTAATCTGCAAGGCCAGAGCAACAACAGTCATATATATCCCTCAGTAACAATCCGGACAAAATATAAATCAGTACAAAGAAGATGATGCTATTAATGAAACTGACCTGTGGAGTAGTGAAGTTGATATCAGGGCTAGAAAGAAGACCAGTGAGATCATGCTCCATATACTCGAAGACGAGATGTATGTTGCAAGAAAGCTTTGAAGTAACAATACCTTGTAGTTTGATAATGTTGGGATGATTTAATCTCCTAAGTATCAGAATCTCTCTAGCCATGAACCTAACACTCTCCGGCTCAAAATTGTCAAATCTAACCTTCTTCAAAGCCACAATCCTCCCAGTTTCAGACTCTCTCGCACGGAACACACTGCTATAAGTCCCTTGTCCAATCTTCAAATCCACAAACCAAATCATTTTCAAACGTAATCTACAGAAAGAGTATACTGTATATTTAAAAAAGAAGAAGAACCTTTTCGAGCTTTTCGAAAGCGTCGGATCGAAATGGAACCCAACCATGAATAGCTTCACCGGCAACGTTGCTAAGCCACGCAGGCCAACCAGCTGCGACTTGCTCAGCCTCAAGGTACTTGCTCAAGTTACCGAGCCGGAAACTCACCGACTCACTCATGCAGTTCGAACTCGCTCGGCCAGACTCACTCAACTCACCAAACTCACTACCGCTCTTCTTGCTACTACTACTCTTCTTCCCGCTCTTACTCCTCCACGACAAAAGCCTCTTCTCCGTCGGAGGATCCTCAACCATAATTCGACCGGAACCAGTACAAACATTTTCCTTGAAAACACCAGAGTGATCGATCGCCGGCGTAACGGAAACAGTTTGCTTCGAGCTGACACAACCCATTCCTTCTCAGAATTGTGTTTGGTCGCTCGCTAGCTCCTCCTCCGCGTCGTCGTCAACACACGTGTACCGGAATTATATATTTTTAAGCAGCGCCGGTTACGATCTGAACCGTCTCTGTACCGGATCCGGATTCGGATTCAACTGCAACTATTGCAGTTGCGTTATATACAGAGAGAGAGGAGAATGTTTTTAGCGATTTATTTTTCCGACTCTTTTTTTTTTTTTTAATTTCGGCGTGAATTGCGGAAGACGACGGTCCTTTATAATTAAAAGTTAAAACTAAAATGTCGTGAAATCAGAAATAGAAATGTTTTCTAGGCGAAATCTACGGTAAGATTTTTTTTTC
The DNA here is from genome assembly GCF_000633955.1 of Camelina sativa. Taxonomy (NCBI): domain Eukaryota; kingdom Viridiplantae; phylum Streptophyta; class Magnoliopsida; order Brassicales; family Brassicaceae; genus Camelina; species Camelina sativa. The sequence goes on from NC_025698.1 coordinate 8,945,068, forward strand.
GATCGACAATGATTACTCTCGTGAGTTGATTGATCACCAGTTTATTTTATTTTTCCCGCTTACGTTGAGTAATTTCCTTTTTTTTTAAGTAAAAGTAACTTACAACTTTTATGTTTGTTTTGACATTATTTGACTTTACATTGTTAAGAAATAGAATCGATACATTTGTAGGATTATTAGCAAATGGAACGAACGAGTTTTGACTAGCGGCGACCAGTGTGAGAGTGAGCTAATACGGCCAACAAAACAACGGTGGGTTGTTGTTGACTAGTTTGGACATTTTTATTACTTATTTATCTACTTCTTAAATACATCTATTTAGTCATTATAAACCTCACACTTGTCTTGTCATGTGCCTTAGGGGGTCATGTGTGTGTGTGTATTATACTACAATCACAAACATTGTTGTATTTTTCTCATTCGTATTGTTTGTGTGTTTATACCCCCTCAGATATATGAATCGATTCGGAATAATTTTTGTTTAGTAACCGAAGTGGTGGTATCAAAAATGCTTTTGGAGAGTCCAATAATACTGAAAGTAAAGATAATTCTTTTGGGATTTGAGCTTCGGGCCTTGTGTAATCAAATTCTTATTCCATATTGAATTATTGTTGGATAGATATATCATGTGACTCTTACATAACAGAGTAATAGTATTTTTTCCAACCAATCTATGCATGTATACGTGTGTATGTTTGGAGCTGCATTTATTGTTCAAAATCCGAAATTTTGAACATCCCTTGCAACTACCCCATTTTTTTTTGAAATTTTCTTTAGGTATTTATTATGAACAGCAATTTTTTCTTTTTCGGTTGAAAATTTGAATGCAACTTACTATATAGATGGAAAAAAAAAAGAAATAAACATTTATATATCAGAGCAAAAGAAATAAAAATTAAAGGAAATTTATATTGACTTTAACTTTTTTTTGGTAGACATCTTTCTTTAATTAGGCTCACACATAATTGCGCACCTTTCCCGTTTTTTGATATTTCATGTCTCCACGACCAACCATTATTGTTTCTCGTCTATCTATTTAGTAGTAGTGAATTAGGTGGTTGATGTATAAACAATCAATTTGTTGACTTGAAGTTAGGTTACAATGTGCAAGCAGATATTTTTATTTCCAATTGTATATCATCGCAACTCTCACAAACAATGGTTTCCAATACGTAAAATAATCTGACGATGGATCTGCCAAATAATGAGTTGAATCAAAGCTTTACAAAGACATGGTTTGATTACTTTCTCTATGATGGTAACTCGCATGCGGCTTTACCATCTTTGGACTTGGACTGACCGAGCAGCTCGGCTACGGTTTTGCAGCGACATTCTTTTCCAGGTCGTAACACATCTCCATAAACCGCCATTTCGATAACATCTAGCTCCTTGTCTGTTTACATTAGTAGGAAAATCTTAAGAAAGTTATAAACTAATATGCATAGAATAGACACACACACACACACACTTGAGTCCACTTGTGTATAATCATTGCAATGTGTCAGAAGATCAAACAGATCTAACATTCTGTTGAGTCTTTTTGGAAAGAAAATGCAATTCCCAAGAGCATTTAACACTTTGCTTCACTCCTATAAAAATGTAAACTTAGCAACACACCTAAAACCAATTCAAGGCTTTGCTTTTTGCATTTAAAGAAGATTCCTAATGGCTCAAGTGCAATTCCTCAAGTAAAGAAACAACAAAAAAAAAAGCCATAGAGAAAGAAGATCTAAAAGCAAAAGCAGCTCCCACATGTATGAGTTTGGCATAACTTCCAATGAACAAGCTAAGCTATACAAGTATCTATCTATACTCTTCATGATCGTAGTCTCTCTACATGATATTTGACATAATGAACACTGAAAAAGAAACCCCAACAATGTAATGATTAAATCTTATGAGATGAGTAAACCCAAATGAACCAAAAGTTATGATTTTTAATCACCATGTTAGTAGTACATACCCGTAAATTGCAGACCACAAGAGTAGCTCTTAAGTGTGATCGGATCCACATTTTCTTGAGCTGATTTTAATCTGTTAACTCTTGTTTGAAGTATCTGACAATTCTCTGCTATCGACTCTCCACCTATTCACAGAAATCAACACTCAAAACCCTAATTTCAAAAATGTCACATTTGGGGGAAGAAGAAGGGTTGAGAGAAGAAGAATCAAACCTTTGGAGTAAGGAACAATGTGATCATACTCGAAACAGAGACAACCACTGCAGTTTCCGAAACGTTTGCAGACTACGTTCCCGGCGGCGTCTTTACGCCACCTCTCGGGATGTCGACCAGGTACGATGTCAGCATTAGCCCAGCATTTGTTCTTCGCTTTCCCATCGAAGAAACGTGGTCTCTCTTCTCCGTTAGGTTTTGTATTGGAGCGTGACGGCGGCGATGAAGGCGGAGACGGAGGAGGAGCTGATGTGGTGGTGGAGTTAGAAAATGAGGCGGAGTATGATGACCCCATCGATATCTCGCTCGCGTCCTTCTCTCTCTCCAATTTGGGGTTTTTGAACCGGGAAGGTCGATTAAATTCGGTTTACGTAAAGGTAAACCGAACCGGAACTTGTTGTTGTTTGGCGTTTGCTTTGCTAGATGTAGGGTCTGACGGGTTCAAACGCTGCGGTTGCGGTTACGGTTGCAGGAGATTGCGGAAGCGAGCGATTGCGGTTTCAAGCGTTATTAAGCGTTTTGAACGACTGGTTTAGCGATTTAAAATTGGTGTGTTTGCGGGAGGTTTACGACTGGTTGACCAGCGGATGCAATTGCGGTTGGAACATAATATATAAATGTTTAAAAACACAAAAATTTAATTAAACTTGATATATAATTTAAATTTATTAAAAAAATACTAAAATAATTATTCAAAAAACAAATAAATTTCATATTGAAATAATTATTCCTTTATGCATTTGGCTTTTCACCAAAAATTTAATCAAGTAATTTGATAAATGACAAAACATATGCTTTAGATCGTAGATCTTTTATCTTTTCTCTTAGATCGTGGGTCAGTAGTTGCATCGGTAGGAATGGTTAAGTGAGAGGTGAGAAGAGTCACTGGTGATTTGTTTTAATATTTTTCACAAATAATCTTATTTTTTAAAAGTTTCTGATGAAATATTATATTTATTTAGATTTTTTGAACTTATGTGCGATGTGTCATTAAATTTACATCAAGTTTTCCGGGTTATTGTTAATTGGAATATTATTTTTTTCTAATTGTTTATTTTATAATCTCTGTAACCGTATCCGTACTTCATTTTCTCATATCCTTAATGAGTAAAATGGTTAGATAGAAGATATAACACAAAATAATTTCATTATCATTGATTTCTTTTAAGTTATTATAAATAAATAAAAAAAATTCCAACCGTAAACGCTTGCGAGAAGCAGCTTTTGAAATTCAGTGGTTTGAAGCGGTTGGGAGCGATTAGGAGCGATTGGGAGCGTTTTATGTGATTGGTTCTAATCGTTAGCAACCGCTACCACCTGCAAACGTTGCGTTTGCGGGAGGTAGCGGAAGAACCAGTCAACACCGTAGATGATAATTTCTCCAATTAGCTTTGTTACTTCTATCTTTTGCGCATTTCTGACCATTTCTTTGGCATCAGATCGATCAAATCATTGGACGAGGTTGGTATGGTACCTATGTAGGCTTGGCTTTTCGGGTTTTTCGTTTCGTTTGAAATCCTTCGATTTCTAAATTTTGGGTCTTGTTCTAATCCCATGAGTCTGATGTACAAGTATCTCTTAAGTCTTAACTATGAGTTGCTGTTAGTTTTTTTTTTCTGGAATGAATGTTAAATTTGAGGACCAGACTGTAATAGTTCTAGGTCGAAGGTACAAACTTGAACAATATTTTTGAAAAATCGACCATGACACATGGATTCAGGTTCAAGAGATACTTGTACATCAGAATTTATATAGAGGTTGTTTGATTGTTTTATGATAAATCTGTTTGCTTTATGTTGCGTGTTAGCCTTCTACTAATATCATCAGTGCTACTACTACTACATGTTTTGCAGATACACTACACCTTTAAGCTGTTAACAAATTTAGTTGTATAGAGCAAGGGCCTATGTACTTGTATGGCGCGCGGCAATGATGAAACAGCTGTAAGTTGTTGTTAGTCCTGTATCTTATTGTCTCCAAAATATATTTAATTACGACCATATTTCTCCATTATCTAATTTAATATTTGAAAAGGAGACTCGTGAGATTGTCAATGTCTATCATCTCTACTCGTCTTCTTCCATCAGGATCCTGGCCAAAAAAAAACTGAAATTTCAGAGCGGTGTAGTTCAGAGAGGGAAAGAGTTGGAATCTAAAAAGACAGTCTTCACTGATTAGTAAGAAAGTATCAGGATTCAAGTGCCATGTGTCATGATGAATCAAGATCCTCAGGAGGTGGTGGAGGACAGTCAACGACGGCTGTATCAACTGGTGGAGGGAGAAGTCGTGGTTTTTTACGCGGTTGGCAGATCCATAATACTTTATTTAACATCAAGATCATGATTCTCTGCGGCTTCGTGACCATCCTTGTCCTACTTGCAACAATCAGTATTGGGAACTTTGGAAGCTCTTCCAACGCTGACTCTGTTAAGCAGAGTTTCATCAAGGAAGAAACCATTCCGATGACTATCCTCCCGGAGATCCCATCTGATTCGAATTCGACGGACTTGGGTGCTGCTGAGCCGCCTAAAGCTGAGATTTTTACTACTCCCAATGCGACGTCCACTCTAGGTCCGAAAGCTGAGATTTTTACTACTCCCAATGCGACGTACACTCTAGGTCCTAAAGTCACCAACTGGGATAGTCAACGCAAGGCATGGCTGAATCAGAACCCTGAGTTTCCTAGTACTGTCAACGGCAGAGCTCGAATCTTGCTTCTCACAGGCTCTTCCCCAAGCCCCTGCGACAAACCAATTGGAGACTATTATCTGTTGAAATCCGTGAAGAACAAGATTGATTACTGTAGGCTTCACGGGATAGAGATTGTGTATAACATGGCCAATTTGGATGAGGAGCTCTCAGGGTATTGGACGAAACTGCCAATGATAAGGATATTAATGCTGTCTCATCCAGAGGTAGAATGGATTTGGTGGATGGATAGTGATGCTTTGTTCACTGATATACTGTTTGAGATTCCGTTGTCTCGGTACGAGAAGCATAATCTGGTGATACACGGTTATCCGGACTTGTTGTTCAACCAAAAGTCATGGATTGCATTGAACACTGGTGTCTTTCTGTTGAGAAATTGTCAGTGGTCGTTGGATTTATTAGATGCTTGGGCTCCAATGGGACCAAAAGGGCCTATCCGTGACGAAGCTGGGAAGGTACTGACAGCTTATCTTAAAGGCAGGCCAGCATTTGAGGCCGATGATCAGTCGGCGTTGATATATCTCCTGCTTTCACAGAAGGATAAGTGGATAGACAAGGTTTATGTTGAGAATCAATACTATTTGCACGGGTTTTGGGAGGGTTTGGTTGATAAGTATGAAGAGATGGTCGAGAAGTATCATCCAGGATTGGGGGATGAGAGATGGCCTTTTGTGACACATTTTGTGGGGTGCAAACCGTGTGGCAGCTATGCTGATTACGCAGTCGATAGATGCTTCAAGAGCATGGAGAGGGCTTTTAATTTTGCAGATAATCAAGTGCTTAAGCTGTATGGGTTTAGCCACAGGGGATTGTTGAGCCCCAAGGTTAAGAGGATTAGAAACGAGACAATTTCTCCTTTGGAGTCGGTAGACAAATTTAATATTCGAAGAATGCACGTGGAAACCAAACCATAGAGCTAGGAAAATTGAATGAGTGAATGGAATCACAGCTTGGAAAGATTACAGGAAACATATATAGGTAATATACGGATGCTCTAACAACCACAATGCAATTTGTTTGAATGTGCTGCACTTGTTCCTTCTGCTTCATTGTCTGTTGTTGTTTGGAGAAATTTTAGCTGCCAAATTCTTTTTTTTCTGTAGATGTTTACTGTCATTTTTAGTCAATATATGGAGAAATTTGATACTGCAATTTTGTTTTGTTACTCCTCTATTGGCATCTCTGAGCCTCTTAGACCAATCAGCTTTGGAGGAAAGGTTGCATATGTCTTTGGTAATTCATTCCAGGGACATAATTCGCCCAGTTTCTAGGCATTGGCATTACCACTTGTATGTAAAGTATATATAGAAAGAGAGAGAGAGAGAGAGAGTTAAGGAGAATGATGAGAGTTCTATTCAGCTATGAACAGAAAGCAATATTTTTTCACTTTCAGGATTTCGGTAGAATCTCTAGTACACTAAAACTGGGCAACTCGCGAGGACATTGGTTTGTGTCAGATAAATGTTTCGATAGATCACTGGTCTTGTCCCAATGAAGAGAGGCTTGTCACTTGTGAAAGTTAAGAATAACTTGTAAATCCCCAAGCTCTGTTTTACATAGCAATAAGCCTACATACATGTAACTCTTTGAAAGTAAAACTAGCTAATGCAAACTATTGTTTCATAATTTAAGGTACTACATATCTTGTACTTATATTTTGAACCATGGAAAAGGATGGTTGATAAATTAATATCATTGATTTTTTTTTTGTAATGGTTTTGGCAAAATTTTATCTAAAAACTACACTTTCTAATATTGAAATATTTGGCAGTCCTAACATATTGTATTTTACCCTAAAGTCTAAACTCTACACTGTATGTAATTATAGAATTATTTATTTTTAAAGAGTAATTAACCTGCTTAATGGGGATTGTGATCCACCTATTTATTGGTGTTTTAAGAAAACGCGGAAAAGAAAAGATTACACTTAAGAAAGAAATCGGAGACTCTTTGATCGGAGTATCCTAAATTCCCGATGGCGAAGGAAACTCCGTCGTCGTCGTCGTCGGCGTCGGCGTCGATGCCCTCCATTCTCAGAGCCTATGCGGTGCCTATCTTACTCTTCTTCCTCGCTATGCTCTTCCAGCTTTACCTTCTTCCTCTCTCCTTTCCTCCTTCTCACTACGACGGTACCCTCTCTCTCTCCCTCTCCCTCTCCCTACATAATCATAATCGTACTGTACTACTACAATTACCTTCCGTTTTGATCGTTTGATTTGGATTTCCTTGTGGTTTCTCTTAGTTCTGGGTGTGAAGATGTACAGTTCAGTGGATGAAGTTAAAGAGGCCTACGATAATATTGCTTCTAAGTGGTACCTTTCTCGATCTGGCGAATTGTTTTTATTTATTTTTGTGTGTCTTGTCTCAACCTAGAATTTGGATTTAGTCCCATTCTTCTGCTAAGCATGCAATTGGAATGTATTTCCAATTGAATTTGATAACTAGACTTTAGGTGTTCTAAGTAGAAAAATATGTTGCAGACACACTGTATCAACCTTTGACAACTTGATTGTTACAGGGATTCAGGTTCAGGGAGTTCTCTTCCTGCTGATTTTATCAAGGTTGGTCGATTTTTTTCTGTCTAGTGCTAATCGAGTTAGTCTTTTGATGTGTGTAATATTGCTTCTATTTATATCATCGCTACTTTGCTTTATGCAGATACAATACGCCTATGAGCTATTAACAAATCCTGTTTGGAAAAGGGATTATGACATATACGGCATTGATGAATCAGTTGTAAGTTGTTAGTTCTGTATCTTTCCCTCATTTTGATTTCTTCTGTCCTTTCTTCTTCTTCTTTTTTTTTCTTTCAAATCAGTTAGTTACTTGTTTTTAATGGTTGCAGCATATTATAGAGCAACTTGAAACACAATATGCTGTGGAAGATTTTGCAAAAATAAAACTTCCCCTGCTGGAACCTGTTTCTTATGGTCTGTTAACTAATACACCTCTTTGACATTTCCATTTCTAGTTCTTGAATTCGCTTTACATAATTCTTTTTCGATGACAACTGGTTTAATGTGTAAAAACGCTGTTTTAGAGCCTGAACATGAAGGATTTGTGTCAATTACGTCTCAAGACTTTGCATTAAAGTTCCAAGATTCCAAGCCATGGCTCATTCAGGTATAATCTTTAAAACAGTTGTACCCTTGGTATAATGTAATGCTACATCTTATCTAACTTCTTAATACATGTAGGTGTATTCTTCTGGTAGCAACAGCTCTGCTCAGTTCTCTACGGCTTGGAGAAGGATTGGTATGATTTCTATTTTCTGTAGTATGTTTAAAGGGCAAACCACTTGCCAGCCTTTGTTAAAAATATGAGACAGTATGAATATAGATTGAAGAGCTAGAACAGTGCAAATGGCAAGGGAAACTGAAACTGAAGTACTAGATTAGACAGTGTTAGTTTTTCAGGAAAGATATATGGTGTCTATAATGCTAAAAGCAAGTATAACCATATGACTGCAACCTGATCTCAAAAGATATGTTTTAACAAGTAGGAGGAACAAATTAATAGCTAACAATTGCTTTAGACATGTTTTTCCGTGGTTGGAACCATTTACGCTCAGCTTCTTGTATAATTGCAGTTTCTTTGTTGGATGGGGTTGCTAATCATGCGATGTTAGAGCTTGGTGATGTTCAACTGGTTACCTACCTTGCTGAGAAGAAACCAACAGGACAAGTATTTTTCAGAAAAGGTAAGTTATCACTTTCCTCACCCTGCTGAGAACCTAAACGAAAACTGAGAATATTCAAAAGTTAGTAAAACTAAAAACTAAACTGAAGTAAGTATAGAGGATGATCCATTGGGAGAGAAGAGCAGTGAGGATCTGTTGAAACTGGATCTAGAATTATATAAATGTACTTGGGGAGTAAAGTACATCCAGTAGGTTTAAACTCTTTTGAACATTAATATACAGTTCCATGTATACATTCAGACTCATTCTGTTATCACTATGGTTGATATTTTAGAAAGCTGTAATGATTGTCTATGCCTTGGGTGAAATGCATGGATTTTTCTCCTGTTATATAACCTCATATTATGCATGCAGGCCTTCCTTCAATCGTCTCTTTCCCCCCACATTGCAAAACTGCAGACTGCCTCATCAGGTAGCTCACTGACTGAACCCTTTAGTTCAATGACTGCCTCTTGGAAGTAGTCATTTGAATGATTCTTTGTGCTTCATTCTTCTTATTTACCAAGATAATAATTTTAATCCNCAGCTCTGCTCAGTTCTCTACGGCTTGGAGAAGGATTGGTATGATTTCTATTTTCTGTAGTATGTTTAAAGGGCAAACCACTTGCCAGCCTTTGTTAAAAATATGAGACAGTATGAATATAGATTGAAGAGCTAGAACAGTGCAAATGGCAAGGGAAACTGAAACTGAAGTACTAGATTAGACAGTGTTAGTTTTTCAGGAAAGATATATGGTGTCTATAATGCTAAAAGCAAGTATAACCATATGACTGCAACCTGATCTCAAAAGATATGTTTTAACAAGTAGGAGGAACAAATTAATAGCTAACAATTGCTTTAGACATGTTTTGCCGTGGTTGGAACCATTTACGCTCAGCTTCTTGTATAATTGCAGTTTCTTTGTTGGATGGGGTTGCTAATCATGCGATGTTAGAGCTTGGTGATGTTCAACTGGTGACCTACCTTGCTGAGAAGAAACCAACAGGACAAGTATTTTTCAGAAAAGGTAAGTTATCACTTTCCTCACCCTGCTAAGAACCTAAACGAAAACTGAGAATATTCAAAAGTTAGTAAAACTAAAAACTAAACTGAAGTAAGTATAGAGGATCCATTGGGAGAGAAGAGCAGTGAGGATCTGTTGAAACTGGATCTCGAATTATATAAATGTACTTGGGGAGTAAAGTACATCCAGTAGGTTTAAACTCTTTTGAACATTAATATACAGTTCCATGTATACATTCAGACTCATTCTGTTATCACTATGGTTGATATTTTAGAAAACTGTAATGATTGTCTATGCCTTGGGTGAAATGCATGGATTTTTCTCCTGTTATATAACCTCATATTATGCATGCAGGCCTTCCTTCAATCGTCTCTTTCCCCCCACATTGCAAAACTGCAGACTGCCTCATCAGGTAGCTCACTGACTCAACCCTTTAGCTCAATGGCTGCCTCTTGGAAGTAGTCATTTGAATGATTTTTTTTTGCTTCATTCTTCTTATTTACCAAGATAATAATTTTTAATCTTCTTACTTGTTAGGTTTGAAGGGGAGCTGTCAACAGATGCAATTACTGACTGGTTTGCAACCACTGTATTGGGTTTACCTAGAGTTTTCTATCACACAAAAGAAACACTGGTATATATAGCATTCTTTAAAGCCATCGTAATGTGAAGTTTTCTGCAAATAACTTGAGTTTTATAGGAACCAACTGAATTGTACGGCCTAGTGACCTAGTCGGTAGTCTATACTGCCTTGAGAAATGGTAGTCTACAAATCAGACCTTTCAGTACCTGAATATCATAGCCGTCTAGAAACAGCAAAGACCGTGCTTTGGGGGAGAGGGATCTAGGTCTAACCATGTGAAGAACTTTATTGGAAACTTTGATCTGATTTTAGCTGCACACCTCTCAGTACCTGAATTATTTTGAATTCTTTTATGTCATGGTCTGTAAGAGTGATACTGTTTGCTTACATGTTTACTTCATCTCCATCCGTTTAGCTGCTGTGTGTTGCAAAAATTTCTGGAGTCTAGATCCGGTGATATTTGGCTTGTGTTGGATATTCCAGTCTCTTTTATTAGGTGATTAGAAATACGTTTTGTTTCTCTTTTTTGGAAATAATTAGAGATATATTTCTTCCTACAGGTACCCAAGTTCCTTTCCAAAGTTCCACCTAATAAGGTTTGTTGAACTTCTTTTTTTTCTCGTTAGATTTAGCCTTTATCAAGCATTTTTTCATCCTTGTAACTTAGGAATAACATATTAACCAGACATAACAGTTCCCTTTATCGCATCTACGACCTAAACCCTTTTTGTCCTGATCTTTCCCATGCTCAAATAGGTGAAAGTCATTTTATTCTCACAAACGGGGGAGCGAGCTTCTCCTGTTATTCGCCAAGCTGCAAAAGATTATTGGAATTTTGCCTCTATATCTTACGTGCTTTGGAGAGAAGAGGATGCATCTTTCTGGTGGAATGGGTATGTCATTGCACTTCTTAGTCTGTTTATCTACGTTACTGTCTATTGCTTCTGGGAAAGATTTCTTATTGATATGCGTGTTTTGGTGGTAGGAAATGGGTATCCCTTTGATTCTTCCACCGCATGATTAGACATTGGCTCATGCCTCATCTCATATTCTTCTCTTGTAACAGGTTGGAGGTGGAATCTGCACCTGCCATTGTGATTATGAAGGATCCGGGTTTAAAACCTGTTGTTTATCATGGTCCTTTACCATCTTGAACTGAGTGTTTTAAATTAGTGTTGAAACATGATTAGAAAACTAATTGTATAACATATTCCATCTTGCAGGATCTGGCAACCGTACATGGTTCCTGGATATTTTGGAGCAGAACAAGCAATTACGTAATTCCTATTCCTCCACTCGTTATATGTTCAATATATATTTGGTTTCTGCATGTGCTTTTCTCTTTCTACTCAGTTTTTGGTCATGTAGTTGAATGATTTTTGTTGGTTTATGGTTATTTTTCTAAAAGAACTTCCACAACTAAGAAGCACTATGTCAATGGAACTTGGTTGTGATGCACGAGGATACTCTCGAGCTGGTTATGATAAAGAAACGTGGTACTGTGCCATCCTTGTTGGAAGACAAAGCGTGGAACTCAATAAGATGAGAGAAGTGAGTCTAATATATTTTTTACGTCGTCCATTTTATCTGATGTTCTTGTCTGAGTTGTCTCCGTCTAATCGACAAGTTTGTAGACCATGTGCAGGGTGCAAGATGCTTTGTCTAAGTATGACGGATCAGATGAGGCTTCCAATGATCCATCAATAGGGCCAGCAGCTTCTGCACACAAAACCAAGCGACTTTCATTTGCGTGGCTCGACGGAGAAGTCCAGAATGTAAGTATTATTTACACTCATCTTATCGCATTTGAATCTGTTCTGTTTCCTGAATCCATCATAATGTTTTAAGATCTCATGTTTAGAATTTAAAATCTGTTACTTACTACCATCCGACTCCCTCTGGATTTGTCGTCCAGAAATACTGTTTCTTCTATGTTCAATCGGAAACCAGCTATGACACGTGTGGAACCAGGAGGGCACCAATTGATGTCCCAAGGATATTGATCGTTCGGTACCATAAAAATGCTACAGAAAGTGCTAATGTAGAGCAGAAATCAAGTAAATGGCCCAAAACTGTATGGCAATCTGAAGCTGACGATGTTGATCCCGCAGCACAACTTGTTGTTAGTTATGACGGACCAGCTGAAACTCCCGAGGTACAGTATTAAACAAACTCCTATGATTCACAAATCTGCAGTAGTTTTTGGTGTTGACTATGTTACACTGGTTGTCTACTCTTTTGTAGATCATCAAGTGGCTATCAAAAATGGTTGATGATGGTGACAACAGAAACCTACCTTTCTATGTAAGTAAACCTCCGTTTTATTCATCGTATGTATACATGTTTCTTATCACATCCCTCACTGTTATCTTTCACTCTAATTTTCAGAGAGCAAAAACTCCGGATCTTGTTCCAGAAAGCGCAGAACCGATGAGATCAGGAGTCCCGAAAACCGTAAAAGCAACACAGAAATTGTTGAGCATATGGAACAGATTCAAAGACTACCTAGCGGATCCAAGAATGGGACCAACATTGCTTCTAGGAGCANTGTCTAAGTATGACGGATCAGATGAGGCTTCCAATGATCCATCAATAGGGCCAGCAGCTTCTGCACACAAAACCAAGCGACTTTCATTTGCGTGGCTCGACGGAGAAGTCCAGAATGTAAGTATTATTTACACTCATCTTATCGCATTTGAATCTGTTCTGTTTCCTGAATCCATCATAATGTTTTAAGATCTCATGTTTAGAATTTAAAATCTGTTACTTACTACCATCCGACTCCCTCTGGATTTGTCGTCCAGAAATACTGTTTCTTCTATGTTCAATCGGAAACCAGCTATGACACGTGTGGAACCAGGAGGGCACCAATTGATGTCCCAAGGATATTGATCGTTCGGTACCATAAAAATGCTACAGAAAGTGCTAATGTAGAGCAGAAATCAAGTAAATGGCCCAAAACTGTATGGCAATCTGAAGCTGACGATGTTGATCCCGCAGCACAACTTGTTGTTAGTTATGACGGACCAGCTGAAACTCCCGAGGTACAGTATTAAACAAACTCCTATGATTCACAAATCTGCAGTAGTTTTTGGTGTTGACTATGTTACACTGGTTGTCTACTCTTTTGTAGATCATCAAGTGGCTATCAAAAATGGTTGATGATGGTGACAACAGAAACCTACCTTTCTATGTAAGTAAACCTCCGTTTTATTCATCGTATGTATACATGTTTCTTATCACATCCCTCACTGTTATCTTTCACTCTAATTTTCAGAGAGCAAAAACTCCGGATCTTGTTCCAGAAAGCGCAGAACCGATGAGATCAGGAGTCCCGAAAACCGTAAAAGCAACACAGAAATTGTTGAGCATATGGAACAGATTCAAAGACTACCTAGCGGATCCAAGAATGGGACCAACATTGCTTCTAGGAGCATTGTTATCTGCAGGCAATGTTTGGTGGATGAGAAGCCGATCAACACAACAACCTGTTCAGACAAGTCAGCCATCACCAAATCAATCAGACGATAACGTAATAATTTATAATTATTCTCTAGCCTTTTTTATACATCATGTATCTCGTTTTCAGTTCAAACCCCCTAATTAAGAAAGGTTGGTGATTGTTTACAGGTGGAGGATGAGAAGAAAAAGAAAGAGAGAAAGAGAGAACAACGAAGGAGGAATGCAAAGGTAGAAGCNTCGTCCAGAAATACTGTTTCTTCTATGTTCAATCGGAAACCAGCTATGACACGTGTGGAACCAGGAGGGCACCAATTGATGTCCCAAGGATATTGATCGTTCGGTACCATAAAAATGCTACAGAAAGTGCTAATGTAGAGCAGAAATCAAGTAAATGGCCCAAAACTGTATGGCAATCTGAAGCTGACGATGTTGATCCCGCAGCACAACTTGTTGTTAGTTATGACGGACCAGCTGAAACTCCCGAGGTACAGTATTAAACAAACTCCTATGATTCACAAATCTGCAGTAGTTTTTGGTGTTGACTATGTTACACTGGTTGTCTACTCTTTTGTAGATCATCAAGTGGCTATCAAAAATGGTTGATGATGGTGACAACAGAAACCTACCTTTCTATGTAAGTAAACCTCCGTTTTATTCATCGTATGTATACATGTTTCTTATCACATCCCTCACTGTTATCTTTCACTCTAATTTTCAGAGAGCAAAAACTCCGGATCTTGTTCCAGAAAGCGCAGAACCGATGAGATCAGGNTTTTTTTTTTTTTTTTTTTTTTTTTTTTTTTTTTTTTTTTTTTTGGTGTTTTCTTGGTGAGAGTCATAGATTGAATTTTAAGTTACCACAGTAATTTACTTTTTTATCATTTTGAACACTTCAAAAATATTCGATCCCCGTTTGCAAATGTAATACCATTGTACAAAGATATTGATGTTTTGGCGTTCAGAAAGCTATCAAATCATGGAAATAAAGCAAAGACAATAATTGGAAATTAATTTTGGTATCAACCGAACCAAACATAACCGGGTCAATCATCTCTTTACTATCAATATATGTTTTAGATTTAATGCTACTAGATTTTTTTTTTCTTCCAAGTGGGTAATCACATAAAGAGATCCCATAGATATGCAAGCGTCATAGAAGATTCAGAACCTAACCCTTGGATGTTTGGGCGTCACATTAATGATTCTATAAAATGCAATCGACAGAAACCAAAAATAAAACATCTCACTAGATTTATGTTACTGCTGATTTGCCTACCTTACGCCGTAGTGCGATATCTGGAGATTCAAGTGCTCGCGCAAATTGTAGCCGAGCTTTGTTTATGTTCTCTATTTGGTTATTCTTTCTCTTGATTGAAAACCACGGAATCAAAGGGATGACAAAGAATGAACCTGCATATACCTGCATAGTTGTTCGTACAGTCATGAAAGAGACCAAGATAATTACTAGTTCACAAAGTTTCTAACAAAGACCAGTCATCTGGATAACTGGAAGTAAGAAAACAAAATCCACTAAGAATTGGAATTTCCTGATTAGAGTTTGTCCATGCATGAATCTTGTCTACTAAGTTATTTCTACCATAACTGCAGCCTGATATGAAATGCAGAGAAAAATATCCGCAAGTACTTTATTTTGTAGAATATCAAGTGAACCATCCAGTAGATTTTTGTTATTTCAAAAATTTACAAAATCTGTTTTCTTTGTAAAAAATGATATATCTATCACATAATAAAGAAAATTATATATTGTATATATATATATATATTAGATTTAATGCTACTAGATTTATGGTGTTATTTCAAATTGTACAAAATTTGATTTCCATGTAAAAAAAAAAATATATCTATCACATGAGAGAAAAAATTATATTGTATATTGTATCAAATTAATAATTGACATCTTAAACAACAAAAGTCAGGATGGCGCATGTTTGAATATGAGAGCAATGGAGCTGACTCTCAAAGAATGGTAGTTGTGCATTTGTTTTACGGAGCTTCAATTAATCAATCTCTTGAGGTAAATTAAAAAATTTATGCATTGTATAAACTTTGTCTCTTTAGAAAGTGTATATAATTTTTATAGGTGTAAAGATGCAATGGCGGATCTATAAAGTAAATTTGTATGGAGCATATATCATATCTAGTTAATAATAGAAAAAATTTCTTATAAAAATTATTAAAGAAATAGATATATATATATATATATATATATATATTAACATATTATAACTTATAAGATCTGAAATCGAAAGGTAAGCCAAATTTTTTTGAAAGTATCATTTCTATTGGTTTATAATTTTACTTAATTACATGTATTAGATATATAGTTAATTTACTAATTAGGAAAATACATAATTACAACACTACAATTCATTATAACATATAAATATCTGTAATAAATTTAAATTTACTTATCTAACCATATGGCACAAATTTAAATAAAAAATAATAAATTAACTACAAAAAGAAATAACATTGCTCAATGTTACTAATTTTCTAGGTTTACTAACATTTTTTCGGTTAAGATCGATGTCTTTTTTTTTGGACAAATATATGTTTCATTCCATTAAAACAGAACACAACATACAACACAAGGATCATTGTTTAAGATACAGCAAATAAAAGCAGCCAATACAACAAAGACATAAAGGTAGATAAGGGTCATCGAGATTGTGATCTTGAGAGCTATGAACCAATTCCTTGTAAGGGAGTTGGAGCATGTGAGGTCAAGGAATAACGATGCTTCTTCCATGAAAACTTCGATGGATGAAGAGGTGGCCACTGTCTTGGATCGAGGACCAAGCGGCGTTGAGAAAGCAAAAGCTGAGACCATCATCGGAGAGAGGATGTCTACCCGAAGGAGGGCTTTGCCAAAGGTTTGCAGAGGGTTAAATGTGCTCTGACTGGGGATAGTTATAGGGTTTGTAGCGGTTTTGGGTTCATAAGAGAAACGCTTGAAGGTGTTGTGGTAACCCCCACTACATTGAGTTGGGATCATAATGCCACTAATCTTCAGGTTGTTAGGCAGATACTTCAAAAAGTTTATGAGAAATGGTTTAACGAGCTCAAAAGTAATGTAAGGTAATGGAGGGAGTCTGAAGTCACATCGGTAACCACAGTTCCGTATGGACTGGATCATAATGCCGATTGTATTCAAGCTGCTAACTCCAAAGGTAGAATCCCTAGGTGGTAATAACAACAGGTTGTCTAAAGAAATCTCTAACCAAACTAGTAACAATGGTAGTTTATTATCCAAATGCAGTCTCCGAACAAAAGGTTCCATAAATCTACACAAAGATTGACTAGAGAGGGAGAGATTTGAGTTTCTATCAAACCTGGATAAAGGCGAAGAAAGTTCTTGTGGACCACCTTGTGTTAATGGGCTCAAAAGCCTTACTGGACCGAGATTTGGGAAGTCCGACAATAGAAACCCTAGTTTTCCAATCGGAGGCAGGGGTTTGTTCAAGCGGCGGCCATGTTGAAACGAGATCGGATTCAGGGGATCGAGCATCTCCGCCGTGGGGGAGGATGCTGGGTGAGGGTTCATAGCGGGGATGGAGGCATCGGAAAAGAACACAGGGGTCTCAGGGTCTCCGGTACTCGAGGGTGAACCCAAGGTGAGATGGCCATCGTGTGCCGTCAACGACTCCACCAGGCAAGGCTCGAAAGATGGACCAAACAGATCTATTCCTGCCATCGCCCATACCTGGTCTGAGATCTCTTCTTGATGAGTCGAGAACCTAGATCTGAAGGTTGATGGTTCTTCAGATACCTTCTCCAGGAAAGGGGTGGGTAGCGTAAAAGAGTTGCGAAGCTCCGACCAACATCTGCCCTCCTTGGATTTAGAATCGACTACTTGGTGCATGTGGTTGGTGGGGATATGAGAAGGGTTCAAAAGGATCAGAAACATAGCTATAATTAAAAAGAAGCAAAAACAAAGAGTAAGCGAAACAGGGAGAAGGAGTCGGGTTATGTCCCGACGCCGGCAAAGTTTTCCTTCGCTAGCGTCGGAGAAGAGTATTGAAGGAGGTTTCTCGATTCTTGTGTCTTAGAAAAAAAAAACTGATTGTTTTATTCAAACTAGGTTAAGATCTATGTCTATTTTGCTGTAAAAACTAAATATGTTAAAAGTTTAACTGAAAAAAAAATTGAATTAAAAACAAACAATTTTAATGAAAAAAAAATAGAATAAAGAAAATGCATATAGAAGTAAGAAATAATAAATAAGAAGTGGTAGAATTTAGTAAACAAAAGCATCTAACAAATATGACGGGATCGAACCCGGACCTCATGGTATAACAAGGGGTTCTAAGTTATCAACTCAGCTAAGGAATTTAACCCCATAGTCCCTACTAGCTAATCTTTAAGAAGTAGTATGGGGCACGTGCCCCACCTTCAAATGGATGACGTTAAAGAGGCTTACGAGAGTATTACTTCTAAAGTGGTACCTTTCTCGATCTGGCGAATTGTTTTTTCTTTTGTTGGTCTATTTTATCAACCTATAATTTGGATTTAGTCTCATTCTTTTGCCTAGTATGCAATTGGTTTTTACAACTAGTCTGTAATCTAGAGTCTAGACTGTGGAAGTAGAGTGATAATGGGACTTGATTGCTAACCGAAAAGCTTAAAATTTGCTAATTGCTAAATGATAGAGAAATACCTTCTCTTTCACCTCCTTCCTAAGACGTTTTCTTATGTTCTTTCTTCTTCTTCTTCTTTTTTTTTTTTCTTTCAAATCAGTTAGTTACTTGTTTTTTATGGTTGCAGCATATTATAGAGCAACTTGAAACACAATTTGCTGTGGAAGATTTTGCAAAAATAAAACTTCCCTTGCTGGAAACTGTTTCTTATGACAACTTGTTAATGTGTAAAAACGATGTTTTAGAGCCTGAACGTGAAGGATTTATGCCAATTACATCTCAAGACTTTGCATTCAAGTTCCAAGATTCCAAGCCATGGCTCATTCAGGTCTAAACTACAAAACATTTGTCACCTTGGTATAATGTAATGCTACATCTTATCTAACTTCTTAATACATGTAGGTGTATTCTTCTGGTAGCAACAGCTCTGCTCAGTTCTCTGGTTGGAGAAGGATTGGTATGATTTCTCTTTTCTGTAGTATGTTTGAAGGGCAAACCAATTATAAGTTCATTTATACAAAATACAGAATTATCCAAAAAGAAGATTTATACTCAATTATTATCCAATTATAAGTTCATCTATACAAAATACAGAATTATTATTTTCAAGCAAACAGAATTTATAAATAACAAAATAATTTTTAGGTTAAACAATTCCCTCACGTGTGACCCAATCGAGTCGAATAGAAGATCCGATAGCGTTTGTTCAACTGAAAACAAGGACCCGCGCGTTTCTCACGGGTCGGGTCAGGAAACGCCTTTGTCGGGTAGATAAATCTAGATCCATGTCCTTGCCGACTCTCTCTCTCTTTCAGGATTTCGCCGGGAGCCGATCTTTGATTTTCACGCTGATTAGATTGCGTGCTGAAGTTAATGATGAAGACCCAGCACCATCACCAAAAGAAACTGGGTTGTCGTAACGATGAGAAGCTAGATCTGTTGCCTACTGATGTAGAGGTGAAGATACTGAGTAGATTGCCGTCAAAGCCAGAGATTCGTCGATTCCTTCTACGCTTTGTCCTCGACGCGATCTCGTTTCACAGTCACTTTCTGTAACGCTATAATGGTCCCGGCCGACGCCAAGCGTTTGTTCATCTATTCATCTTCCTTCGACGAAGAAGAGAACTCTTCATCATCTTTACTTGCCAAGCTAGAAATGACAATACCTTCTGTGGAATTGATCTACAGCTTCAAGTCACCTTCCGTCCACGGCTTTCTCGCTTGTTGTAGTGGCGATCAGTTCTTTGTATGTAACCCTACCACGAAGCAAGTCTTTACCATACCCATTAAAAATTTAAAATAGCCCGCGCTTCCTTGGGATATGATCCTGTTGGTCGTCAATTCAAAGCCTTGAACTTGGTGATTCCTCCTGACCACTTTCCTGAATTTCTTGTGCACGAGGTTATAACATTTCTAGGAGGAGGAAGAGTATCACGCAACCAGGTTACCTCCGCTCCTTATTACCCTGTAACCGATGGATTTTACATGAATGGTTCCATCTATTATGCTGCTTGGGCCCGTAGCCAAAAAAGGGATCCGGTGATTGTGTGTTTTTATGTTAGATCCGAGAACATAAGTTTTATCAAAGCCCCTTGGGAAGTTGTGGCTTGCGACTCTGATTCAATATTGATAGATTACCGAGGGAAGTTGGCTTCGGTTATAGTAGACGCCTATTGTCCGTTCAAAATTTTTGGTTTATGGATACTTGAGGATGCCGTGACACATGAATGGTCCAACCAAACCTTTGAGCTTCCCTTCCGTTTGCTCAATATGACTTCCCCTGGCACCAACAAGGCTGGTGATATCATTTTTGCCCCAACATATCTCCCACCCGTCCTACTTTCTTCTTCATTTACTACTACAATGTAGAAAAGAAAGTCCTCATAACCGTTAGGCTCCACGGAGTTGCAAAGGATGAAGAGTTTTGGCGCTTGATAACAGGATTTTCACCCAGGATATCAATTCCCTATGCAGTTGTAGTACAAAGGGTTATCAATCCAAATAGTTGTTATGCTAGCAGATATGATGCAATCAGAAGCAAGCAAGTCAAGCCAGGCAAGAAATGGTTTTGATCTAACAATCCTAATAGAAATAAAAGAAAGCAAATAAATGAGAACCACACGACCTAAGCACTTGATGCAAGCATTCGAGTACAGGATCGGGTGGGGTGATCGAGTAAGCAAGAACAGTATGAACAGCTCGAGGGGATACACGAAGCTGGTGATCGAGTACCAGTTTGGGTAAGGGATCAAGTGATGAATGAAAATGTAAACAATCAAGATACGAAAGCTCCTAAGGATGGGGTAATCGAGTCCTAAGTGTTCCTGACCAGTATGGATGTCCTACATGCCTCAAGCAAATATTCCCTAGACAATGAATCTCCAAAATCTTGTTAAAACACTCTCGTGATAGAAACAATCAACCTTGATCACTTCCCTACCCAACTCTCGTTGGAGAAACATGACCAAGCATGCAATACGAATCGATTCATTATTGTCAATAAACTCCTTACTCATCTAATCTCTTAGGCTAAGTGAGTAAATATCTAGCATTGATTGATTCAAGCATTTCATCTACACCTCTCGATGGTAAAACACCCTAGATCTAATCTCACCTCTTGGTTTGTTGATAGCATTAAGAACACCAATCTATAAGGGAATTTATAAAACATAAACAATCAAGCTAAGACATCCTAACCGATCAAGAACACAAAATCGTCTATCCCATCCCTAGAAACTTTGTTTCACTACTCGGAATTCATTGCAGAAAACATAAAAGCATAGATAAACGAAAATTGCATTATATTAAAAATAGAAGTAGAGTAGAAGAGTATAGAATCGAAAATACAAAAAGAAAATAAAATTTAATCCTAATAAAGTAGAGAAAGTGTTTGAGTCGCTCAGTTTCTCTCCCAGAAGCTCTCGCTCTCTGTTCTGAGGGTCTGCGGCGTGCTAGGGCGAGAGGAATAAGAGGGGGTTTATATATGGAAACCCATTTAGCCTAGCTTCTTAGTCCTGCCTGAGGGTCTGCTCGATGAGGTGCTTGAGGATGAGCTCGGTTTGCCCTTCGGATAGGTCTTCGGATTGTTCTTCCTGCTTTTGGATCCTCTTTGATCGGGTTGGTTTTCGGACTGTTCTTCCTGCTCAATAGCTCCTTCGGGTACGTGTTCGGATCTAACCTTGTTTCTCCTCATTTTAGGCTCTAAAACACTTGTTTTCATCCAAAATATGCAAATGCATGAATGCAACACCCTAAATGGCCTAAATGTGGATTCTTAAAGTAAATGACCTAAAATACTAAGATTAGGGTATAAACAATGCAAAATATGGACAAAAAGATATGCTTAAAATATGCAAATTAGAGAATTATCAGCACCAATATGGACTCCCTAGATTATGGTTACGTCAATATCTCACCCGAACATGTTGAAAGTATTGCCTCTTTGTAATGTCTTCTCTAAGGACCTCTTAATGTAAGAGGAGCTTGACATACTCCGGGTTTTTCTTTTTCTTTCCTTTTTTTTCCTTCTTTTAATGGATATTTAAGCGTTGGCTTTTCAACACCAAGCAAACTAGTTTGTGTTATCTTACCACTGATGATTTGCATTTCCTGACATGTGTATTTGTTTTCTTGTTGTTTATATTTTGTTTGTTTTTCTAAATCTTCTGTTTTTTGTTGCTCACAAGGTAATATATGCACAAGATTTCATTGAACCACATGATGCATGCAGGTAATCATTGTGGGTGTCGTTTCTCTACATAGACGTAAATTAAGCCATTGCGGATGTCGTTGGATGATTTGCGTTTGCTTTTTGATGTGGATTTGGAAAGAGGTGGTGGATCTTGATCTTGAAAACTAGGCTTGATGTTTGCCTTATTGAGTGAGGGGAAATTATAGGTTACAAAACCAAAAAAAGTACAACATGATTGGGTTCTTTTTTTTTGTTTCCGTTCTGTTCTTTCTTCTCCTGTTTTTACACGTTTGTAGGTGAACTTGGCGAATTCTAAGAATCATTTCCTCTGATAAGTTAGTTTCTCGATACATTTGATCAGTCCTAGCACTTTGAGGGACTCCCGATATCATTTTCTTTTCCTAGAATCTGGAATAGGCAAGTGATTGTGGTATACAAAGTTCTGATTTTAGGGTGCTTTTTCTTTTATTTTATGCAATAGGTATGTATGGTCCTTTGATTGATTCAGCAGCGTGTGCTTAACTTGTTTGTGATCTTTAATATTATTACATTCCAAAACTTTGTCATTCAGATTACTCTGAAAAATTACATAAGAAATATCATAGAAGTACATCGGAACTAAATTTTAGATGTACTACTCTATTTTATTTAAAGAAGACAATATCTTTTTGGGTGGGCCTTCATTTTCTTAACTTTTTAAAGAAAATTTATTGCCCATCTTTGTTTGTCTTAAAATAAATTTGGAAATTTTTCTTTAAAACATTTTGGAAATTTAATTTTTTATTTTAATTCAAGATATTGAAGTCTACATTTCTGACCCATCATGCTGCTCCATTCCGGACAATTACCTTTCAAGTGCGGTCCATGAAAGGTCTCAAGAGGTGCTGTCAAAAAAGAAAGGTCTCCAGACTCCAAAGGCTCACGACAACATGCACCAACCTTATCTTCTGTGATTTACTTCAACCACAGAGTAAAAAAGAAAAAGATTCAGACCATGAATTGATGTTTTTGTGATTTCTTTAAAACATTCATGAGACTTCTATATATCTTCTTAATTTAGTGGCATGCATAAATGGAAACTATATGATTATCTTTAGAAATTAGACCAACATATAAATAGTTGTATACCGATTACCGCAAACGATAAATAATCACAATCAACAAAGGTGAAACGAATTTGCTAAAAATCATTCTCGAGTTTTGATGTTACTAATACTTCGCAAATTAAAAAGAAGATTAACATAAATTCATCGTTGACTTGATAAATAATAACGAACGGACGTAATATCATGAGTGGCTTATGCTTATCTCTACGCGTCCAATTGTGTGTGAGACCTTTTAGGATCCGAATGATAACAGCGTATTTAGTTGTGCGAGAAAAACGGTTTAATAGTGCGGAACGGTTCAACTGCGGTATATGCGGAATAAAAGTAGTTGCGGGACAAGTGCGGTTTATGTAAAATAAGCAGTTCAAAATAATGTTTGATTGGTGAAAACTACTAGCGGTATTGTTAATAAGATTTTTTTTCAGTTGTTAATCAATAATTTTTTAAACTTATATTTTTCTATTTTTTCTTTAAAATTAAAAATTTCTGTTTTAAACATAAGTAAATTGGATTACAATTTTTTTTTCTTATATGTTTCTAATATCAAAAACTGGATTGCAAATTTTTTTGTTTATGGTTTTTATTTATTTTATTTTAAATTATTTACATGTATATTTTTTTGCAGTTTTATGTTGTAGATTATTTTCTAAAAAAATCGAAAAATTAAATGATTTATGAAATCTTTTAATAATTTTTAAATTAAAAACAAATTTAACATAGAGATATTTGTTAATATATAGCATACTGATTATTTCTTTTTTTAAATCATAAATTGAAAATAATAAAGATAAATTAATATTTTATTGTGTTCAGATGCATTTTTTGAAACGAACCGCTAGATAATTGAGGGTTCCAGAAACGAACGCGGTCCATGGCATATTACTCTGTTTTAAAAACGTAAATGAATTACTGCAAACGACTGAACATTATCGTGATTGGTAACATTAACATTTTTTTTTAAGTCTTCAAATACACACTTTGAGTGCTTCCAATCAAGGCTTAAGGCCTTGATTGGAGACTTGAAAAAAGCGGAATTGAGAAGCAGAAGTTCAAAAAACGCTTTTTGTCCACCAATCAACAAAAACAAAACAATTTGCGTTTTTTAAAAAAAATTGCGGTTTTCTAGGTAGAATTATACACTTGGACCGTTATTCCATGGAGAACAATGAATTATCCAGCGGTTTTCGGAAAAACCGCGATAACCAGTGGTCAAAAGTTTTTTTTTTCTTTTCTAAATTTGCTATATATATATATAGGTTAAATCTATATTTCTTTAAAAAAACATATACAAAAGCAAATTTCTTAAAGTATTTTTTCATAGATTAATTATTTAATTTATGTATACCTATAGCTAATATATTATAATCACACTTTTGTAAAATTTCAAGGCATCCATTAAAAATATGTTTCTTTATATTTTGAATTGTTTATCAATAATACAAAGTGCTCATGTAGTTTAAAGTTTATGAATTTAATATTTTCTTACTAATTGTATTGTAATTAAAGTATAATTTAATAACATCTACAAAACATTCTAATTTCTTCATACAAATATTATTATAATAGTTAAAGTATAAAAATCTATTTTTTCTGTCAAAAAAGAAAATAATGTATATAAATCCATATAAGATATAATTTTATTGATTAACACAAACCAAAAATTAATAATTTACAATTACACAAACTATTAATATATGTTTTAACATATTTATCTATAATACTTAATTTACATCTGTTTTTGTTTTTTCTCCAATTAAATAATTTTATTGTAAATTTTTTAATAGATTAAAATAAAATTATTAAAAGTTTGATTATACAATATATATGTTTTTAATAAAATGAACCGCAAATTAGTTTTCACCAATCAACTATTATTGTGCACTGCTTATTTGTATGAACCGTACTTGTCCCGCAAATATATTTGTCCTGCAAATATATTTGTTCCACAGTTAATCTGTACCGCACTCTAAAACCGCTTTCTCTGCACAATTAAATACACGGTCACCATTCACACTCTTAGTATCTAACTATCATTATCGACAATCCTTTATTATTAATTAATCACGTTAGATTTAACGAAGAATAAATTTAAGCACGTGTCCGGTTATAGCAAAATCGTGGATTTATATATAGATATAGAAAACAGTGAGAGCGATGATCATATGAACGCAGCATCAAATCGTAATCTCCAACTAACAAGTGGGAAACCAAAGACAAAATTTATATTTTTTGTAGTCTTCCTAAGAAATAAGTGAAGTGTCTTATATATATATATATATATATTCTTTTTTTTACTCATATTTTCTACGATGACTTTTTTTGTTGTTCATACTAGTTGCACTTGCATATAGTAACTCTTACAATTAGTTCTGCTATATAAATTGAAATATTTACACAACGTAGTACTGTATAAACATCCGTTTTTTTGGTAAGCAGGCAAATATCAAACTCATTTCAACAATTCAACATATGTTTAATCAAAAAAAAAAAAAAAAATAAAATGATTAACAGTGGAAACTATAAATAGAAGTGCGACTAAACTACTTGGTTGTTTCTATTAGGATTACTTGGTCGTCGTCGGTCGGCGTTTACGATATCTCTCAAAATCCAAACATTCTTTAACATAGGGCAATTGTCATATCTGTTTTAGGATTCACGTCGGGTTCAAAACCCCGACATTATTCGGAATTTCCCAAAAAATTTCCTTTTTCAAAAGAAAATATCTGTTTTCGGCTGTCGCAAACCACGTATATGTAATTTGGATTCTTTTTAACGTGGTGCAAGTATTAAATTATTTTACTGAAGTTATTGTAGTGATAAAACACTGGCTGAACCGTAAACACCTTTTTGTCATATTATTTTTGTAGCCATCTTATAAAATCAAAAACAATAGCTTTTGTTGTCTTTTGTCAGAAAGGAGTGAAGCAACGTTGAGAGCAAGAAGAAGAAAAAGTAGAAAAAGACATCTGCAATTAATTTATTTAATATCTGTCGCGTATAATATCAAAAATGAATATAAAAAATATATATGGATCGATACATTCTGACCTACAAGATCATACTAAGTGAGTATTTATATTCATTTTATTTACTACAATAATTTAATAGCTAGTCATTAAAAAAAAATATCATAATTAAAGGACATTTGTGTATGGAGAAAAATATGTATACGTACGTACGTGAGTGAGGTCCGGAGATGAGGAAAACGACAGCACTGGGACGCATGTAAAACGCGCCTTCTCCTTTATATCACTCCCACTCCACGTTAGTCACGTGATCGTCATGCGCTCACGGCTCACTCACTGTGGCATTTATGACTTAGTTAATTTAATAACTAGTAGATTATAAACTTGCCGACGATTTAAAAACGCATTCAAATATCTTAATAATGCACGAACCTATAAGTTTTTTTTTTAATTGAAAAGTTACATATATGAATGAATACGCAATATATTACATAAGAATATATGATTACGCAATATGTTTTGAGTTTTGACAAACAAAAAAAAATTGTTTGGCGATAAAACATGTAGGGCATATAAGACTTAAATACTAGGGAATAGGGATTCAGAACGTCTCTGACATATCACGAGTTGAAAGAAAATTATGTTTGAGATTTCTAGTTTTTTTAAAACAACTGAATGATAATATGAAAATATATGCCATCCTCTCCGATTCATCTAAAAAAATGAATGTGATTTTTTTTTTTTTTCTCAAGGAATTCTTATCCTTTTTTATTCGTTATACTCTCGATTTCAATCTAAAATCCTTATATCACAAGCTTACAGAGTAAATTCGGATATCAAATACTTACAGGGTAATAGTATTTTTAATATTCATATATATATATATATATATTACTAAGTTTTCTTATTATTTTGTTAAAAATAATATGATGGTATGATTTATACATAAATGGCGTTTTCAAAAGTTGAATACCTTCATAATTATTAGTTTCATACTTCTTTACGTCTACAAACGTAAAAGAAACTGTGATTAACATATTAAAGAAGCTTGATCAAGGATATAAATATTAATGTATACACATCCTGATATCAATATGTATACATTTATATAGTAAATAAAGTTTTTTTTTGTTAACTCAGAGTAAATCCCCAGGCTTATGGAAGACCCGAAACTAATCTCTGGGGAAGGTGTATCCCACAGATAGACCCTCTTTCAAGATATTCAAATGAGTCGTTAAATAGACCCATATCCGTGTAAAGGTGTCCAAGAAAATATGACTTAGTTTCGTGCAATAGGAAATCAAACCTGAAACGTTGTAGCGTCCTAGTCCCACTCCTTACCACTTGACCACAAGCTCCCGAACAGTAAACAAAGTTGATACATCCTTTTCACGTCTGGATAGATATATCGATCACTGCATCTCCACAACAAAAAAACAGTTATTTTTGTCTTTCAACTTTTTTTTTACCTGTTTTGGCAAATTTGTTCACACAAATTCGGATAAACATTGATATTTATTATACAAGTAATAATCGACTTTTGAAATGAAATATCTCTATATATTTTAGGCCTATCATGTTGCTCCACATGGGACTAGCATAAGAGATCACAAGAGAGACTCACAAGTCACAACCAACAACATCAACCTTATCTTGTTTCTTTTTCATGTTTTAATTTGTTTTTGTTTTTCAATTTCAGCCACAGATTTAAAAGATTCATATACTCAGGATCATATCTCAAGACTCAAATGTTTTGGGACTTCTACAAACCCTTCATGTGACTTCCGTTTTTTTTTTCCTTTTTTTGGTCTTGTGACATATATGCATATATATATATGTTATTATGCAATTTTTTGTAAATATTTTAAAAATCATATTTCTTCGTTTAATTTTAAGTGATGTTTTAAGTTTTAACGATTTTTTGCATTTGATTTTAAGTGATGTTTTCAACTTTCAATATAAAAATAAAATATTTTTACTATTTTTATCATATCTTACATAATGTTTTTTATTAGTTAAATTCATTTTATTTATTTATATTTTATACAAAATATATTTAAAAAATAGTTATATATAATTTGTAGATTTCAATCTTAAACTAACTAAATGCGTCAAACATGTTTGCTGATAAAATAGAACCAAGAGAGACATTGGTATTAAATGCGGGGAAAAAGATGGCTAGCTACATGAAGTATACAAAAAAACATGGTCATACATACCAAGTATACTATTGTATCTTCAACTACACAAAGTATATGTATTACATGGTCACATGTATGAACTATATGACGTTATGTGGTCAACACCATAGACATACAATCCGGTACACCGATTGACTGATTCCGGCGAAGACCAACGTTGACTCCAACATTAACCAAAAAAAATGTATCAACATTTTTTTTTCTATTAAAAATCAAAATAAGAAATATTATATATAAACATTTTTGGTTTTTCATGATTAAGAAACATATTCAATTCAATATATCTTTAATGTATTCATTCTTATAATTAGTTAGTTTTATTTTTGAAGCTAAATAAATGATTAAATAAAAATCATTAATAATTATTTTCAAGATATATATATATATATATATATCTTTGATAATCAGATTATTTAAATACTACAAAATCAATAAAATCAAATTCAACTACTTTCATTAGAAAAAATAATATTAGGATATTGAATTGAATATATTTTTAATTATGAAAAACCATTAGTGATTTAATATAATTTTTTTTAAAAAACAAAAAAATTAGAATACATTGTTTTTTGTATTCTAAATTTTGTTTCTTTAAAAGCAATTATATTAAATCATTAAGGGTTATTCATAATTAAAAACATATTCAATTCAATATCCTAATATTTTTCTATATCTCTAATGTACTCATTCTTATAATTAGTTAATTTTTATTTTTAAAGCTAAACTAATAGTTAAAAAAAAATCATTGATAATTATTTTCAAGATGTAATATAAAGGAATTTGCAAAAATACTCTTATTCTATACCCTTTTGCAAACATACCCTCAAATCAAATATATTGTTTTGCTAAAATCATTTTATAACATTAAAGTATCTAAAATTATATAGTAAAAGTATCTAAAATTATATAGTAAAAGTATCTAAAATTTTATACAACATTTACCATGCAAATAGTTGAATTTGATTTTATTGATTTTCTTAGATTTTATCTACTATTATTTTTCTAATGAAAGTAGTTGAATTTGATTTTATTAATTTTGTAGTATTTAAATAATCTGATTATCAAAGATTTTTATATATATATAGATATCTTGAATTGAATATGTTTCTTAATCATGAAAAAACAAAAATGTTTATATATAATATTTATTATTTTTGAATTTTAACAGAAAAAAAAAATTGATATATTTTTTTTGGTCAACGCTGGAGTCAACATCGGTCTTCGCTGGATTCAGTCAACCGGTGTACCGGATTGTATGTTTATGGTGTTGACCACATAATATCGTATAGTTCATGCATGTGGCCATGTAATACATATATTTCGTGTAGTTGAAGATACAATAGTATACTTGTTATGTTTGACTATGTTTTTTCGTATACTTCATGTAGCTAGCTATCTTTTTTCCTAAATGCAGAGTTCATGCATGTGGTCATGTAATATATATATTTCGTGTAATTGAAGATACAATAGTATACTTGTTATGTTTGACTATGCTTTTTCTATCTTTTTTCCTAAATGCAAGCATTTTACGAGTCATGCAATAATTTGCCTTCTAACCGCGTGGTATTTATGTTCTCTTACATGATCAAAATGATTCGAACAAGAAATGAATGATGACATGAAAGTTTTGTTAACAGCAGCGAAGGTACGTACATAAATCAATAAACATAAGTGTGAAACTTCATCTCAATTATTCTGGAAAATGTGTAATCGTTTTTCAAGCACGTGACTTTTCACCGAACGAGTCATTTAAGCACATGTCATTAACAAAGTATTGTTTTTAACTCCAAAACAAACAAAAAATCGTGGATTTATTACACGTAGCGTGTAGACAACAGTGAGAACGATGATTAACGCGGGTTCAACTATAATAAAGTCAATGTGAAATCAAAGCAAAAAAATATAAATAATTCAAGTATCCTCCATCGATCTTTTAATTTAGTTTTTTACGATGACTTTGTTGTTTTACGTATGATAGTTATAGAATTTATTTTTGTCTCTAAATGATTGATTTTATATATTAAAAAACTAAAATAATTTTTATACTTTATGCTTTTTCATACGTGGCATTTATCTAATGACTTATATTTTATCTTTCTCCCAAAAAAATAATTAAAAATTAATTTACAAATAAAATTTAAACTTTTTTTTTAACATGTGTCATAATAACTAAACATCAATTTATTGAGGGAGAGAGTAAGTATTAATTAGTAAGTTAGTAAACTCTTACGCACAATTAGTGATGATGATATATTGTAGTTTTAGGACACATCTATCTTATCTACTTTAATCACTATGCAGCCATTCATCGAAAACATCCCATATTCCCTTTTTTCCTATCGATCGAATTAAATGGATAGCCATGTATATATGACATGGGAGGGAGGGGAAAACTGAAAAAAGTACATAATACAGTTGTAGCTTAAAATTTTACAAAATTACTTGAGATGATTGAGGAGTCGTTGACTTGTGTACTATCATATATGGACCACAAATAAATAAATAAAATTAGATAAAATAAAATAAGATAAAACACCTATATGAAGTGAGACGTGTATGTACGTTTTAGGAATACTGTAGCTAGTATGGTCGGAAATATCTCTCTCTTCTTCTTTCCGTATATGTTACATAGATGATCGATCGCATGCTAGTATTCCCCTAAAACGATTTGACAAGAAACTAAAACTGATCCAAAATCTGAAAATTAGTCAACTACTGTGAGAATAAGTAACATCAATGTAAATGGTTTATGTTTGTAGCTATTGTACGTAGAAGAAGAAAACAACTGCATGTTGACTAATTTACATTTACATTACTTATTCTCACCATATGCCTATTAGTGTAAATGTAAATGTAAACAGATAGTATGCATGTTGGGACATAATATATGGTGATTCTTCTAAACCATTTACACACTTATTCTCGCCATAAAAGTATCCATGTTGGGACGTAATAATTAATTTAACATGTAAGAGACATAAGTAAGGAGTATTATTATAGGAATCCAGACTTTGTAAACATAAATATGGCTCGTCCACAGTTTGATATATTACTTTCGTTCAGATTTATTTTTTTTCCGAATTATTTGATCATCGTTTTCATCCATATAGTATTTATATAAAGCTAATAAAAACAAATTACGCACCCCGAAATTAGACAGACGACAATATAAATCATAATGTTGAGCATGGGTACTCACACAAACAATACATAATCGTATTTGATTGTCTATACTATTTGTTTTGCTGGTCACAAACTAGTTACTAGCGTATTAATCCAGTTTTTTATATATTTGATGCTTTCGTCAAAGTGCTTATCTTTGTCCGGAAGAGATAGAAAAGTGATTTTGAAAACGAGGAACAACAATACCAAATACAAATGAAAAGTACAAATACAGAAGAAAATATATACATACACACACACACACATACACACACATATATATATATATATATATAATGAAATATAAGGAGAAAGCATACTATTAAATATGTATACATCCATTTCTATATATTTTTTTAGAAATTATGCTTCTTTTCTTAAACAAATCTTAAAACTCCAAAAATAATGCAAATATTATTATAAATAAAAAAATCAACCTCCAAGACTTCTTTTTTCTTCTTACTATTTGTATTTATCATCTTTTGCATAATGGGTATTTTGTTAAATATTTTATGAAGAAAAAGAGATAATGATATCCTCGTAAAAAAAAGTATATCCTAGAAAGAATGAAACAGTAAATTGAATATATTTTTATGCTCTTAAAGAAATTTCTCTAGAATTATTTGAAGGGATCAGATTGGTAAGCTTCTAATATAATTAGAGAAGAAATGAGAATGGAAAGGGGAAAATGAAAATAAGGGTATAGTTTCTCTCATCTAAAGACACATGTGGAATATTTTACATATTTTCCAGCTATATTCGTCTGATTGAAAATTAGTTTTTTTTCCCAACTTAATCAGTAATCACTCTTAACTGAAAAATATATCGCAAAACGTTGAATAATCTAACAATGATTATGAGACGTAGTCACGTAGCAAATGCGAGAGCGAGAAGTGTGAATGAGGATTGATGAAAAGGATACGAGAGCAAATAGATTTCTCAAAGACGGATTCGACCAAGAAACACCGGTCTTTTCGTAGTCAATGGACCATTCTTTTTTTTTTTTGTATAAAAAATATAATATTTTAGAGAAATAATAGTTGATAAAGAAAGACGATAAATGTGAACATCGATCGTTTGATACATGACTTGGGGCGTGACTGATGGTTTTAGAGTAAACAATTAGTTGGGGGTAAAATATAGTAATATGATTGAAATACAAAAATAAAACTGAAAATAAATAACTACTCAACAGTTTGAAGGTTAGAAATTTTCTTGTTTTAAGGCAAAAACGGAGGAATACAATAAAAAGCTTTTCTCAAAAAAAAAAACAATAAAAAGCTGTTTTTGTTGTTCTTTCTGATTAATTGCCTGATTGGATCAATTAGAATAACAATAACCATTATCGTTAACTTTATTATTGTTACTCACCCAGTATGACCATGCCTTCTAATCTAACCACGTCTGCAGTGACAGGCTGAGAGCCACCTCGCCCCACAAAAATTTAATTGGCACCTACTCTTTTGCTAAACTTTCCAATTATTTATTGGTATAATTACAGCGTACTAATACTATTCACACCTGTGTGTGTGTGTGTGACTGTGTGGGGGATAATAGTATCACACCCTACCATTTCTTACTTAAGATTTAACCAGTAACCACTTTTGTTTCTAGAATGGACTTCATTTAATATTAAATTAAGGAATTAATACGTGTGACTAAAATCTAAAATATATAAGTGCTGAAGAATTAATTATCATATACTGTACTTAGATTTAGTAAAGCTTTTATATTTTGACTTGCATTTGATTTTATAAGTTTGATTTCCATTTTTTATAAGTTGGAAATAAACTTTGTCGTTGCAAGATTTTTAAAAAGTGTTAATTAGATTGTTTATTTATTTTATTTTTCGTCGTTACACGTAAATTTTTGGCAAAATCTGGTCATTTTGGTATATATGGTATTAATCAAACATTAGTGCTTTGAGAATTAACTATTCGAAGAAAAGGGGAAAAAATGTCGTACCCTAAAAGGCTAAAATCTAACGTCGAGGAGTTAATCAGATATAAAATCCAACGGTGGACGTAGAATAAAGCTAAAAACGGCGGGGGCTATATAAATTACGCACATAGCCTATATATATTAGCCCTTAGTAGTATTCTTCTACTACGAGTAAAAAGTCTGGAGAGAGAGAAAGACTCGCTTACAAATAAATAATCTAACTTTATTTCGACATTGTCTTCTCGTGAGGTAACGAACGTACGTGGCAGTATAGGACTTGTTTATATTTCTCATAACGATACAGAATACAGATTGGTTGGCCGGAGAAAAATGGGAAGGACGACATGGTTCGACGTCGACGGGATGAAGAGAGGAGAGTGGACGGCGGAGGAAGACCAGAAGCTCGTCGCTTACATCAACGAGCATGGCATCTGTGATTGGCGCTCTCTCCCCATAAGAGCTGGTATATATAAATAATTTCATATACATATATACATATATTATAGAGAAGTACATTTCCATGTTGTGTTTTTGTAAAACTGTGCTTGCTACAACATATTTTCTACTTCTCCTTTTTTGGAACAAGGGGGGTTTCTAGAAGTCTAGATAATATACTGCCTGCCAAAATAAGTCATTGCGTGTATATATATAGGTAGCAAAATACTTAAACATTTCATACTATATTAAGAGCATGTATTAATCAAAAGAACAATATTTTTGGTCGTATGTCTTTGAATTGTTTTAAATTGTTCTTAGATTTTTGTGTACTTCTTTTCCCCCTATTTAATTTGTTGCTGAAGGTTCATTTGGATATACACCGAAATTTGAAATTTCGTAAAAATGCAGAGATTCTCTCAACATACTGAAGTGAATAGCCGAATCCATGTTCTTTGGATTCAATATCTCTGATGATATATATTTTTTTAATTATCTTTGCAGCCAAACGAAGAACGAAAACTTCTTTTATAATTTATATTTCTTTTTACTGAATGATTGATTTATATATTTTGTAAATGCTTACTTTATTCGTTCCCAAATCTACTTAATTAGAAACTTATACCAACTCTCCATATGATATAGTATAGAAATGATTGCAATCTATCAACGGTGCCGAAGAGCGACAAGTGTTACCCGAACTTTATGTGTCCATATATAGATACATACTTAGTGGGTAGCACAAAAAAAAAAATCCTTTTTAAAAAACCCAATCTCCAAAAGTTAGAATCTTTACAACTTCCTTGCTTTCAAATTATCCACTGTTGAAAAGTATAATTCGTGGTAGGTTCTTTTGTTTGCCACTACAAAATCTCACAATAAAACTTTTTTTTTGTGCTACAAAAAGTTGACAATCTAATAATTTAAAAACAGGTTTGAAGAGATGTGGAAAGAGCTGCAGATTAAGGTGGCTTAATTATCTAAGGCCTGGGATTAGAAGAGGCAAGTTTACTCCGCAAGAAGAAGAAGATATCATCAAACTTCATGCCGCTGTCGGAAACAGGTTACTTTCTTGATCAATTATATGCAGAATATTATACATTTCATATAATTACTTTGGTAAAGTCCACATATTACAACAGAGAGTTATTATCCCCTCTTTAATATTTGGGAAGTACATGACTTATTTTTGGTAGACCATATAATAGTTATATGGGTCATTAGTTGGTTATAGAATTGACATATTAATAATTTAAGTATAACATTTGATAATCTTTCGATATTTACGGGTTTACTTTGATTATTGTTAGATCCTATATCGCTTATTTATTCAATTATTCATAATTAATTATTAATTATTAATAATAGCAATAGCAATGAATCCACTTTAAGCCTAATCGGGAATAATAATAGCATTTGAAGGAATAAAAGATGATATACACAAATGAAACAAAACATTTTAACTCGAGAAATTTTCCGAGTTCGGTAACCCTAAACATAAAAACTGTGATTTTTGTTAAACTAAACAATATTTCGATCTTACCTAACAATATATACCCTGCTTCTATATACTGTTTAAGGAAATTTAACAAATTTAAAAATCTCCCGATTTAAATAGGATTAACTCTGGAGACCCCTTCGACGGCCAAAAATATTTAAAATTAAAAATACCGTTTACACATAGTCTACACAATTTTTTATAATAGATATATGAGTCCAGTCAGTACATAATTTTTTTTAGACTATATAATAGATATATGAGTCATTAATTGGTTATAAAATTAAAACATTAATCATTTTAGTTGTATTTAAGTGTATCATTTGTATAATTTACCTTTACGGGTTTGCTTGATAATCGAGATTGATAGGGTTCGCTTGATAATCGAGATTTATAGGGTTCGCTTGGTAATCAAGATTTATAGGGTTTACATAATAAACCCTTGCCATTTTAATAAATATCATATCTAAAAGTTATTATTTGTAATATGTACAATTTAAATATCATATCACAATTTAAAGTTATATGTACTTCTTTCCGCAGAAACAGATACATATCTTAT
Source organism: Camelina sativa (assembly GCF_000633955.1). Taxonomy (NCBI): domain Eukaryota; kingdom Viridiplantae; phylum Streptophyta; class Magnoliopsida; order Brassicales; family Brassicaceae; genus Camelina; species Camelina sativa. Next base: position 8,980,919 of record NC_025698.1, read on the forward strand.
TTACATATTCTATTATTATTTACCAATTAAAATGTAGTTAGTTTTATAATAAAATAAGTTATAAACTTATAATTCAGTTTAAATGTAAAATATCAAGGTTATATGATGATATTGTTTAATGCTAAAAAATATATCAAATAAAAATATTTAAATTTGTTGTATAAAATAAAATTTAACCCGTGCTATAGCAAATGTACTAATCTAGTAGTATTAATTACTTTGATAATATAATAACCTTGACATGTGCATAATCAAGATATGACAACAGAGAATTATTTGCATATGTCAGAAGATAATAAACATTAAATTGTAGGGATACTATACATCAACATCGTTAATCACATACAAATAGTTAATGTCACGTATTGCCTAGTTTGGACTTTGGATATAACATCCTTTACTTATTTACTGCAAATAGCATTAAATATGCATCAATACTCTCATTTAAATCACGATAGATTGGGGGAAAAAATTGTTATCCTCTTCATAATAAAACGATGTTTTGTACACAACATAATTTTAATAAATAATTAAATTGACATTATTACATGAAATAATATGTCACTATTACATGAAATAATTTCAAGAAACCAAATATATTAAAACAAAAAATATAACAATATATTAAATTACTCATAATATAATAACTCGCTTTTAAAAACCAAATTTACAAAATTATGTTTTATAATGACATTCAAGTCATGATGTAGAATATACATTGTTGAAATAACTTCACATACATAAACTAGTAGAACATATTAAAATTTTATTTTAAAATAAATTATACAAAATTTTGTATAAAATAAAATTTAACCAGTGTTATAGCAGGGGTACTTATTTAGAATAATTAAAAATATAAAATTTACTAAATAAATGTTTTTTTTTCAAGCTATCATATTTAGCATATGATTTTATTACATAATGTTTTTTTTTAAATAATTATATAAATTATATTTTATATACAAATTATAATATAAATAAAATAAATTTCAACTCATGCTCTAACACGGATTTTAATCTAGTTTATTACTATTATGGTAGTCAGACTCTCTAGAATGTCATAATAACTAATAACAATATAAAAATATATTGTTCTTTTCAATCATGATTAATCACTTTGACGTTTATATGCACAATACTATATATGGGGTATTTTTTTTCTTTTTTTTTCAACATATGGGGTATTTTTTAAAGATATTAGTATTATACTACAATACAATTCGATTATTTAGAGCTAAGAAAAATTGACCTTTCCACAGAGTTTGGAGATTGATTTGACTTTTATTTGGGATCGTCCGATTTTCATTTTTATTTTTATTTTCTACAAAAAGCATACTAAATCTTCTTGTTTTTATTTTCGAAAATTTAAAGGTGGGCAGCCATAGCGAGGCAGATGAAGAATCGAACAGATAATGATATAAAGAACCACTGGAACTCTTGTCTCAAGAAAAGACTTTCGAGAAAAGGAATCGACCCGATGACCCACGAGCCCATCATCAAACACCTCACCGTCAGAACCGCTAACGAAGACTCTTGTAGCACTTCCACGACAACGTCACCGTCGACGGAAAGCTCTCCTTCCTCAGGATCAGCTCGTCTCCTCAATAAGCTCGCCGCAGGTATCTCATCTAGACAACACAGTCTGGATAGGATCAAGAACATCTTGTCGAACCCAATAGTCAGAAGCAGTGATCAAGTAAACGAGAAAGAAGAAGAAAGAGAGTCAAATATGGATCAGAAGATTGACGGTGAAGAAGAAGATGATATTCAGATTTGGGACGAGCAGGAAGTTAGGCGTTTAATGGAGATTGATGTAATGGACTACGAGATGACGTCATATGACTCTGTCATGTACGAGAGTACTCACATACTTTGATCATCTCTTTTTGACTTGATATAATGGGTGTATGTATGTTCGCAACTTAGCATAAGTTAAGATAGGGTTTGTCGTTGCAACGAAGAATATTAATGTACGTGGACCACTTTGATGTCCTCCTAGAGGCGAAGTCTTTTTTTTTTTTT